>NC_090943.1:68088590-68391621 GCF_040807025.1 Struthio camelus | reverse complement strand
CAGACCTTCAGCCACCACAAACTCATGAACCAAGTCCTTGTCATCCTGCCACAAAAGAAAGAGAGAAAAAGCTGTATTACAATTCTGAAAGACAAGGCAATAGGGTATATCATAATGTAAAGCCAAACCTCTAACATTGTCTTTATGTCTTGGGATGATTTAAGTAACTTTTTCTGAAAGATTTCATAGAAAACATTTTAAAATCAGAATGAAATACATCTCTGCAAGGCAAGAAAAACATTTACCTTTAAGTTAGATATGGGAAATTAGTATTAGTAAAACATCTGGTTTTGAATGTCATTTATTTTTCTTTATAAAGGTTTGCAGACTTTCTTCCCTGATACTATAATTTCATCAAAAGCTTCTTTCTTTTCCTAACTAATTCCTATGCTTAAGTGAGCTTTTTTCTGTTTTTTAAATAACACAAATTCAATTAATAGCTTTTCCCCTTAATGTAAAAATACCAGACAATTCCAGCAGTCAATATGCACTAAATGTTACCTTAGAGCAGCCCTGTCTAGCTCCACTTAACATAAAATTTATTTTAAATTGAGTTGGCCTTGCAAACAAGTGACCTACCCCTCATTTATGATATGGATGCAATTTTAAACTACACAAGCTGTATACAATTGGTATTGCTAGTTTCATGTTTACCTTTAACAAGCTACAAAAAGTGGAGGCTTTAGTATCTGTTCAAAAATCTAAGCACAAATACAACAGAACCTGGAAAAGAAAAAGTATCACTGATATATTGATAATTAGTAACAGCACTAACAGCTCAGAGCTGTTGCTGCTATTCTCATTAACGAAGTAGCATGGAGGACCAAGACTAATCATTTGATGGTAAACTCTTAAAGCAACTCACTTTTCGACTGCCAGCCCTTCACTCAGTGCAACCAAGTGACACCGTATCCTATACCAAGGGGCAGAGGGCATCGCTCGGAGCTACGCGCAGGCTGCCGTGCCCAGGGAATGGAGAGGCCGGCATCCGAAGCCTCCCTTCTCACCTTACAAAAGGCTCATGTGGACAAACAAAAAGCTACTAAAAACTTGATTAAGCAGCACTTAATGAATTAGCTACGTAAATTAAGCATGCAAACAATCTAAAATATTTATGGAACGGAACTACTCTGCGGACAAGATCACCATACTTGCTGAATCCCCTTGCTTGATCATTTTTAAATGACTGCTCATATATTTTTTCATGCACAAAAGCATATTAGAGATAGAAGTTTCAGCTTTCCCGGTACTGCAGTTCTGAGGAGCCAAGATTCAGATAGTAGATAAATAGTTTTGTTTACAGTGATTTCTGAATTTGCCACATGCACCAACTTAGAACACTGCCAAGCCAACTAAAGTTAAGTCTCTTTAATAACCTGACGATTCACTTACTGTGAATTTCTTTCAGCCTGACAATTTATTTCTTACAAATTTCTTTCTTTCATTAGAGTTATGTCATATAATTCTTAAAGGCTGATGAAATAGGATACTTGAAAATTGCAAAGTGATCTGGCAGTTCATGAGATATTTAGAAATTATGGGAAATGTATTTTTAATATTGCAGGAGAAAGTGAAGTGAAAGCAAAATTTGTTAAACTAATTTAAATATATTTTATGCATTCATATACATGTATACAAATTTATCACACGATACAAAAAATTTATCCTTTATATAAAAAGGAAGCGTACAAACAACCCCCACGTTTTTCCAAAAATATGTGATAAAACCCGAAAACATAGAAGATAAAATTCCACTGCTATACAGGCTTGCACCTCAAATTTTTTTTTTCCTACTCTTGTTGTTTTATTTTTTGAGGGTGGTGTGTTGTCTTTATATAGATAGAAGGTCTGTTGTACCTTTGGCCAAGCCACCAGCCTAAAGAGCTATCAACCTAAGGAGCGTGTCCTGATGCGTGGGAGGTGCACGGGGAAGAGACGTGGTCAGCCGGAACGTACACACCTCCAGCAGCCCTGTACCAAGCAACGGCCTCTGCAGAGCCATTCCTAGCCACCGTCATTGAGATGACCGAGTTCTAAACCTCCAGCTATTTACCTCGCGTTAACTCGTGCGGCAAGCGTTGCCAAACGACACACAGCAAACTTCCAGCACAACATTTTACAACAACTGGAGGCCCGTAAAAATAAGCTGCAATAAGAAAAGGACCCCAGATAAAATGACTCCCAATGATCAAAGCCACACCTTAGGTTTGCCTCCCCCTCCCCCCCCCCAAACTTGAGGTACTTGACTTAAAAGCAAGTAGCTACAAGTAAGCACATAAATAAATGTGCGTGCATGTAACCCTGAATAACAACCTATGTTCAGCTCCCCCAGTAAGATGGAAATTGTCCTGTAGCAGCTCTGAGAAGCAGAACCAGACCCAGGGGGCCCCACAGGAGATTGCTCCTTGACCACCTCAAGAGCCACGCAACTGCCCCCTCCCATGTCACCCTTCATACAAGCCATTTTTACTCAAAGAAACTTGAGTGATCTCTGATTCTTTGAGAATTTTGAAACTTGTTTCTCCTAAAACTCTAAAAAGAGGAACAAATCCCTGCAATTTGTCAGCTAAGCTTAAAGTAAAGTTTATTCACAGTTCAGATAAACTCAGTCTATACACTAGAGCAATTCACAAGGAGCTTGCATGCCATTCCCAGTGCCTAGGAAGTGAGTTAATTTGTATGCCAAGGTCTACAGATATGAGTTTTGTGCCACTGAACTAAACAGAAAAGGTGCCAGGTTTCCTCTACATGGAGCGGGCAGGGCAGGAGCAAGGGAGGAAAAACATGGAAGTGTGCAGAAGTGAGAGAATTTAGCAAGAAGTAACACAGTACAGAGTCTAAAGGCTGTGGGAAAGACGACCTAGTTTTTCCAGAAACATGATGACAAACGTTATCTATTTTATTGGACAATAGGTGAGTCTCTAATTAAAGAGAAACAAGAAATATAACAATATTAATTACTGAGTGGGATTATAACCACAGTCACTGCTTCAGCTGGTGACAGCTCCCTAGCTCAGAGCATATTTATTGGTACATTGGTAAAAGTCTTGATCTTACATCAACTTCTGAAAAGTACATTTGCAATTTCCTTGAGTTGAGAAAGAAATTGGTTCTGGTTTGACTCAAGATCAAACACCAAGATTGTAAAAACAGATAAAAAGACCAAAAACTGTGGTCTACAGGTTCTGAGCTTTGTTGGTAGACCTAACGTGGTCATTTTGGAAAAAAGAGGGGTTGATTAAGCAATACTGCAAAAATTATCCCTATGCTAGAGAAGTTAACAGTAGTCTAGCTCCAGTAAACTTCAGCTCAGACCCAAGAAAGGAGGAAAATTTTCAACAGCACATAGTGATTAAGAGCTGTTGACATTCAGTGAAAGATAAAAACAGAAATACCCTTTATAACTCTAAAATAATCTCCTAACTGTTTAACAGTGAATGCACATTAGAATATCATCGGGGGAAAATTTAGCATTTAATTCACAAAATGCATCATGCTGAAGATCTGTTTTACTTTTTTTGGAATTTTATTATTAAACAAGCTCCTTTAAAATGAAAATTGTGAAATCTGCCTTCTGGAACTTTCTCAAAGCAGCTGAAGGAATAAACTGCTATAGCATAGCCATCCTTGACTGAAATAAGATATATTGCAGCGGAACGGCAGAGGAAATGAAGGGGTTGAGGGACTTTAACCAGACTACTTTTGAAAAGCACTGAATAAACAAATCAAACTTGAATTAAAAAAGGCTTTTAAGGTACTTCTCCCGTCCCAAATAAAAGGGAGAAAGAAGGTGTAATGAAGGCAGAGCACAAACACATCATGCGCTAGATATAAATTTGAGCTCAGCGCGTTATCTATTCCATCATGTACACGCGGGGCGAGGGGAGGAACCAACATCTGGAAAGCGCAAAGGAAGATGAAAGGACTCCAGACCCATATACTCCAAATTGAGAGGAGACTGTTTACATCCATTTTGTTCCAGGGTAATCTTTTCAGACCCATTAACTCACTGACTTGCCAAGTGTGATGACCTCAAGAGTCAAGGCTATTCCCTGGCAGCGGCACGAAGTTCGGGTTTCCAGCAGGAGCGCATTCATTGCGCAGGGTATATGGCGTGTGGGACAGCGGCGTGCCCAAGCAGCCGCCGTGCGCCAGTGATAACGGTTAGAGGGAGGGAGGGAAAGGTTGCCATTGGGTATGGAAGTGGACTCCTCCGCTAATATCGCCAAGATTTATGACCCCTTAATCAGCAGGCATTAAAGCAATGATGAGAAAAGGAACAAAACACGGTCAAAGCTCTATAAGCTTCCTCCTAAGCTCCTACAACCATAAAGATTGTGCAGTGACACAAACACTAGCTACTTAAGGGCTTTCTGAAAAGATACTGGTGGCCTTGTCAGCTAACTGTATTTTAACCATCCATTCATAGCTTTGGAAGAGATAACATCTTTTCCTTTGCTTTGGCACTCCAGAGGGAAGAAAAAATAACAAGATAAAGCATATGTGCAGGTTGCTTTTTAACAGACCTCTATTTTAGTACAATAAGTAACAAAAAAACCGTGAAAATATTCATACTAGTGAGTTTAAAAAGCTTGCTCATCAGGCCAGTGGCTGACAAAAGCACAAATCATCCTTTTACCTGCATAACTCAGTCTAGCTATAAAAAAAGACAACAAACCCCGTGATTAAGCTCCCTACGGTATGTGCATACACCAATAATGCACAAAGAAGTGTAGCCAAGAATCCCTGCTGTCCTACTAGGTGTGTTTCTGCACCCCATGCAATGTATTCGTTCACGCAGGCTTGTGGGGTATCATCTGGAGATGGAGACTGAAGGGTTTTTTCCAAGGAATAGCACTTTCCGAGTGCAAGAAATGCACTCCAAGAACGCATCTTATCTAAGGTGTGGTTTACACATGTGAAGATAAATTGTTTACAAACGGTTAAACGTAAATCTTTCTGAAGCCTGCCATATGTTTGAAAACTTCCCCCCAAGGCATGATTATTTTCCTGTCATCAGAAAGCTCCTCTCTTTTTAAGAAGAATCAAGGTTGTGGAACACAAATTTCTCAAGGGGAGAGGCTTTTTCTTTTTTCTGATAATTTTCTAATAGTTTTTTTCCATAGCTTTAACAAATACTTGGAATATAGCTTTCACCAGTGTTTAAGTAGTTGGGGAAACAGGACTAGTAACTCAATAGTCACATTTGGATATCCACCTACATATTTTTCATGTGGCTAACAGCTGTGCAATGTACCGTCTTTCCAATGAATCCTAGCAAGAGGCTTGTCTATAATATTTCCACAAAGAGAACCTCATTTTAATTTTTTTTTCCTTTTGTCCTATGAGCTATCCCATTGGTTTTGGCTGCTCGAGCTTTGTCATGTTTAATCTTATTCTATACATCTCTCTCCTGTTTCTGTTACAAAGTTACATGTTGCACACTTTATAAGGTTCATGTGTTTAATTCAGGAACCATGGGGTTTCCCAGCCTGTATTATCCACATGACACGCTATTTAATAAGCAAGCAATCACATTCCTTACTAAGTTATCCAAATGCAAAAGTTGCAATAATCCAGTTTAAAAGTGACAACAGCACGGGCAGCAAGGGTACTGGCCACATCCACAGAGATCATCTCGCTAAACACAAATCGTAGGGGAGAGGGAAGGGGTCGACTACTGGCCTACAGGAGGGGACTCCATCCATGCTCTGAACCATAGTGATTGATGCACTTCAAATCAGAGTAAGAGCTTTCACTCCCTGTCCTGTCATTCCATAAGAGCCCTATTAAGAGACGGAAACTCCAATTTGATTTTTGGTCCAGCTGTGATTTTGTCTTCAGACAAAAAATCATAACTTCACAAGGATACACTGCATTCATGTCTTAATGTCACAACAATTCACATGATCATTTGACAAAGCGCAAAATTAATCCTGCCAATTCATCATATAGGGTAGCATAAGATGGGAAATTTAAACCCCCTCTGACTGCAACCTGAAAAGCAGCCTCTTCTGCAGTTTGAAATCTTTTGGGGCGAGATGGTGGCACCGTACCAATAGTGCAGGAAGGGCTCATTCAGATGCTGAGTGGCTCCAGAAGTCAAAATCTGCTACTTTTTAAGAGAGGTAGCTAGGAAATATTCATTCACAGCTATGCCCCATCAATAGTATGTTGAAAAAGTGCACTGTCCAGTCTTTATGTCAATATATAAAAAGCAATCTCTCCTCGAAAACCCCTCTTCCTCAGAATCCCGCTACCAGGAGTACACGCTGAAACAGAAACCCTGGATGATTCTGCTCACGTGGAAAAAATAAAATAGCAAGGAAAATATATATATGGATCACTAAAATGCCAGCCCACTCACAGAAACTCCTTTTCAAAATATAATTGATGGGCACTCTTTTTAGAAGTGAAAAGACATTCCCCAACCCCCCTTTCTTTTTTCTCTCCTGCAAAGTCAAGATAGGATCACAAAGTTCAGCTAGGCTTAGGAGGATTAAGGGCTGGGGATTAGGCTTTATTCATTTGGGGATGTAAATTAGCTGCAGAGGGACAGCAGCTGACTGGGGAGGAAAGGGAGGAAGGAGGCAGGTCAAAGAGCAAAGCATGTGCAACTCCAGGCTTTGGTGGGTATAAATCTCAAATGACAGCGCATCTGCTTTGTACAACGAGAGTGTAAAATGCAGCACCATTTCCCAATATACTTAAAAAGGCCCCTCCGCTAGCCAGCAGATAAAGGCAGAATGATAGAATCTGGGTTTCCAGTCGTTAACAGTATCGATGATGGTCCAGGTCCTCTGGTCTGCCTTATCTGCCCCCTTGTATTCCCAGTAGTGCAAAGGGAATAGGAAACTGACTTTTCTTAAGCATTCCTCCAGTTCTGGCAAACATATGGAAAATCACCATAGCTGGCTCCTAACCTTACTGCCCTTAGCACTACATCGGAGCACACGGCTGTGACCACAATGTACTTCCGTTATCTGAGAGACTCGATGCCTGCAGGTTGCGGATATAATTCAAAACATTTACACAATGCTCTGCCCCAGGAGCAATGCAAAAGCAACAGCCAGTTCCTCTTTCAGCCGCATAGCTAGCAATGGGACCCCAGAGTCTACATTTGATATATACCACAATAACGTCTCCACAAGAGTTAATATTTATAACTGTTGCTACCTACCTTCGGTGTGTGTCACATCTGCTAAAGTTACCAGCAAAATAATTATTCACATCGATGAGACTACAATGATGTAGTAATAGAAGAGTTATGCTGTGCCGTATTGGAAACAAATCCCAGGCCATTTCTGGAGTCCAGCTTTTTCATTGGCTAAGCAACAGGTTGCATTTTATAGATCAAGATTGGCTAGCAATGTTTGCAGTTAGAAAAATCTCATTTTGGCTTGAAAACTGAACAAACACAGTCAGGAAGTGATTGAAGCAGCATGGACCGCCAAGATATAATTTATAGTTACTTTCCCACACTTCAAACTATAGTTCTGTTCTTTGGACTCCAAAATTAAAATACTCGATTGCAAATCCAGAAGTGTCTGATAATACCTAGCTCAATTGTCACTGTTTATTTCAGTGCATTTTAAGAGCCATGCCACCTACAGCAAACAAATCCAGAAGAAAATCATCCCAAGTGCACACGCGTGCACACACACACATATTTATATATACACAAGTATTCGCAAGTCCTATGAGCCCTTCAGGATCACACTGCTGTTTCAACCTAAGTTATTTAAGCAGCTACAAAACTGAATTCTGAGTACGGATGAGATGAGACAGTCATTAAAGCAGTCATATCTCACATTAATCCATTTAACGTCTGCTCTGCTTTGAGTCAGAGCACCGATTGTGGAACACAAACCAAACGCAGCTCTTGGGTAGCGGGGAGGAGCACTTTCGCAGTCACAAAGCACCCATCTCCCAAAGATGAAGTATTTTCACTCTCTGATGCTGAGCAGCTGTTCTCAGAAAATATTCCAAGATAAGGACACTAGGCAGCCTCAGTTTTCTTCCTCCCCGCAACCTTTCCCCCAACTCCCCCTCAGCACCAAAGCTAGAAGAAGAGTCCCTAGAGAAAGAAGGGATGTCCCTGGACTGGGATGTCCCAAAACCACAATCAGCTGCTGGAGGTAACTGAGGCAGCAGCAGCAGCATTTTGGTGGTGACGAGCTTGACAGAAATGAAGTATAAGTTTATCTCTCAGCAGAAGCTCCTTCCAGTTGCCATCTCTACTGGGTGCCAATGCACTTCAGTCACCATACTGCCCTCACGTGCTGTCCCGCAGCTTTTGCTCCTCAGCTCATTACATGTACACATCTGGGTAGAAGCGTGGCCATAATTTGTCATATAGAAATCACTGCTCCCCTTTTTTCCTATTCTTGCATCTATTCACATGGAACATTTTATAATAGCACACACCAAGATGACCACCTCCACCCCTTTCCTTTCCACGGGGGTAATTATAGAGGTTAAGTAACCTGTAAAGCAAAGTTTGGCTTCTAGCAATGATCACAAGAAAATTCATCCTCAGATTTTACTTCTCTTGCATATCATTGCAATGAGCTGGTTGCCTAAGTATCAAACACCAAACACTAACAATATTTTTCCAGTCTTCTAAGCATCTCCAGAGAACATCGGATGCCATTCAAATATTAAAAGGTCAATTTTATTTCTTTCCAACGTTAAAACATTTGAAGTATAGAGCAAACTACTTCTAACTATGCACCTCCATCTTTGCTTAAACAAGAAGGTCTTGAAATCTTCCTAGAAGTACAATGTTTGATAAACAGCCATTAATCCCCTATACTCTCCCTTCTCAAACACTCTCACTCCAGGAAATAAATATTCTGCTGTTTAACAAGAACAGCAATAGTCACAGTTTGTATTGCACTACAAAAATACCAGCAAAACAAATACAGCATTTGTTGGTGTTGCCTGTTAGCAAAGTAAAGAAGTTACAATAGCACTTGCTATTTTGCACTTCCCCTACACTGGTGCACACCTCAAACGGTATGCGCTTTTACAGTTTCTTTCAAATAAAGCAAGTAATTTGAATAGTTGAAAGAGTACATGGACAAAACTAGTCTTAACAGTTAATGTAACTTCCCAAAATAAAATATGTGAAAACTAAATCAAAGACTCAATACCTTAAAACAACTGTGCAGTTGTTTTATTACAGATAGGATTGCTTCATACTTCAGGATATTAAGCAGTAGTCTGAGAGATCTTTGGATTTGTTCATCTGTCTGAATTTTTTTAAATATATAAAACCTGAAATCAGAGATTTGTATGAATACCTTTTCAGTAACACAAAGACTTCGCAAAGAATGATACCTTAGAAATGAAAGATATTCAGACAGCTAAGATATCTAGAGTCACCCAGGTAGCTATTCCAGTATCATACGGAAAAAAAAAAAAAGCCTCAAGTCAGTCACAGATAAGAATCAAAACCAGCTTTTAGATTTGTTGAGATTTCTCTGAGTCAAATCAGGATTCCGTGGTGCCCAGCGACAGGACAAGAGGCAACGGGCACAAACTGAACCACAGGCAGTTCCATCTGAACCTGAGGAAAAACTTCTTGACTGTGAGGGTGACAGAGCATTGGAACAGGTTGCCCAGAAAGGTTGGGGAGTCTCCTTCCCTGGAGATATTCAAAAGCCGTCTGGACACGATCCTGGGCAATATGCTCTAGAGGTCCCTGCTTGAGCAGGGGGGTTGGACTAGATGATCTCCAGAGGTCCCTTCCAACCGAAACCATTCTGTGATTCTGTGATTTGACACGTTTCAGGTAAATTTAGATGATTGAGTTCCAGTCAACAACAACAGAAAAAAAGTAGTGTAAGCAGGTATACAATAAATATTGCATACACTTATGAAAAAGATTAAAAACTTCAAATCTTTCTTAGTAATCTCTTAAATTTATCCTTTTATCAACAAGGCCTAAAAGGAAAGAGTAATCTAAGAAATTAGTTTTACTTAACTGGAAAAGATTTCTTCGTAAAAAAGGAAAAAAAAAAAAAGATCTGAAAACTTTCTTTCAACTCATACTTGTATTACTTTCTGAAGGTCCAGTATGCCATTTATCATCACCCATTTCCCATTAATTCATTTCTTTTTCTTTCTTAGTGAGATGTGGCTCATTTGTTTATGAATCAAGAATTGGCCCACTAAGACTTTGGATTTCTCTCCATCTAGAGTTTTCTTTCTTTTGGATACATTAAAAAAAATCCTAAAAAACAACATAAAAGAAATCAGCCTACAGTCTCTCAAGTTCAAACTTAAATTTAAGGAATCCCTGCCGAAGACACATATTGGCACTTACACATATGAAAGAAAACAGAAGATTGCACTGCAGCCTTCTAAGATGAAAACGGACATGTCTTCAGTGGATGTAACTGAGCTCCCCAAAGAATTACTCATCCTAAATTGACTTTAAAAATTAAAATTTAGAAAGGGAAGAGGGCTTAGTCTGAACAGCAAAGTCCCTCCCATACCACCTTTGTTTTTAGCAGATATTTTAACATCAGGTTCTTTAGTTACCAGAACCAAATTACTGTGAGCTTGCGCTCTAGGATATTCTCCAAGAAAATACTTTTCCCTCTTTTTTCTGAATGTGATGTTTTCTTTCTTCAGTTCCTGACTTTGGTTATCAACTTCTTCACTTTCACGTTAGCTGCTCTTTTCTGGTATGAGATGAGGGAACTTGCGGGTAGGAAATCACCTTACTGCAACACTAAAACACTTGCTTTTTGGTGCACTTTAGCTTGGAGTTGCAAAATGTCACATTTCCCTGAGGAAGATCCTGGAGCTACCACCTAGCTTCTACCACTGAAAAAGCAGAACTACCTATTTGGGCTGTACAGAGCACTAGACGGACACCTGCCTTCTTTCAGGGCTGTGATTCAACTCTACTGCAATTCTTAACACAGGTCCAAACAGGTCCAAAGACAGAAAACTGAGAAGAAACTCCATTACCGTTTCAGTAAGTTGAACCTTTCAGAAGTGGGGGGGAGGGGGAAATCACACCTCATTATCACATTAATTTATACAATTACTAGCTAGAAAAGCTTTGACGGTCCCCTCACAAGGATGAAGTGCTTTAAGTTTGTAAGTACTCCAGTTTAATGCAAAATGAACCCCAAAAGTAGTCGTATTAAACATATTTGCATTATATCCCATACCTGAGGCAGTTAAGAGTAGAGAGTAGTAGAGAAGATGGAGACAGGCAAGTTTTCCTGTTTCTATTCAGAGATTCACACAGATTAAAGAATGACAACTGCTGGCTTCCCAGGCCTGGAGGCTATCCTTGTGGTGGGAAAAGCTCATGTCTTACAACAACACTAAGAATAGTTCAAATCCTAGCTCCTAACATTGTCTAGGCGTGAGGAAAAGGGTGTATTTGTCTGAGATCTTGGGAAAGTGACTTTGCTAATATTTAATGTGACAATCTATGTTTTATTAGGGATCTCTAAACAGGAATGAAGCCTACCCTCTGTAAAAGATTAGGACAGATATGTAAACTTTCACGTGAAACTAAGGCAAATCAGCTCTGGGAAGGAAACTGAAGTTTGTCTCCTCTTCGTGAGCCTTCCAAAGGGGCTCCGAGCAGGGAGAGCTGGCAGCCTGACCTACGAGCAATGACAGCAGCCCCTGCGCTGAGTCTCGTGCGGCTTCAAGCTCCAAGGTGCCGTCAGTTGTCCTCGCAAGAGCGGAAGGAGCAACTGCCTTCCTCCACTGGTGGAGGCAAACCCCGAATGCGCCTCCTGCCCTCCCCACAAGGCCTGAGCAGCCCAAGCAGGTGACATTTGATTTCACTCCCTGATAAGATTGTGTCTATCCAAACACCTCCTAGTTAATGTTTCCAGGGCCCTCAGATAGCTCTTCTGTGTAGTATTTTACACAAAGCTCAACTGTTAAATGATTAACGAATTTTTTTTTTAAACCAGAGGAGAAAATTCTGCAAGAGAATTTTAGGACTACTGTGCCTGCTCTTCTGAGCACAGTACAAACTGGGGGCCGAGGTTCCGCAAAGAAGATAGCAGATCTCCCACATTTGGTGAATGACATTTAGCAGGGGGGAAAAAAATCCTAAGAGAAAACTGCCTTTTTATCTTGAGAAAAAAAAAAAAAGCCTTTGGGTCTGCTTTCCAGAAAATATTTTTAATAAGCCATGAAGACTTGCATGTGATTATAGATTTCAAAGTGGCTGAAACACATTTTATAATTTTCTTCTTTTTCTTACAGGGAAACACGCTCACCCAGCTCATTCATATTTTGAAATGACGCAACCAGCATAATTTTAAACTATGCTTTGCGACTACAAGACATATTTTTGTTTCCAAGTTCTATAACATACCTGCTTTATGTTATGTCTAGTCGCATCAGAGGTTTTATAAAAATAAACCTTTTTAACGTCACGTAAAATACATAATACACATTTACACATACTATAATACTTTTACCTATTTCTTCCTGCTTTTGAGATTCATAAACATTGAATAAAGTAATTTAAGGAGTTGTATTTTTTTCTTCTTTTACAGTTTCATGATAACATAAAAGTTTCTAGATCATAATTTTATAAGCACCATATTAGGCTGGATTCGGCTCCTGTATGCCTTTGGGAGTTTTAGCACATTGTACCTAAAACTTGACGAATCTCTGATAAGCTGAAGAACACAATAACTAAGGCAACAGGGAAGTCCATCAGAAAACTGATTCAAGGGGAGCTAAACTATAGTCCAATGTATCGTGAATTATATCTGCATTATTTTGTTACTTTATGGTCAAATTCTTAATATATTTCCATAATATGAACATTACTTTCCTTACTCCACAAGTGCATTTGTGGAAAGGTGTATCGGTAAATCAGAAGGAGGATACTGCAGTACAATCCAGCAAAACATCACGACTACGGATATATTAACCTTTCAGAGCAAGTTACAACAGCAGGAACGACATTACTGTCAAAGAAAAATGCTCTGCATGACCCTTATCATTTTGCCAAAAACAGCCCACCGTAAGAAACGAAAGAGAAATTCCAAGTTTGTACTTGCCAAATGAATCTTTTATTTAAAATTTGAAACAAAGGCGTTGCATTTGCCAAACCTTGCTACGCTTCACTGAGACCTTGCGTGAAAAACCAAAAGATCTGACTATTTGGAATTCAGATTTGATGTAAAACTTGGGCTTGTTCCCACTTAACACAAATATGAGACTGTACGTTACCTTGAAGTTCTTCAAATTAAAAATGATATGGACACAGAGCTGGGCCAAATTAACTCAGCTATGATGAAATGATTATAAAAACATGGTGTTATGAAATGTTTTGGCACTTTAAGACATGATGAATTCAGTATAACTGTCTGAAAATTGTTAAAATGAACATTACGTGGAAATAAAAAGACTAGTCTTGAAGTCAATACTTAATTTCCAAAACATTGTACTCTTGAAGAATTTAAAATACTAAACATAATGAGAACTAAAATTAAACAGATATTCATATGGAAGTATACTCTTTTTAAAAAAGTTTAACATAATGGTAGATAAATAGATTTCTAATGCTAACATACTTTAATGTTATAGACTATAGAAAATAAATTAGGTAGGACCATTTGACAATAGTGTCTGGCCTATAACGTTACCTCAGCTTGCACTTCTCTTCACTAATAAAAAAAGCTCCTCTTTCTAAAAAATTAAAAATTCCACTTATGGCTCTTTTTAAACCAAACTAAAATCATTTTTGGAAGATGTCTTTAACAACGTGGTAACTAGTGTTAATGACAACAAGGTTTGATAGTAAAAAAGAACTTATATGAGAGAGTTTTATTTTCCAGTTTGATAGTATACCACATCACATATCTGAGCATATGACATGGATAATCTCCAGCTTGAGGAACGTTCCTTCTCAGTTCCTCCACCAATGTATAAATCTGTCCTTGCATCCTCACAGCACGTGAAATTTTCTTCTAAGGGCATATTCATTCAATAAACAGCCATAACTCTATTAGAAAATACTACTTAAAGCGGTAATAGATGATTCTCAAATTCCTCCCCAGATCAGGTATATTAGAAAGTAGAAAACTCAAATTCTTCAAGGAAAATTATGTTCTAAAACCATCAGAATGGCTTAACTTAAAAGCTAAATTCGTTCCGGGTGCATTTCCAACAATCTAGTTTTGAACTGAATTCTTACTTTACAATTAGGCAGGCAATGCCCCTCTTCAAACAGAAAGTCTAATCATCTCTTTGTAACAAGTGAAACGTTAAGATAATAATATTGACTTACAAAAGAATGAAATTAACGCTGGAAATAACCAGGATAAAATGTTAACTGTTAACTTTAAAACGTTAACTTTTGTTAAAATGTTAACTTTTATGACTAGATTAGGATAAAATCTTAGCTCCATTATCCTGGTTTCTTGTATATTCAACGGTCATGCATCAATACTCGTTCATATCTTTTTGTGCATGTCTTTTCTCCCTTCCCGCTCTTTACTTTTCAACCCATCCCATTAAATTTATTAGACAGATAAATATGTAAACAATATCTATTCCCATGAAAATAGCTAATTAGGTAGAAGAGAGAGACCTTAACAGTGCATTCACTGAAAGCACTGAGCACTATCTGCTCAGAAACGCTTACTAGACTTCAAAAAACGTACCTAGGAGACAACACTTACGAACACCGGAACTGGGAAAAAGCTTTGATGGGAGTTGTGGGATGGATAGGAAGAGAGGCTTAGCACTCACTGTTACATATGCATGAGGGCCCAAATTAAGCTATGGAATATGTAAATTCACAGAAATATAAATAAATAATTCCCAGAAACAGTTGTGGTAAACAAAAAGAGAAGAAATCAGAGATAACTCTGGGAAACCTGCCTAATTTCCTCTGAGCACACAGTCTACCCACTTGGTAAGCTCATAGGGAAATCCAACTGGAATCTTCACAACTCTAAAACAGCCTTCCCCTGGGAACACCTTAAAGACACAATGGTTTTCCCAATCTGTGACCAGGAGACAACCAGACAGCTCTGGAGTTGGAACTCCTTTCCTATCCAAAAATTTCAAAACTCAGGGAGCTTTGTTCTGACCTAGAAAGATATCTTCATTTACCAAAATTCTCTGTGCAAGGGGAGCCCTTCCCCAACTAATCCTATTTCTCAGGAAATCTTCATTCTGGCATTTACCAATGAATGCTTAATTTTGAAGCCCGCAAAAGGTGTTGTAAATTTTGGAAATTTGCAATTCTGCAATCTTGTAGAATTATTAAAATATTTTTGTTATTCTTAGAACAAATGGTTATTTCAAAACAAAACAAAAAACGCTTCACTAAGTTTAAAACCCTTGCCTCTACTTAGACCAACACCTGCCAGTGTACCTGAATAAAGTAATAGGTCTTTATCCTCCACATCAACCGTTTAGTTAGGAGGACAGGTCTGTGGGTTTTTTTTTTAAATTGATTTCACTCATATTTACTGACAGAAGTGGATTTGTCACCCAAAATTCTGTTTTAAGATCAGACTTGCAGTGTGCTTGGTTCTCACCCCCTTTTTCTTTTCCTTTTTTCTGGCCTGTTCTCTCCAACCTGATTCATTCCAGTCCTGCATCTTTATCAAGTCCTTCCCCTTATCCAGGGAAACAGATCTGAAATCCAAGCATCTCAATCCATTCACTCTCATATTGCCCACAGCACTTTTCTATCACACCTGCTCCTTCTCCAAAGGACCTAAAGTCCTGCTGATTCCAGGTCTCCTCCATAGCAAACACATCTGAATCCATGCCTTTCCTTAAACTGATCGGTTAGAGCTCTGTGAAATATCTTTCTGGGCTAATCAATAAATTGGGGCCTCTTGTTTCTAACCTAAATCTCAATTCCAACATCTTTGGAGTTCTCCCACTACATCTTGGTTCCTCATCAGATCTGTCCCATGTCTTCTCACATCCCTTTTTTAGGCTTTAGTGTGGCTTAGTCTATTTGTCAACAATATTTCTATGGACAGGATTAGCCTGTCAGGCCATCACCCCATACGATGGTTTTCTAGCTCCAATTTATGGAACTCCCTTCCAGTCTTCCCAACGCAGAACTATCTGTCTCACAGTCCAACGTGCAGCACAATTTTCCACGTAAGAGACCCAGTTTTCTTCCTTCCTTTCCTGGCAGGTTCCAACCATTAAGTCTGCCATTCCTCCATAACCAGTCCTGCCCTCTTAAGACTGAAGGAACGGTGGAAGGTTTGCAGACCACAAACAGAAGAGAGCCGAAGAAGCAACTGGCTGAATGCCCTTCAAAAATGGGGTCCTAAAATTTTCTCTTTTGCCAAAACTTGTAAGTTATTCTTTACCTAGATAAAGAAATTCAAGTCACGTTCAAATCCCAGAATGGACAGTCATTGACGACATACTCGCTTACCTGAAAAATTTGTTTCAAAGAGAAAAGCGCCCGTCTCAGCTCCCGTCCATTGGAATTGTAGAGTTTTTCTGGAAAAAAGATAACAGCATGAAGATCAGCATTAACAAAACTGACAACATTGCTAAAAAGGGGCACAGATTGCAAAAGGGTTAGCGGGAAGAGTCATAGTGCCCATTTTCCATTAGGCAGACTGCTGCCAAAAGTAAGCAAGTTTCTTGTTCATACATACAGTGCTTGCCCATTACACAACATAAGTAAAACCAGGATTTAGCTGTGCATAACTACAGATAACATCTCCCAGGTAAGTTCACTGTAACTTCAAAAAGATCAGCAAGAATCAACACTCTAAGGACATTTCAAGAACAGCTAGAAATACTCTTCTTTCTGCATTAAGGTTAAATTTAGAGTTTATTAAGTGCCAGATTAGCATCAAAAGACCCAACTGAAAGCGCTCTCTGCTTTTGTTATCAAAGCTAGAGTCACTGAATCCCATCCTTGCCTGCCTTCCCTCTTGACATTCTTTTCCTGTGCTCTCATCTTCCTATTGTTAATTCCTTTCTACAATTGCAATGAACATTAATACCAAAAATAGCTAGACAGTCTGTTCTAAGCATAATTCAAAACAGTGTTTTATCCTCATGAAAACTTATCTTGATCTTTTTCTAAGAGAAGCTGAAGCATTCTTTTCATCATCCAGATTGAAAATATATTGCCATGTTTATTCTCCTACTACCAATGCTCACAGAAAACAATTAGAGGTAGACAACAGCAACTTCTCTGCTAGCTTTCTATATCCTGCCATAACATTTGTACCTTTGGAGGATGTTTGTACTGTATGCCTGAAGTTTATTATTGTGTATTAGGAAGTGTTTTGTGACTGTGCGTGTGGGTAGGAGCAGAATGTAACTAAAAGTCTACTACGCAGAGATATATGGCAGAGAGAGACTATATTCAACAGTGGCCGTATACAATCCCAAATTTCTCTGTGTTGGATTTTACTACTTTAACGTAATATGAAAGCAATTACCAAAAAAAAAAAAAAATCAAATCTTTGGGATCATCTGCCATGACACACACACTCAAGATCACTGAAAGACCTATCCTGCAACGGGGAGCAGCAGTGGCCTGCAGTAGCTCAGGAGATCAAAGTCAGCATGCCTATGGAGCAGGAATACAAGAAAGCGAAACATTAACCCCTGCATTTTCTTTCTTACTTTCCCTTGTCTATTTCCATTCTAATTACACTACAAAATGACATCAAGTTTTACTGCCCTTTTTCTCAGTTAGTTACAAAAAGGCATATCATCTGAGGATTTGATGCATTTATAACTTGGTAATCGTTTTTCACTTCAAACAAAGAAAGATGGTTTTAATTTAAGACAATTGTTCCTTATTCCCAACAGTTGCCTTCAAGCAAAGAAAAAAAGTGAAGTAAAACTTACACTTTTTTGCAAATCTTGTAAGTAATTTTGTTCTTCTCTAATTGCCTTTGGTTTCAAAGGTAAAATGTGTAGAATTGGCAAAACTTTTATTGCTAAAAGTTGTCTCCTTCCTTGCACTGTTTACAGCGTCCTGACAAAAGGATTTCACTTCAAGCCATAAACTTAGAGGCATACTTTAATTACTCTAGCTTAAAAACACACTGGCATGTGAAACTACATTTCTTGGCAGGATAAAGAGTAATTTTGTCAGGAAAGCTTACACAATAATAAAGATCTTTTAAGACCTGTTTTGTCAACTTCACATGCCATATTACACAAAATATTCTTCTTTGAAAGATACCTCCATCTGGCATTTGTTATTACTAATTTCCCTCTATTCATAATTCACCAACATTATTATGAGCAGAGTCTCCCCAAACAAGGCAGCACATTATCATCTTAATTAAGAGAGGCACCATGTCTTAAAGCGCTGGCAACTTTGTGCACAAATATCAACATTCTAACAAATGCCAGCTGTCGGGGGCGGGGGGGGGGGTTCTTTTTCTTTTTTTCCTTCTTTTTCTCCTCTTCCCTCAACAAGAACACTTCTCAGCCCAGCCAGGGCAGGGGGAGCACTAACACAGCGCTGTTATGACACGATAAGGCCAGTTGCTGCCACTGAGCCATGCAGATTTTTGGTACATCTCAAAAGAACAAAATTGAACAGTATTTGTTTTCCCCTTGTTCTTTTCAGAGTATATCATCAACCCACGCCACTAGCACAAGCAGTGCTATGGTGTTCAGACGCAGCAAAAAAGACAGAATTTGCTAACTGCAGCTAAAAAAAAGGATCCGTCACTAAAAAACCAACAGCTACTGGATGTACCAAGTTTTGCAACAGCAGCAAGCAGACAGAAGCATATGTTGCAAACACTTGAACTGGTTTGACACCATTTTGGAGGAGCAACCAATACGATATCTCATCTCATTCCTGATATTTCTTGCCAAGGCACAGCTGCACAAAGCGAATTAAAGTTCACAGCTCCCTCCCTCGCTTGGAGTTAATCTTATTGAACCAACTCAGAAATACAAGTTTCTAACCATTTTAACTTATATTTTTGCGCACATGCAACATACCGTCTACTTAAGTCTTGGCACCCTTTTTTTATAGCGCTGGCAACCATTAGAAATGTTCACGACCACTATCCAAGGAGATAAGTGAAACAGTCACACTTCAGAGTTATGCTACATTAGAAAATGTTTTGGTTTAGTCTACTTCAAATCAGGGTGAAGTTCATCCAGGATGGGAAAGCCTGCATAAGCCAAAGTACCCCAGAGATCATTTTATAAAAGCTTATATTTTTATTGACTTTCTGTGGGGTGTTTTGCAGAAAACTGTAAATGTATCTACCAGATCTGGGCTGAGGGACACTTGGGAAGCAGCTCCCAGGCCTTGCAGCATTCCCATTTGCCAACAGCAACTTGAATCCAGCACGGGGGCCTCGGTACCTGGTCCAAAAGGCCCCCCCCCGATGGGAACTAAGAGCATGAAAATAAATCAACAGAAACTGAAAGACAACAACAATCAGTAAGCTCTTTTTCCATGGCAGAAAAGTACAGAGGCGATCGTAATTCCCACAGGCGCATCCCTGACAGAGGCTCCTTTAGCCAAAACGAACCACCCTTAGGGTTTTGAAGCACAAGTCCAAACTACCACAACTGCTACCGCCACTAGAACAAAAAATACGTAAGCAGCTCCTAGGCCAGCCCAAAACCTACCCGCCACCTGTCACCATAGCTCCCGATCAGGTTTGTCAGGTTAGAAAAGTTCCTTAAAAGGATACCAGGTAGTCGGAGGCACAACATTTGATCGGCAGAATTAAGGAGCTTGTATGTACACTTGAATATTTTTGTCCGGACTATGTTGTGCCACAAACTGAGCCTTTGAATTTCATGTAAAACACCAGCTGCTACACCTTTCCCTGAAGTTTCATGATTGTCACATTATTTTGTTAAAATAAGCAAAGAAACAAATAAACCAGTCCCCCAAAAGCACTCATGTCCTTCTGCAGATCAGGTACAGTTTGGAGACACATTACACAACTTCCATAATGTACCAAGATTAAAGATGATAAATTAAGTCAGAGTTTGAGATATCAACTTTCCTTAAAAAAAGGAAAGAGGAATGTCTGCAGCTGTGAAATTGGTTTAATTGCAGACTTAGAGATGAGAGCAAATTCTCCTGGTGGTTTCCTCAGATGTTAACACTAGAGGGCACTGCTTATTTCTTTATTTTAAGAAGGAAAAGGCACTCTGTCCCTTCAGGGCAGCTTCCCACTGACTGAGCAGTAGTGCTCAGGATGCCAAGCTGGCACTTCGGTGACCTTGAAACCCAGCTTTTACTCGTAGACTCTAGGAAATCCTGAGAAGTTAAAAAGCATCAATCAGCATTGCCAACTTCAAACATTCAAAATCAGAATCAACTCGTCTGAAACAAAGCAAATACAAACCCGGGTACTATTAGAAGCTTAATTTTTATTTTCCGCTTTTGTAGCAACCAAGAGCCACATTTGTTAAATCATTCTTTGCATCACAGGGCCGAGATATGTTTCCTTAAAAGCTCCCGAGATTCTTAGCTCACCGCTTGTCTGCCCGTCCCAGTGCTCTAGGCAGAACACCAAATACCACCAGACTCGTGATATAAACATTCACACGTGACAGGTAGCAACCTAAATGGACTACTTTTCTTCCGTTAACAGCACTTTGGGAGTGAAAATGATTCACATTAGAAGAAAACCATGATTTATTACTCGGCTTCTGTAAAAATAACTCTCCTAGAGAGAAAAGAAAAATAACGCACACCAGATGAAAAGTGATTTCTCCAGATGAATCTAGAGAGCCTAGTAATCACTGAGGAGGTGAGGCAGTTTGGTTTGCAACTAGCATATTTTCAGAAATGAAGAGAGAAAGAGAAGCCTTTTAAAGATTTTCATTTCATCTTACTGCTGATAGCTTTCAAAGGGTACTATATATTTTCCAAGACGACCTTCAGAGGATCGAGTCTCACTGGGTATTCATCTCTTGACTATAGGGGAACTGGGAGTTTTTTAAGCAAATAATAATTTACTCTTTTACTCTTAATACAATCATTGACTTTTCTTCTACTTTCTATGGGAAAAATTAATGTTTTCAATCCACAATAAAAAACAAAAAATGAACTGGCTGAATATTGCTTGGTGCAGTCCCATGTGTAACACCTGACCTCTGACCGACCGGGTACCATTCTCCTCCCTTCCTCTTCCATCACACCCATTGAATTAGTCCCTAGGATATAGTAATTTATGTAGCATCAGCTTTTGAGCTATTGGCAAAGGCTAGTGAACATCTGGCTGAGCACAAATGGGAGTTGCTCTGCTTCACTTGCTGCTGCCTGAATGACCTCCACATTTCCCATCCATGCCTCTTTTCTTCAAACTATAATGTCAAGATGAAGCTCCTTTCCTTATAAAAACATAAAAGGGAGATTAACTCTACCTTTGATTACATTAGCAGGGTAGCTGGTGCAGATCTAATTAAAAAACCTTTTAAATATTTCCTGCCATTCATTTCTAAAGTCGTTGCATGGGACAGAAGTAGCCATGTTCTCTGGCTTCCACTAAGCGCTAGAAATCAGGCCAGCGCTTGGAAACTAAAATCTTATTTCTTGTCCTTGCAAAAAAGAAAAAAAAAATTCATTAGTCCTTACAACGAAGTAATCGTTAAACTGTCCTTCAGAATTTAAATCAACTGCTCGCAAGTTTCCACCAGTAGTGAAGGAAAAATCAAAAAGTAAAAAATAAATAAAAAAAGGTTTCAATATTCAAAAACCTCGGTCGTCTTGTGAATGATGAGTACCACACTTCCAAGTTCATTACTATGCTACTTTAATTTTAAGTGGGTCTTATTCTACCTCAATCAGTGGATTTACACAGCTGTAAACCTGGGTCAGAACTGGAGGAGCAGAGCGGTAAATCAGGCTGCAGCCCTGAAGACGCACTTCAGGGAATAACCCGAGAGGCTTCACTGGACTCTAAAGTGGGCCCATGAGTACATATGGGGTTGCAGATCTATAAAATTACTGTATATAAAACTAATTAGTGCAGCGTGCCATTCCCTCACTGTATGTCAAACAAATTAAAGCGCTGCTCTAAGAAAAGACCTGGACCAATGCCAAAAAGAGGCTCTCTCTAGTTTTGTTTTTGTCCACAAAAGCTAGTAATAAATCTGCTGGCAAGACAATATACTTTCCTTTTACTCCCGACCCCCTAGAAAATATACAGAGAGGGGATTCATTCACAGGCACACTGCCCACTATTACATTAATGTAACTGCTCCTTCTGCTGAGATTACTTAGTTATACATATTACAAATCTTCAATTTTTTTTTCCTCGAATGTGATCTTATTTTCTCCGTATAAATATATTTTTATGCATTCTTTAGTGCAACATGTGTCACTTTTAAACTCAAACTATATATTCCCCGGCTCACCTGAGGATAGATGATTAGCACTGAGTGAGGAAAACTAGTTTTTAAACGATAAAGTATGATCTGACGAAAAGCAACAGGCTAAGTCCAAACCGTACTAAGCCCGGCAGCCGAACGCCAACTGCTGCCTGCGTCAGCGCTGTGCGACTCCGCTGCGTTGCCGGGCCACCTCGCCAGGGATGCGCTGCAGGCTCCCAAGGAGCACAAAACCTATTGCAGCTCATTTGCATTCAGGCACAAAACAGCTGCCGAGTTAATTATCCGGGAAAGCGCGTCCCCTCCGCTTGCAGAGGGGATGGAGAGCCTCTGTGGCCAGAGGATCTGGGGACGCCTGTATATGAGAAGGGCTTGCTGCGAGCCTGCTTCCTCATTTCCTTTCTCTCTAAGGGATCCCCAGGCGGGGAGTGGGAGCAGAGGAAGGCACAACCCAGCCTCAGATACCCCTTCCTCCAAAGCAGGGACAATTCCACAGCGGGAACTGCCCTGGGAGTGAAAAGTGCCTGATACTGCTGTACACTCATCCTTATAGAGTTTCCTGCCTCTCAGAGGGGAGAAGTTTGCTTTCCTTTTGCTGCAAGGAGCAAATGGCAAGGGGGGAAGAAAGAAAAAAAAAAAAAAAGAGAGAGACTGCTAGATTTCCACAAGGAGAGACTACAGGAAGGAAATCCCATTTTTAGGAGAAGGACTTGAGCTAACCTTCTTTGGATGCTCCTCTGAAGCACCAAAAATGCTAGTTTATACCTCGAGTAGATTAGTAAAAAACTCTCAGGGTAAGAACAATGACATATTTTAAATTCAGTGGCAAATGTATCCCCTCCAGATGTCAATATCCTCCAAACTAACTGTACCTTGACTCCTGCTCCTACATAGCCACAAGATATGAAAACAGATCCAATAATTTGGGGGAAAAGGAGCAACAACAAGAAAACTCCAGAGGACTGAGGAGAAAAGTGATAATCTTGAGGACAAAGAAAAGAGACATGGAGTGACAAGCAGCAAAAACAACATGAAGAATAGCACAGAAGACCAGTGAAGAGAGTCATTAAGAAGGAGAATAGTCAGGAAAGCTGACCTGACCAAGGTGTGGGAATTTGTTACTATATAAACAACAATGCCTGAAGAAAATAGTAATGCTTAAATGTTCATCTAAGGAGAAGTAAAACTTAGGAATTAGGGAGCATGGAAAAACTGAATGAGAAACTGAATCATTCATGTAAAACACAAGAGAAATATTCTGTTCAGGATAGGTCCTTCCCCCTGCAACTGCATCATGCCCGAATGTCCTGGAACCTCCTCCACCCTTTCCTCCAAGTTTTACTCAATACTTGAGATTTATTACCAACATACAGCAAAACTACAGCAAAAAAGTAGTCCACTGAGATTTAAAAGCAGTAGCCTTTTCTACATAGAGCTGGTAGAAGGGACTTTGCAGTCTTCTACATCTTCCCTTCCAGAAGCCTAACAGAATTAAGGAGATCCCTCCTCTCAACCATTTCTTCCAAAATTCTGATTATTCTACTTTGCTTCAAGCAGAGCGTAAATGTGTCATGGATAAACCATTAGCAAGAGCTTCCTCCTTACAAAGCTCTAAAATACTGTTTCTTGCCTCTTGTACACCAATCCACATGCATGTGGAACTAGGAAGAAGAACATTTATCATGCTGTCCCTACACACAAAGGCAAATAAACGCCAATGATTTACACTAAAGAGAGATGCTAAAACACAGCAAGCGTTTATACAGTTAAGTGCAACAGGAAACCTTAGTTCTCATCCGCTGGATCCTGTGGGTTAAGAATATGGACCTTCATCCTCTCCATATTTTACATTGTGTCATACTAAAAACAAGGGAACGTTAAAAATTGATGGAGTAAAAACTTCCTTTCTCTATACGCTTGGTGCATCAAGGTCCTGTCTACTTATAAACAACTGAAAGGAGGAAATACAGGGTGAGGCTGGCTGTACTCAGAAAAGGTAAAAGTCTACCTCTAGTTTTATACCTTTGTGTTTGCAACTGCATTGCCAACTCTGTTCTGCAGAAAACTCTCTCAGTTGACTTCTCTTACTGCTGTGGGGAAAAGGACATAAACAGTAAATGAGCCCAACAGCAGCTTTTACATGTAAATTCTGAAGTAAGAACTATGACAGGACAGAAAAAATTCAGAATCAACAGGGAACCGCACTAACTATGCCGAAAACAGCAGCAACAACCCTAAGATACTTGAATGGCTCAAGCATTTCACTTTTTTAAAAAAAAGCAGGCTTATTAAGATTGGTTGTCTTTGGAGAACGAAGAAAACGTAGGAGCTGTTCACCGCAGAAAATCTGTTTTGAGAGTGGCTTTTGTGGTCAGGCTGGCGCTGGAGAGCTCTCAGAAACTCTTGCCCAGCCAATGCCGCAAAAAGCATTTGCCCTTCTTCACAAACTGAAAGCTATGAGCAAGCAGGGATAGCAAGCCATTTCTGAATCTGCTTTTTGCCTTAGTCCACTGCAGCTTTTCTTTCCATTTCCAAACTACTTCTCACACTCACTCACTCCTTCTGTTCTTGCGAACTAGAATACAGAGTTCCCCTTTAGAGCCGTATTTCTGATTAGTAGGTATCAGGCTGGATAAGTTAGAGCACATGTGGGGAAAGCCTTTTCTTCAAAATAAGGGCAATGAAGCACACTGTGTAGGTCCATGAACAAAGTGCGGATCTAGAACAAATTGCTCAAGTCGGCCTTCCTTCCTTCCTGGAAAGGAAAAGCAGCATTAGAAAGAACATACTCGAAAGTTGCAGCTTTGCCAACACATTAACAAAATAAAGATCCTCTCCTTCAGCATTTTCGCTTTGGCCATGGAACGGGCAAGAGGCACTAACCTGCTCTTCAGTTCTGAAGTGCAGGAAACAGCATTTCAGCTTGATAACTTCAAAGGAGCGCATTTTTAGATGTCAAAAAATGCTATGACTGTTCTTTTGAAAAAAGTCAAAGGGTTACAGAAAGGAAAAGGCTATATAACACAAGGTCAAATATTACAGCACCATACTATAGAAAGTGGTGATGGAAAAGACTTAAGAGGTCATCTTGTTCATCCCCCTACTAATGCAAAATTGTTCCCTCGAGAGTAATACAGTAGGAAAGTAGCAGTTATACTAAGATGTAGGTTACATAATTCAAAAGAATGGAGCCAGGGAAAATTGCTAGAAAAGAAAATAATGTAGAAGAACTTATTGTTGTCTTTAGAGATTATTGTAACTAATCTGAGGCAAAAAAATAATTATCTAAAAAAATATATAAGTCAAGGCAAATCTTTAATGTTTGTTTCAGTTTTACAACTAGCTCTCTGAACTGCTGGACTGTATACTTGTGCTTGAATAACAATACATATCAGTACCTCTTGGATTACAAGTACTTGGTAATATTGTGCTAGTCATAATTTGGGTTTTCTGTTTTTATTCCACTTTAAAAACTTTGCCAATGTGCTGCCTTGCATACTCAAGAAGTATTACTAAGCCAATAGCAATAAGCAAACTACAGCACCCTATCCAAAAAAAAAAAAAATTTATTATTAGGCACACACCTGCTATCCCTAGAAATATGAATGCCTTATCTGTGCTGACAGCTTGGCAAGAAGCAAAACACCCAAGTGCAAAGAGACCATCAATTTGTGCCAAGAACGTGAATGAGCTCCTGAGCTTCAAGTCCAGGCCAAATTTGATGGTTGCATAAGACACGCCAAAGTATGTCAGCGCATCCCTTTGAGACCAGGGCACTCCAGTGGCCCAGTCCCTCCTCAGGAAGTGCGTCCAGTTTTAGCAGGCTACGGACCTCAGAGGCTGCTGCCTCCTAAGCAACGGTATGTGTTCAACCCCCTTGGAGGCTCTGCAAAGATTTAGACACTAAGTATGGACCACTCAGCTGATAATAAGGCATCAGCAGCAACTACTATGATAAAGCTGTCGCTTCTCAGCCGAGTGCTGCTGCTGATTGCAAAGGCATTGCAAATCTTTAAGTGCCCAAGTCTGTGTTACACGTACACGTGCGAGACTTCTCCATCTCACAGCCATTCTGCTGGGGGAAGGCGCTCCCACTCAACTGTTTTGAATATTCAGAGCTGCCAAGATCAAGTATTCTCCACACAGTCCTCACATACAAGCCACAGTATGTGCACCAAGAGCCACAGCAAGTATTACAGATCAATATTAACTCAGTATCGCCAACCATAAAATCATAAAAATCCACTGTGGAAAGGTTCTAGAGAGGTCACCCACCTCCCAGTGTGGCTTCACCTCTACAATTTTTCCCCCCCAACTAATTTAAAAATAGAACAAGCAAAAACGTCAATGGAAAATCGACTGCCTCTGTGAGATATTCCAAACTTTCACTCCACTTACTATGGTTAAATTGGTTTGCTTTTATTTTACCCATTGCCCTATATACAAAACCAAAACCAAAGCCTGGAATAGTCTACTAAGCTGCAGAGCTCTAAAAGCACAATAGCATAACCTGATGCCAGAGGCTACAGAAGTCCAGTGCTGGGATGTGATTTTAAGGACTTGTATCTCCCACCCTCTGCCCTGGTTACAGCCTGCTTTTCTGTGACTTTAGCCAATAAATGGTGCAACACACCTGGAGTTTGAACCTCGCCAGCAGCAGGAGCCACAGAGAGGCGAGTAAAGGGCCAAGTGTGGCCCAACACGCTGCCCGGTCTGCTTGAGGCTCGCCCTGACAGTCTGCCTAATTTGTAGTCTGAACTGCTGATCTCTGCATCCTGATTAACACTAACAGCAATTGCTCATTTGGGTCATATACCTTACAAAAGTCCAACAACTTCTACAGCAGCAGCAATATAATGCTGAGCTCATCTGCGGTGCTTTGGGGGTTTCTTGGGGGGAGGGGAGGAGGAGATAGGAGAAGAAATCAGTGAAGGGGAACAAAAAGCAATCCGAACACTGCTGTGGAGACTCAGTCAATAAATACACCTCTTATTAAATTCCTTAAGTTCAGGATGCCTGACTGGAGTAATCAATCCAAGAACATCAGACCGCACAAAGCTTCTGTATGCCATTCTAAAAAAAGAAATCAATAATACATACTTTCATAGTATTAAAGAATGAGCATCACAATCTTGAAAAGAAAAGGAGATCTGATCGTCCTACGGAAAGCCTCTAATAAAATGGTGCACACGTTTTCAGGTGTTCTCTGGATTTAATATTGTACAAGTATATTTGCTCAAGTTGAAAGCTGGTGCAAAAAGATTCAACCTAGAAAAAAAGGAGAAAGTAAATGTCCCCCAATTTCTCCAAAAAATTACAAATACATACTTCTCAGAATTTCTAATAGTCACTTGTACGTTTTCAATATTACACTGATGAATAATCTGTGCCATAATGACAAAACTAGAAAAAATACAAATACTCTGCATCTTGCCAAGCTATTGTAATGTATAAGCAAGGAAGAGCTAGCCACTGACACTGACTCCGCTTACCAAGCCGATGCAAGTTCTGGAAATCATTATATCGATTACGCCAATCTCAACGCTAGCACTAAATTATATTTTTGGATATTAACGTTAGCTTATAGAGCTATTCTAAATTAATCATGACTTTCTGCAATGAGTCTAATAAAAAATAACCAACACAACATTAAAAAATATATATATCGTGAAGGGCATTTCTGGTTTTTTTGTTTTGTTTTTTTTTTAATTCAACACCCATCCTTAACAAAAACTGTCTCCTTTGAAATGCAAAGCCCGAGTTGCTCCCACTGGCAGCAGAGGCAGTGCTTCCTATTCACTGAGAATAAAAGCTTCTGGAATAACACCTAACTATGGAAAAATAGAAAAACTCCACTCATTTTGAGACTGAGCCTGACTGGAAATATGTGGCAATACTTCAGATAGCACATGCGTTATGTCACGTTATCCTTCTATAAACTGGGTGCTAAATGACCCCCTGGCACCTGGTTTCACTGATCACAAGAGAACAATCACACAGGAGTCCCTACAAACAACCAGGAACCCAGGGGCAGCACAACTGTGCTTAAATTCTGCAGGACTTAATCAAGCTGAAGCTAAGCTACATCTCCGTAAACTAGAATTACCAAGGCAGTTTAGAAAAAGATTTCTAAAATGCCCAGCTCTAGCAACAGATTTGCGCCTTTCTGAGATAAAAGTTGCCTGATCCCTTTCCAAGAAGTGGCACATTGCCCATTCCAGGAACCAGCTCACTTCATCCACCTCACATTACGCAGAAACTGAGGCAGGACAGAGAGACGCTGGAGCACTCCTAGCTTCACTTGGACTATTTCCTGCTTAAGGGGTCCCCCTCCACCCCAACTATTTTTCTAAAAATATAAAATAAACAAGCAGTCATTCAAGCCATTGGCTTCCTTTCCATATGGCTCAGCTCCTCGATGGTTCAGGATAGTTTCTAGGCAAAGTTTGAAATAGTCACGGAATACGATGTTTGCCGCTTAACAGCTAAGCGAACCAAACAATCCTGTTTAGCACTGGGAAACCTATAGGTCTGCATTTGTTAAAAATAGTAATAATAATGAAAAGCTATTTCTGAAGCATCTTCGAAAATTTTTTCTTTTAATGTCCACAGAGAAAACACTGTCCTCGCAGTGCTCTCCAAATACCAGGTATCATTCAGTTATACTTTCAAACATTCCTGAAGTGCTTTTTTTGTTTACTGCACTTGGTCTGAACTTGTTTAACACATGCTAGCATTATTTATCTGAAGTCATTTATCACAGTTGTAAAACATCTGATACCAGATGGAGGTTTTCCAGTATATCATGCCTTACACTTAATTCCATCACTGATTAATTTCTGCTTCCATGTAACTTGACCAAAAGCACAGGAAAGAGCTCATCTGTATCTATTTTTCTCTCTTCATTGTTATGGATTTTCATCACTGTACGTGAATGGTACTAATCCAGTCGCTGTAAAAAAGTTCTACTTATCTAATTAATCAGGAGAATATCAAAATTATACATATTCCCCTTCCCTCCCTTTTTTAAGAAGGATCCATGTGATAATAAAAGTGCAGCTTAATTGCCGTGCAGATCAGAAACTATAACTCATCCTATAAATACAGTCAGCTGCCATGCAAAATATAAGGTCTGCTAACACTGCTTCCTTCCTTTCCTCCCTGCCCATGAAGAGCACCGTAGGACTCCTGACTGCAGAGCCCCAGCCTGGCCCTCGGCAGTCTGGTGCAACATGTTGGTCTCACACAACCTCCAAAGCAACTTCAGAGCCCTGCAGCACAATCCAGCACAAGAGATCTAAATTTTTCATGAAAACACCCTTCTGTTAATGCTATTAAAAGCAAAGACATTCATCTCATTCAAATACGCATTTGATCCATGCTCTTCTGGTTCCCTCTTCCTTTGAAACCATTTGCCCCAGGACTAGCTTCAGCACTGCCCAAGCTCAGTCTCTTCAGCTGCCAAACAGACCTAACAAGCAGCACCTGACTTCTGCAGATGTTTCCAGTTTCAAGGCCATTAGAAACTTTATAGGCCTTCTCTCAAGCCTTTCTTTCCTCTAGCAATGGGTTTTCTAATGGAAATTTAAAATTAATTTAATAGTTCAATAAAACTTTTTCCTCTTTTTAAACTTCCCATTTGTCAAAATATTACTTGCGGATCTCTATTTCAGAGACTCCAAAATGCTGAACAAAACCATAATCAAATGTAGGGCTGACTGAGCAGACATTTGACACCAAGGCTTTCCTACTTCTCTCCTACTTCTCCCCCCTCCCCAGGCACCCCTATATACACACACACACACACACCCCTATACACACATATACTTACTCATCTGTCCAGATCACTAGTCCCATTCCATATTGCACTTAGGTTATAAGAAGAACAAAAGTTTTTGCTTCCAAAATAACTCAATCCAGAGTTAGATCAGTTTCACAAAAAATTTACACCAGTTATAAGCAAGTGAAGCCTCTAATTAACTCCCCCAAAATGCCAGATTTTTTGTGTTACTGTTTTTTCACGTTCATTCTCAGCTACAGGCATTCTCACTGTTCAAAGCATTGGTAGTTCAAATACTGCAAATGGGATCATTAGGGATGGCTTTGAGGTTCATCAAGAGCAAGATACACAGCCACCAATAATTATGCAAAAGTTATGCATACATCAGCGCGTTCCTCAATCTTTCTTCAAACACTGTTGACAATGCATAAGTATTCTTATTGTAAGGAGTTCATAGATCCATAGAATCACTGAGGTTGGAAGGGCCCTCGGGAGATCAGCTAGTTCAACCCCCTGTTGAAAGCAAGTCCAAACAGATCAAGTTGCTCACAGTCTTGTTGAGTTCCAGTTACCTCCACAGACAGAAACTCCAGCACCTCTCTGAGCACTCCTACCAGTGTTTGACTAACTCACGCTGAAAAGCTTTTTCCTAGCGTCTCATCAGAATTTCCCGTGTTCCAACTTGCTCCCGGTTCCCCTTGTCCTTCTACTAAGCACCTCTGAGAAGAGTTCAGCTCTCTCCTCTCTACACCCTCCCAGCAAGTAGCCGTGGTCAACAACCCAATCCCTCCGAGCCTTCTCCTCTCAACACTGAATAAACCCAGTTCCCTCAGCCTCCCCTCATGTACCCATGCTCCAGCTCCTGGCAGTCTCGGTGGCTGTCCACTGGCCTCCCTCCAGTACTTTTATGCCCTTTTTGCACCATGGAGAGCCCAGAACTGGGGACAGTCTCACAAACACCAGGCAGAAGGCAAGGATCACTTCCCTAGACCTCGTCAGTAATCTCTTGCTAATACAGATCAGTATGGGGTTGGCCCTCTTCGCTACAAGGATGCCCTGCTGACTCAAGTTCAACTTGTCCCCCAGGACGCCCAGGTCTTTTTCTGCAGAGCTGCTTTCTAGCTAGCTGGCCCCCAGCCTGTACTGTTGTACAGCATTATTCCCTTCCCCACACAGGACTTCTGTTGAACCTCCTGAGATTTCCACCCCCCACTTCTCCAGCCCACCTGAATAGCAAGTCTAGCCCTCCATCATATCAACACCTGCTCCCTCAATTTGGTGTCTTCAGCAAATCTGTTAAGAGTATATCCCATCTTATCATCCATATCATTAATAAAGATTTTAAATAGTATTAGCCTTATTATCAGACTCTGGCAAGTCTAACTAGCTACCAGTTGTGGAATATCAAGTGATGCAACTGATCTTGAATTGTTCATCTCCAATGATATACTCTTCTACCTATCTGCTGATATTCATGCACAGTTTCTCCTGGAAAGCAACTGTATAGGGCGAGTAACTTACTGCAAAGCAAAAGCCAGTCACCTACTGCAGAATACTCATAGCCCCGCTGCTCAGACATGAATAATTTCCAATTTCCTGCTGTAGGGTAAAAGCTTACAGCTATGGGCAGCAATGTATTTAGTGACCAAACTAAATGATTCACTGCTAGTTACTAAGGTCATGAAATTACAGCTCCTACCTCAGCTGCAACGATACACAACCTTGGCTACTTATCACAATCACATATGAATATAACTGTTCTTGAACCACAGAACTAGCTTAACAAAATACATAAGGAATAGTTGGCCCAATGAATGCTGGCAATCATTCAAGGTTCGCCTTGCAAGAACACTCATGGAGTTGTGTACATCTTTCATGACTTCACTGAAGAGAAACAGTGATAGACTTTTAAGTAGACAGATTTATTTACGATGATAGTGTGCATGAAGATATAATTTCTCTTCCTCAGCTAAGAGGTAATTTACTGTTTGTCTGGAATGAAGTTTACATGGTTCTGCTGTAATTGGTTGTTTATAGTCCAGCATTCCCTAAAGTCTACTTGGTTCATTTGAAGCATATGAGAAGATGATACTCTTCGTTTTTTAGAGAAGCACAAGCAGAAAAGGGGTGGAGAGCAAAGTGGACTAGCACATGCTTCATGAGTTCTTTTTTTTATTATTTTTTAATGTTATCGTGTTTCATTATTTATTTTAGCTGACTCCACAGCTGACTTACCTTCTGCTCCAAACTACATCCTTTGGGGCCATTTCAGTGATGATTCACATGTAACGTTCATCAACGGCGTCCAAGAAAGCACAGCGGCACTTCTACACGAGAGTCAGGTCTTTATCCAACTATATGGAAGAGTCAATGCCCACAGTCTGAAACCTGGGCATTCAAACGGGTGTGCTGAGTAGAGCCCTGGGAAGGATTTCCCCCAGTGAGAACTGTAGCTTCTAGTACTTTTTGGCTTTGCCTTGCAGTCTGAGCCCACCCCTAGAATTACTTGGCTTAATCTCTCTTTCTAACCCCAATGGTTTCTCCTGTTACCTCAGATAAACCAAATATAAGTATATATTTCCTAGAGAAATTAAAACTATCAACAGGCAGTCTTTTTACGACATCCATTCATCAAAGCCTGTTTGATGTTACACCAAACCTGTGTGTCACAAGAGCAGCAGGTTTCATTCTGTGATAAATCATCTCTCAATATAATGTCCTTGATGAGATATTAAGGAAAAAAAAGGAAATATTAATTTATCTTGAAGCTTGCTACATTTCAATAGAGATCAATTAAGGAAAACAGCATGACAAAACCAAGCAGCTTTCTGGACAACGGACGTGATATCATCATTTTATAACTGGGATAATTTAGAAAGGTTAGGAAATGCCTTCCTGTTCACACACCTGAGAGGAGGAGGATGTCCTTTTATACACACAGGATGCATTCACTACCTGATTTCCATTCCCAACTGTAATTAATTACATGTTTATCAACATCACCCATCAAAAGATAAAAGATTCTGTGGCACTTTCCCCCTCTTTAACTTCTCAAGGACAAAAGCTTCTCACAAAAAAAATTCTCATTCCTTCCTGATTTGCAGCCCTGTACTGAAGAAAGATACAGCACCTATTTTACAGGGACTTTGTAAAACCGAAAAGCACGGACTAGCATAAAGCTATCGGCCCACACTATGAGTTTCTTTCATGCAAGAGTGTTTCTTATGAGATTCCTGATACAAAAAAAAATCCAGGAACTCCTGCAAGTCCAAACATAAATGTCTAATTTCACTTCCACTAAGATGGAAGTTTCATCTTTAATTTAATAGGGTTAAGTTCGGACTCTTACCATGGGAACAGCTTACAGTGGGGATCCTATCCTTTCTATATTTTGTGGACTCCATGGAGGAAGTTTGATAAATGGTTGCCGAAAGACTGAAAGCCTTCTAAAAAGGACACAGGTCCCAAATGTGTTCTTGGAAAGACTGCACATGCTCCATAGCATTTCCAAGCCAATCATTTGAAAGGAGTGTTTTGTCTTTTGCAGACCTATTCCCTAGAAATTGGAGATGGATGGTCTTAATGTTCCTATGTCCACTGCTTTTATCAATGCAGGATCACTTCAAACTTTTTTTCCTACACTTCTTTCAAATTATGCAGGTGATGGGACTTCTACAAACTTCTTGACAAATAGTTCCACAGACTAATGTATGTCACTAGTAGGAAATTTATTCTGAAATCTAACCTCAGTTTTACTGTGTTCACCTCCACTTTCTCAGTTCTAGTTAACATACTTGGACATTCACCCTTTCTGCAGTTTTATTCCTTTCACATTCTGTGTACAATCACTTTATACTTCCTGATTCTAAGAATCTTTATCTTATTTGGAAATATTGATTTTTCCCTGTGACTTAGAAGGTAAGTGAGATGGCTTTGCTTTTTTGGAAACTAGCTCAACTGCTGGGATTAAAGGGTTGTGATCACCGGCATGAAGTCCAGCTGGAGGCCAGTCACTTATGGTATACCCCAGAGGTTCATACCGGGACCAGTACTGCTTAACATCTTCTTAAATGACCTGGATAATAGAATAGCATGCACCCTCAGAAAGTTTAGAAATGATATAGAACTGGGGGGAGTGGTTGATACACCAGAGGGTTGGGCTGCCGTTCAGTGGGATCTCAGTGAGCTGGAGAAAAGGGATGACAAGGATTTCAAGAATCAATAAAGGGAAATGCAAAGTCGTGCACTCAGGGAGGAATAAACCTGTTCACGAGTATAGGCTAGGGGCCAACCAGCTGGAAAGCAGCTTAGCAGAAAAGGATCTGGGAGTCCTGGTGGACACGTGGGCCAGCAATACACTGTTGCAGCAAAGGCAGCTCACAGCACCCCGGGCTGTATTAGGCAGAGCATTGCCAGCAGGCTGAGGGAGGAGATTCCCTCCTGCCCCCCCCCCCCCCCCCCCAACTCAACAGTGGTGAGGCCACATCTGAAGTGCCAGGATCAGTTCTGGGCTCTGCAGCGCAACAGATATGAACTTGCTGGAGCAAACCCAGCAAAAGGCCACAAAGATGGTCAAGGGACTGAAGCATCTCTTATTTGAGAGGCTGAGAGCGCTGGAGCTGTTTAGCCTGGAGAAGGGAAGGCTCAGGGGGATCTTATCAATGTGTATAGATATGTGATGGGAGGTTGTAAAGAAGACAGAGTCAGGCTCTTCAGTGCTGCCCACTGACAGGACAAGAAGTGACGGACATAAATGGAATTTCCTGTACTGCAGTTTAAGAACAAGAAAAAAACATTTTTACTGTGAGAGTGGTCAAACACTAGAACAGGCTGTCCCAGAGCAGCTGTGGAGTCTCCAACCTTGGAGCTATTCAAAACCTGACTGGGCAAGGTCATGAGCAACCTGCTCTAGGTGACCCTGCTTTAAGCAAAGGGGCTAAACCATCTCCAGAGGTCCCTTCCAACCTCAGCTAGTCTGCAATTCTGTGAATACACTTCAAGCAATGCTGCATAGTTTCTCATCCACTTGACAGAGATGAAGAATACACATTCTACTTTAGATATACATAATCAACTACTTATTGCAAAATTGCTAAGCCCTAGCCATCGTTTGGAACGTTCACTTCATAAATTTACCTAGTATATGCACTGCAATGCACTGCATGAACAAACTTTGGAATCAGATCCTGCAACTGAAAAGTAAAAATTGTTGTGCTTTCCATGATTACTGAGTACATAGTAACTACTTTACTGCTTTTTATTTTTCTAAACTCCTGCAGATGGAAGATCCTTAATTTTTCCTTTTTTTTTTTCCTCTCTCTCCATTCTTTGCATTGCTCATTAATCATCCTGACACAGGTATATTGCCGTGCAGTAAGAAGCAAGCGAACAACTAGGATCTACAAGAATATTAAAAGGACCAGATCCTTCCTTTAGAGTACCTAATAGATTCAAAAAATGTAGTTCAAAAAATACCATATGTACTACAAGAATTCACTGTTCCTGACAAATCTGCACTTGTTTCCTGCATGGTTTCGCAGTCTCATGCATTAACAAATTCTTTTCTCAAAGAGCTTTGTGAAGCGACATTATGAACTACATAATCACATTTTAAGTTGACTGCAGAAATTGGTTGGTGTAGACCTCAGAGTGAGTAAATAAATCCCTGTTTGATCCCATTTCATGAATACTATGTGAACGTATTTGTTGTCAGACTGAATCCAAGTACGGACAGAATTAAAAAGGAATACTGCATGCACAGCTCAGCTTTAGCTTTCAGATACTCAAGGGAAGGTTATAGGAAATACTGTATTTTCTGTCACATTTTTTTCCCTTATGCTAACAAGGAGAGAAGGGTATGGGGGACTGCAGCTATTGCTAGACTCTTCCTAACAATCTCGGTCACTATTTTCTTGATAAAGAAGAGGAGAACATGCAAAATCATTCCTCTCGTCTGTTTTATAAAGAAAAAGTTATTCCTTTCAGCAAGGACTTCCCCTACACAAGGGTGCTGACACTGAATAAAAATCTCGTCCGTTTACATGGTCATCAAAATGAGCTGAATTCTTTTGCTGCAGACCCCAAACATCCTTGCTGGTGTCAGCATGAGCCGCCAGCATTTAAGCAGAGAGCTGAAATTAGTCTCCAATCACGTGCAAAGGAGGATAAAGCAGATGATGCATGTGTTACTGCAAGTCCTCAGAACAGCAAAGTTTGGGTCAAGAGTCAGCCTGAAAAAAGCCTAACACTGTCACCATAAGGCAAGAGGAGCTGTTGCTGATTGACAGGAGTGAGATCTGTCACTGCCAGAGCTAGGGATGGCGGTGCGCAGAGCACGGCCTGCCTGCGAGGGCTCTCTTGTGCTGGACACCCACGCGGGGCGCTGGCAGAGGAGCTCTGGAGACCCTCCTCGCAGAGGCTGGCCCAGCTTCCTGCGCTCTGGCTGCTGAAGGAAGGGTGTTCTCCTACTGCTTTTTGCTCAGGGTATTTTAGTCAAGCCGTTCACAGGTACAGAACAACTTTGTGCTCCCTACTTTTTTTGTAGTCTTATTTCAGAGTAGAAATTTGCCTTGTCCAACAACACGCATATATACAGTAATTATTTTTAAACTCTGTGTAAAGCCACTAGAAAATAGGAATGATAACTGGACATGGGTACAGTAGAGCGCTCCAGCAAGAAAAAGTGAGTTGTACGTTTGATTATATTCTATTACAGTCAGAAAACACCAAAGCGTGGTTTCTTAGATGAAACACTAGAATTTTTATTACTTCCTTCTACAGAAGGAAAATCATGAAAAAAAATAACCAGCTACTCCAGGTTGCTTCAGTGGCATTCTCATCCTGCAACCAGTTCTAATCCATGATACAAAATACTGGAAGGAAAAGAAAAAAAAAAAAAAGGGAAAAAAAAAGAAAAAAAAAAGAAAATCCTCCTCCACGGACTGAAGAACTATTTCTTACTATGTACCTATTTCTTATTGCTTTTGGCTCATTTTTTTACGCAAATCAACGTCTACAGACTATTGCCACATGCTGTATATGAGACTACCTCTTCAATGCATACAGCAATCTTCAGCGCGTGCACAATTTGACAACTTGCTTGTTAAATGGCGTTATAATTCATGAACATATTAAACCTGTGATCTACAATCTGCTTCGCCAGCCTATTAGTTTTAAGATGTTAGTCTAGACCTATAAAGCTCTAAATGGCTTTGGACCTATTTATCCAAGAGTGGAGCTGTTTGGAGGTTTTCCGATGAAATAAAAGTTATAATCAGAAAACGTTGGTTCATTAAGCTGGAAACGTTTCATTCAAAGCCTCTTGCAGCCAACAAACTTTCTCTGAATCCAAGACAGAACTTAAGGACATTTGCCTAGACTCATGATAGCTGGTCTTCAGCCCTAAGATGGTCCTTAGGCAAACCACAAGAGAAAGTACATCTGCATGAAAACTGCAACTCCTAAAAGGCTGAAAGCTCCTGGAATCTAAACTCAGGAATCCCAGAGAATGCAATCCGCGAAGTGCCCAGAGAAAACATGCATTTCAGCTGCAAATTTAAGAAAGGAAAAATTAACTTGTATTCACAGTATGTTTCCTTCAATATCACTTTTCTGCAGAAGTATTAGGATGGCATTTCCCGAGCAGTCTCAGAGCTGTGCCACAGAACATTGGGTGTGTTTGTGAAAACTCTGTCACTCTTCACTCCCTGAAACTTCAGGGGTCTGCATGTCTGGAACAATCTTATTTTTTTCCGGTGTTTTATTAGCTGCCCCTTTCTGAGAAATGCCAGGTGGCACAGTGCCCAGAATCATTTGCCAACTAATCTCAGAGGATTGGGCATTATGCCATTTGAATTAAAAAAGCTCAACTCTAACTCACTGATAACATTTAGGAATCAAACCAATAAAATGGAGAAACAACACTATTAGAAATAACTTCTAAATGCACATAGATGATGGCTTTTACTGAAAACGTATACAGTTACTGAAAATGTATACAGTTACTGAAAGGGGGGAAAAAAATACTAGTGATCTTCTCTCCAAAAGGCAAACGGGGCTCAAACCAGAATATTCTGCTATGATTTCATTAGTTTCTGAGAATGTCAAGGGAAAAAAAAAGAAAGAAAGAATAAAAAAGGAATTTGCTCCCTTAACTACAAAGGTTATAATAGGTTTCTTCCCTCTAACATCCCAGGCTTCCTTACAGCAGTAATCTCAAGCTTACAGCAAACTACGCTACAGCCATCAACCCTCAGGGAGAGAGAAAGGAAGAGGAGCGTTTCCATCTGAAAGGAACAATGGATTTTTTTCTCAATCCCTTTGCTTTTGTGTTTTGGCATGCCCTTCCTAAAATAAAGAGGCTATTTAATTTATGAAGATCAATAATATCATAAATAGCCAATTAAAATGTCTTAAGGGTAAAAGAACCAATAATCCTCTCAAATCTTGCCCAGATCTACAGTAAAAACTGGGCTACTTCATGAAGCATGCGCATCCAGATGACTGTGTAAACATACACGCTACAAATCGCTGACAATTCTTTAAAATGTAAACTGTTCTTCTGTAACAAAGTTTCTACGTTTTATAGTCTAGAAGTCCCTAAGTACAATACAGCCCACAGTGGGGGCATGGGAAAGAAAAGCATGAGGCTAATAAGGATGTGACTATTAAGAAATAACACAATTCAAAGCCATTTCCTATAACACAACTAAAGAAAAATATGGGAGGCAACCTTGGCTCACTCTCCAACTGCTGTCTTTAGAAAGTATGTCTGTATTATTTACAGCTCAGTCTCTATTCTTTCAGAGAACAGGATTCGGTAGAAGACAGTTATTTTTCCTTCAGCTTCCTCCTGTTCGCCTTGGAAGGTCCACCTACCCACCAAACATTGCACAGTTTCCCTCTTGAAATATTTCATAGTTTGTTTTAATGAATGCAGACAATGGCTAATCAGATCAGAGAAATCATCACAAGAGAACTGTCCTCCTCCTGTCACATACAACATCTAGATTTCTTTTCAGAAACCTCTGGTGAGAAATAACTGAGAGCGGAGTTCACAGGTCTCCTTCCAGCTTATAAGCAAGGAACACTCTGCAGGATGGGGCAGTTTTACCCTCAGGTCCAACTAACTTTATCCAGTTCAGATAGACGAATCACTTGCTTTTTCGGCACCAAAGCAAGCACAATGGAGATTAGCCATAAAAAGCCTTGTTAGCATCCCTCAGACAAACCGTCGCCATTTCAGAGAAAGCATAATCTTCTGTGGGGCGCTTGACCTCTCCATGCCTTCACTGCCTCCTCCCTTGGCCAGGTGCTGTGCTGCATCCGCTTGTGTCCCTGGGGCAACTGCCCACCAGAAAAGCAAGGAAACCTCCACCGGCTCCAGCGCGGCCCCTCTCGATTCCCACAGGAGGCAATTCTGTCCCTGCAGAATTTTTTGCGCTGCAAACACTTCAGTATTTAACAAATCCTACCTACTGCTTAGCCCAGGATATATACTAACAACATTTCAGATTGTGTGCAACACACAACCGCAGGCCAGCATTTCATTATTTTTTCTTACACCTGACAGATGCTTCCCTTCCTTCCTCCCTCCCTAACTTCCCATATGTCACAGGGTTTTGCCATCTAGAGGGAAGGAAAAACGTGTGTGAGATCTTGTTCTAGAGGAGCCAGTCCTAAGAGGAGAATTTTCAGAATATTTTAGATGCTAAGAAAACAAAGAAATAATGCAAAGGGAAATTCTTCCTAACCCAGCACCCATGCTGGATAAAGCAAACACTTCAAAGCAGTAAAAAAATAAATTGCTATCAAAAAGGGACCAGCATGCAAAGAATAATCTCAAAAGATAACTTTTTCCAAAGTTAACACTAGAATTCCTTCAGTATACCTGCACTGTTATGTTTTGAGATTACAGAAAAGATATAGATTTATCTTAGTGAATCTCATATTGTACAACAAAGCAGTAGTTAAAGCAGTATTTAACATTACAGGCTTTCCATAGATATTGCAAGAAAAAAATTCCTCTAGATCTTCATTTTCATGTCACTAGTCCTCCCCACATCTATAGATTTGTATACTGTTCATCTAGATATCTTATGAAAATTATAAAAAGCTAGTCAGTGAATTTTTCATCCTCAGTACCCTTTCAAAGCGTCGTTGTTATCAAAGAAGAATGACTCGTTCCCCTCACAGCAATGCTCTGATGCATTTAAAGTTTTGACCTACAGCCGTTTGGATCTGTGACTGCTCTTAATTCTTATAGTATAAAGTTCTTCAACATCCAACAAGTAAATGTAAAGCTTCCACTCCAAAAACGTTGTCCTTGCCATTAATAGACCTACTCTTCCTGAAGGACAAGGCTGCGCTCAGACAGACCGGTACATCCATTTCCTCATTATTCAAGAAGCTCTATTTCTGTTTCTCTTCCTTGAAACTTTGTTAGGACCAGATTAGTTACAGTGCTTACTGAGTCAAAGATAGTCACGGACCTTTTTTTTTCCCCCACTCCTGTCCTAAATGTTTCCATATATCCCATTTTTCAAAGGGCCTAACCTACCTTACAGAAATCTTCAGGACATGACATGCTATGGATAGACAAGGACTACCTAGATTTGCATTCTGTGTTATGTCAAGCTCATCATCAACACTTACTTTGGAGTAAAATTGCCTTATATGGTTAGTGAAGAAATTTATTAGCCGTGTTTACTGCATGGGTACACACATAAAATTGACATACACTCTTGTCATTCTCATCCTATTAGCATCTTTATTTTAGTCATATGTTTAATCAAAATATGCTATTGCTTTCCTCTACCAATAACATGGTTTGGAATTCATCACTGAAAGAATATCTAATTATTGAAATAAGACACTTCACTGAAAAATTACACCCTCAGAAACAGGCTAAGCAATATTCAGTGCAACTCCTTTTGCTTTGGTATGCTGAACTCGTTCCCAGCAGTAAGAGATGTAATGACAGATTATAGCCGCTATAAGTAAAACACAGTGGATAAACAAGCTGGCTAAAGCCTAGTCGTTAGTTATCTATGATTAAAAAATTGGATCACTTCAAAATCTCTAAGCTAGAAAATAGTAATAAAATTAAAAAAAAAAAAAATCAAAGCTCCTATTAGAAGTGACCCAGGACTAGAACTTCAGGCTCAATTACTCCCTGAGTCCCAAATTTGCAGGAGATGAATCTGAACGCGGTAACATGCTCTTTCTACAAAGTAGCATGCTCTTTCTACAAAGTATCAAAATAAATGAAACTTCATTATGCGATTAAAATCAAGCATCATTTTTCTGTCATAGCATCAGAATTTGCCTAAAGAAATCAACATTCTTGAAGCTGAAGTACTCTAGCCACGCCACATGCGGTGTCTGAGGCACGTTAAATCACTCAGGAATCCTCATTGCCTGGGATCTGGCTTCAATTTCCCCTGGCAGTTACTTCCTTAAACTACAGTAAATCAGTACACCATAAGCAATATTTCCTTCCTCCTGAGAGTCTTTCCTATGAAAATCCTAAATAGAGAAATCTTCTGCAGGTGGATGGAGATCGCTTCCTAGGCTACAGCCTGAAAACGGTCACAGCACATTGCGCTACCTACCCACCAAAAACTTCGTCCAACGTCCGTCCGTGTGTTGGTGCGTCTCCTGATAACATTTTTGCGTTCTCTCATGCTGCGCTCTGAGGCACAAATTGAGCAAAGCAAAGCTAGCAACACTTGATTTTGAGACTGTGAATATACTTGCATAAGTGCTTGAGCCTGGAAATGATTTCAGGACTCTAACCCTGCTGTGTTACAGTGCTGCAAAGGAAAATCAGCTAGCTCATACTGGCTGAAGGTGAACTACTCCCCCATCTCCAACACTCATCGTTTAGCAGCCATGGACCGCTTTAAATGTCGTAAGAGATGAAAGAAGGGTAAAAATTCCTACTGCATATTTTTTCCTCATTTAAAAGTCCAGCACAAAAGGCACTGTAAGAACTACTGGAAATTGAGTTAAGATATGGAGACAGGGCATACTCAAACACTGTTTGTGCTTGGCCTGCTTTATCTATAACTTCTGAGTCAAAGTTGCTTTAACGATAAACCCAAGGTTGAAGTCTTCGAATCTTCTATCCATTTGGTTTATTTAGATGAAAGACCAGAACATAAAAAGTTTTGTTTTCATGCCATCCCCAGCAAGCGGAACTGAAGCAAAGACACTTGATGGTTATTTTATATCTGAAACCCTGGCTTCAAAGCAATGGAGTGAGCACAGTGTGGGTGGGCCTGACACTACAGCTGTCTTAAAACAAAGAGCCTATATATCAAAAAAAAGTTCACAGGACAAAAAAAAGTTCACAGGATTTACCCTGGAAAAAGTTACATATAGCAATAACAAAGATGAGGGAGAGGATGCATATGCATATGTATTCATTTTTTGGGGGGGGGGGCAATGATGCAGTAAAAAAATAATACTTGAGGTTGTATCCAATTACAGTTGTTACCAATTACATAAATAGTATCCTTTAAGAGCTTTCTGACTGCATAACAGTAACTGAGCAATATCATACAATAATGTGGCAAAACAGGCGAAAAAGCTGGGAAGTTCCTTAAATTAATTACATGTCTCTCTTCAAATAAGAAGCCCTATGCTTCTACAAACTGACCTAGAATAACAAGGACAACCTCAGCAACAAATATAAATATTGATGACATGGCTAAACTTCAGACCATGCTTTCCATCTGTATGTTCCACCACAACGGGTTCAGGGCGATTCTGCTGGTTAAGCAACAAGAAGCAGCAAAAAGTCAGCGTGCATTGCAAGGACTGAATTAATCAGAAGTGGAACAGATGAACATTTTGGGGACAAATCAAAGCCACCACTCTCAGTGCCTATGGCAAATATGGTTTATTTGAAATGAATACTTCAATTGCAGCATTAGTTTAAAACATTTAACATGCTTTCTGGTGTTAAGAGTTGTGACGTCCTACAAATCTATCTTCTCTCCTCTTATTGCTTCATCTCCCTAAAGCAGCAAGCACTTCCACACACAGCAGTAATGCTCTGCCATGCCAAAAGTGCCATACTGCACTATCACCAGGATGAGATGCCTCATGATGCCACATGAGATGTTTCTTTTCCTCACAGACACCATTTTAGGAAGCTACCAACATCATATTTCACTGCCTGTTGTGGAAGATGTAGTATCACCATTTCTTTCTGAACCTTCGACTCCCCCAGGAATGTCCATGTACTTAGAAAATATCTGTGAACGCAAGAAGTACATCTAATGGGCTTGAAAAATCCATCTGTACATGCATGGTCTGATGACTACTCATATTTGCACACCTGAGGAACTCTGCAAACTTCCCCACATTGTTTCAGCACCAGGTGAAACAGTGCCTTACTGAACTGACTCCTGCACCATTACTCAACCAACTCCCATTCAGAGACTGCCCTCCCCTCTTTGTGGTGGGAATTAAGTGCAGAAGCAGTTAGGACTTGTTACTAAAAAAGAGGGATTTTCCTACTTTGGAAGGAATATAGGTACTCTGGACATGGAGGATACTAATATTTCCATCCTTCTCAGCAGGGTTACTTTAATAGCCCTGTCCCAGCAAAAAGGCTATCAGAAAATAAATCAATGCAGGGCTCGTTCCCCTCCACCCTTCTTGGATCGCACAGGACAACACAACGCAGCTGGACTGAGCCACTTCACCTCTGAAGTGTCCAGTTGGCCAGAGGGAAGAAGGCGAGAATTGCACCCACGCTTTGGAAAGGCTGCCAAAGAGCAATAGCGCGCACAGTGCTCGAGAATGACATGCTGCCATTATCTCAAAGGTGACTTGGTTCACCTTCTGGACATGGGCATTGCAGATCTGAGAGCAGAAACAAGGTCTGTGATGGTACATACCCAAGTGACACTGTAGCCAGTACCCCTGGCAACAACGCTTGTAACAGACAGTACCTGAAGGCGTGCTACTACGTGCTGGACAAAGCAATAAATCTCTCCCTTGGAAGTAGAAGGGTTATAAGCCTGTACCAGAAACACCCGCTCTTCTAAACAGCACAATCAATTTGTGTTCTTGATTCAGAGGGTTCGTGCAGCCATCAACAAATGATATCATTAGTGCTGATGGGAACATCAATTTAGAGCAAACCAAGATATCCTGATATAGTAAATCTCCTCTTTCTTTCTCACACACAACTCATGCATAAAAACTTACTATTCACTACCTTCTCCTCAGAACGATTTGTATGTAGAAGCTGGCATGCTTAGACTCAGAATAATCATTTGGTGGGGGAAGAGGGAAATGGCAGGCAGAAGTTATTTGATACCTATACAGAAAGGACACACATGGCTCCATTTGCTCCCAACAGGGCATTTCACTTCAAGGGCCTCCACGTAGATTAAAGCTTGAAGTCTCTTTTGCTAACCTCCTTTTGTTTTGTTTTTCCCCTTTGCCAACTCATATGACTGTAGAGCCGCTGATAATAAAAGCAGATGTTTATGGCCACATGGGATGCTTCTCTATACAGTGGCTACTGCATTACATCACATCAGTCACTCCCTGACATATACCATATGTATCACATTGATTAGTAGGCATTTTAAATCCCATTGACAGTGGTGGGATTAGATGAGCACAAATACCAAAATGTAGACTACTTCCCCATATGGTGAGCATAAAAACACTGGCTTCCTTTACTCACTCCCCATAACTGTGTGGGGGGTGTGCGTGTGTGTGTTTGGCTGCATATTCTGTTGAGAAACAAAAATGCTCTTTTCCTAGAGGTTGCGCTAATTGCAGGATCTATGACGGTACCATCATACTGTCTGTGATATATTTTAGAAAATAGAATTTGCCTCTTATTTTGCATATTTCTGGTGACAGGGAAATAGACATAACAGCGTGCAAAAAGTCCTGTCAACACAACTGAGTCCAGGAAGTTCTCTCTGAACCATAAAGCAGGAAAGGGCTTGTGGCAGAAGCAGCAAATCTCCAAGCCCTCCCTTAAATTTCTCTTTAGAATATCTCACTGACGTTTTCAGATCTACTACCTGGCCCTAGCTAGGCCAATTTAACCTGTGAATTTCTTCCTTCTATCTACTTATTTTTTTTTGTTTGTTTGTTTGTTTTTTCTCTTTTTTCCCTCCAGTGCAACACTCACTAGCTTATTGGTCTCATTCACCTGTTTTCCACATGACACTGAAACCCTAATTTTGATCACCATCTTTGCTTTCAACCGTACAGAGCCCAAGGCTGGGATCTTCTATCAGCTTTGTAAACATTATTACAACTAAGGAGTTGCACTGTAAGCAGTATTACAACTAACAACTAGTGTTAATACAATTGCTAGGCCACCTTGAAAAGTACTATTTATAGACTACACATTTTCCTGCAACTGCAAATATATTGGCAACTTACACAAATAACTGTGAACTAAATAGAATTACTCTTCAGCTAAGACTTAGACATCCACAAGAAGTTAGATGTCCATTCATAGCAGAATCTTAATTGTCTATGCTGATGGAGCCATAGATTTCACCTGTTGAATGAGGATGGATGTAACACAGGAAACATTTTTCTGGCCAAGTAATTTACAAAGACGACTTGTTACACCATGCTGTCCAGGATTTTGGATTCTCACAATAAAATCCTGAGGAGACAGCTTAAAAGAAAATATGTTTTTATAAGCATTATCTATCAATACAACGCAGATGAGAGGGACTTATAGGTGGAAAGGAACGTGTAGTTGGGAGGGGAAAAAACAAAACAAAAACAAAAATTTTGTGGTCCTGCCTTCCCATCACGTGCCCATTTGATTAATTTACACTATTTCCTAAGCTAGGCAGAAATGTGAAATTTCTTAACATAAAATAAATAAGCACTATTACACAAGTGTAGTTTTGGAGGGTGCTGGGATTCAGCTATTGTGACTAGAGAAGACTGTTTTTAACGTGCATCTAATGCCCTGATCAGAATCAGCTGTTTCTTTAAAAGGTTGATTTCACACTCAGCCTTTTCACTCGCCATGATATACATCAAAGAATGATAAAAACAGAGAAAGTTGCTATTCAAAACCTTTGGACTTTCCCATAAATTAGAATCTAGGTATTATAAAAATGTTGTTTTAGGCAACACATCAGACTGCACAGTCCATTTGTCACACTGCAGTGCACTCAGTCTGCTGGGTCCCAGTTTACATAAGCATCTGAACTGCAGGCTACGAGAGAAGTAGGACATGCCCTGTTCAATCACCACCAAGGCTTAGGGCTTTCAGGGACCATGTGCTGGCAGGTCTCCAGGAGGCTCTGCAGCACACTGAGAATCTGGTGGGACCAAAACCCTTGTTTCAGCCTTGAAATCCCACTGGCAAGGGCAGAAACGCCCATGCCATTTCTCCGCAAAGGTAATATGCAGGTGGGTCTGTCCTCCTCCTTTCCCCACCCTTCCCAGTCCAAATAGGAAAAATAAAATAAAAAACAAACAAACAAACGTTCAATTTTGCAAATAAATGTGTATAATGACAACTTTCTCTTAGCAGACTTCCCCAGAAGACCTGAGCTTTTCTTAAGGATATTCATGAATGCTCTGAGGGTCAACTCAAGCTTTTAGGTGGGCTGAATTCATTGACACTGATATTCACTGACAGCTCCTAAACTCAGAACTAGCTTCAAAAATTAACTCCTCCAGTCCCCACCTCCTCTTAACTTCACGCAAAAGCAACTGGGGCAACTCAATGGTGTGTTGCAGTTGCTAGTTTCGCTGGCTTGCCTGTGGCATACAAAGTAGTGAGTATTACGTTACCGGTATTAAATTTAACCTGAATTCTCCAGACAGCATTCTTTGTGCATGAAAGATGATAAAACGGAAGAATTGCCATCAGGGGTGTTTCCTTCATTCTCGTGCACCTCATGCCTCATATGATAAAATAATGCTCCACAGAAGGCTGTAGCTGCAACGGAGAAAACTCTCAAAGACGCTAACACACTCCGGTTAAGATCTGACTTCACACAAAAGTGCACGTTAAGTCTCATCAGCACCTTCCCATTCTCTATTCCAAGTGACAGGTTCTGCCAGCCGCATGCCCTTCCTGCCAAAGTAAACACCTGCAAGTTTTCAGGTGAGAGAATCAGGAGATATATCTGGCTGCATGCACACACCTGCCTTTTTGTTTCCTTCCTTAAACACTAGCCATTGCCTCTTCAGATTCTGCATTTGTACCATAGGTATTTTCACAGTCCCTTGTTCCAGACCAGAAACAACAAAGAAAGTCATCTTGTAGCTGAAGAGTTGATTTGCACTTAGACAACCCCAATACAACCACAGTCCTGCAAGTAGAATAAGCCTTGATCCAATAAATTCCTCAGCACTTGTTCAATCTGAAAGAAGCCAAAGTCAAAAACGTTATTTGTGTGCAAAGACTAAGATTCAGTCTAGCAGAATCTTCACTTAGCTGTTCGATGTCTTGAGTCCCCTTATTTAAGTATTTTCATATTTCACACAGATACACATTTGGAGGAAGCTGTTTATGTACCTTTATGATAGATTAATAAGCACAAGTCAAACATATATACATTTCTTAAGGGATGCAAGTCCAAAACTATACATTTCTGTTACATTCAGAATGGATCATTTAAATTTAAAGGGAGAGGACCCAATTCTGACGTATCCCACACAATTACGTAGAGTGTCAGTCTCCAGCCAGAGAGGCATGTGATTGCTGCTATGCACCATTCATGCCTGGCTTCTTGAGCAGCTGGTTAGCAGAGCTGAATTGCTCCCCAAACTTGTCTCCCTTCAGCCTTTGAGTTAGCTGCATGGCTAGCCATTTCCTTGCTATCCAGACATAGACCAGAGAGACCTGAACAGCATTATGCTTTATTATTCAGAAGACTTCAGACATGAAAACAATCTTAGAGTAGAAAGGTGGTGAGGGGCATCCAAGACGCTTCAGCACCAGTGGTCTATGAGCTAGGATTTCAATCTACTTTGGAAACGGTATGACTCCCACACAAGTCTAGCATGAGCAGTTAAGCTCTGCTGCTCAGTGGCACCACTCCTTTCCTGGCAGCAGGCACGTGGAAGCTACAGAAGCTGCAAGCCAAACTGAAGCTAAGTTCTTCTAAACATTAGAAAAACATGAATCTGAAGCTTGCAGCTGCACTTTATCACGTTTACCCATATAAATAGACCAAACCCAAAGCGGATCCAGGCCTGAACTTTTCACCTTGTGTCCCTCTGTGTTGAAAATGTAGCTCATTTTGTTAGTCAGACCAGAAATTCTTTAAAAGACTTGTATTATATTTCTAGCTAAGGAATAACACTCTCATCAAAACCCTACTGTGCTATGGTGCCTAAAATAGTTAGCTCACTAATATTGTCCAGGTTTGGAGGTTACATTGCGAACAACATGTTTTGACTGAACAGTTTGTTTTTTTTTTTTTTTTTAATAATCTTTAAGCTTCTCCCCATCATTTATCTTCTTGGAGCCCAAGCCACTCTGAGCCTGGACAGGTTTCAAATATCAGCGAAGAGAGCATTCCCCTCCTGTGGGCACTACCAAAATGCCACTGAGAGAGCAAGAAATATTCAGGAGGATATCCCCCAACTCTGTGGCAAGTTCCTCAGCACATCATATACCTTGGAATGTCTCTGATGAATGCCTGAGTAAATCTCATATCCAACGCTTATGGACAGCGGATCAGCTACCATACTTTATCAAGTCCTGTGTTTGATCAGAAATAGACACTTTCACAGCCACCCTTAAAACTTCCCACATATGAATCACACACTTTTTTTTTTTTTTTAAACCTGTAATCCCAGTTTCTAGGGTCTACGTAGCATATTTTGCTGGAGTCAGCTCTCCATTAGTCACCCTCGTGCGGAATGAGACACTCAGGTTTTCTGGATAAAGAACAAATACAGATAACATTATTGCTTTCCGAGTTTTATCCCAGGGAGTCAAATCTTAGACAACTTTGTACTACACTTTCCTTTGTATTGTTTCACGTTAACAAAAACAAGCCCAGAAATCTGGTAGCTGAGCTACCGTGCCCCACTGGACTGCAGCTGGCCTGCACAGATCCACTCCAGGAACACTGGGGCTGACAACACAGCTTTCAAGAAATCTGGTTAATTCACTTATGGAAAAACAAACCCAAGGTGATTTTATCTGGTTTTCTCAACAAATACTTATAGGCAAGTGTCAGCTTTGCAAGGGTATTCAGGTACCAAAATGAGTACATAGCATCGCCAGGCAATTTCAAAATATTGAGGTCTAACTCCTAGAGAAATCAAGTAAATATTTTACCACCACATACCAAAAGAAAAAAAAAAGTGTGGGTTTTTTTTTTTTTTTTTGCTTATTGCACCACAGCTAGCTCTAGTCATTACTTGCTATATTGCTGCATTTAAATTCTGGATGAGCCCTGTAGTTCAGTCACTCCATATGGGGAGGCTTTCTTGCAAATCAAGGGAAGTTGTGTGTGGATGACAGGATTTCCAGCCACTTTCGTCATTATATCTTTTTGAAAATTCATACAATTCAAAGCCTAATTTTCACTCTGTAGATCTGCGGAAACAGAAGACCAAGTTGGCCACAAAGCACCAGTTTTGAATCTTAGGAAATCATTGAGGCAGATTGCTTTTACAATGAAATAGCAGCTTTCTAAACCAGTTCTGCAGAGCATCTGCCATACCTCACATTCACCTTTTCTTTGATGGATTTATTCTCAACGTGATTTTACTAATAGTTTCTTGCTCTTTTTTTGGTGGAGGGGGTCAATCCCATGAAAAATTAGTTTTTCTGAATTATCAACATTACCACCATATGTTTTTGAGAGTTTTGATAGTGGTAATGTCCTGTTTGTGAGTGAAAAACACAGCTACAAATTAGCAGTGTTCTGGTCTATGGCCACTTAAAAATACAGCAAGCCTAAAAACATGAAGAGGAGCAACAAAATCCACAAGAAAGCAGCACTGTGTACCAGGGTGCAGTCGCTGGAAAGGAGAGGTTATAAAAGATTTTTATTTTTTTTTGATCAGTGAACTAGAAGAATTCAGATTTCCGCAGTTCTTAAATTACTGAAGATACCAGGGCCCCCCTCCCCGAGCTCTCTCCACACCCATCCTGCATGCAGGGCACTGGTTGCTTCAACGCTGCAGAAGGCCTTCCCTTACACTGTGCAGAGACAGGGACTCTTTTTCTCATAGCAGCGCGTGAGCTGTGCCAGCCCAGAGCTCCTCTGATCACCACTGCATCGCCCAGCTCTGGCGCAAATCTCAAACTACCAACGTACCACAGATTTAGTATGTCACACTCACTACGAGCAATCAAGGTACACACACAGTTCAACCCACCACCCTATTCCAAATAAAATTTATAAGGTTATAGAACCAAGTAATAGCTCAGGGGAACGCTGGAGGACTTCTGGTCCAAACTCTCACTCAAAAGAGGTGCGCCGAACAGCTACAGATGAGCTAACTGCCACAGCGTGTACAATAAAAAACAGCAAACCCCAAATACCCAACCAGGATGCTCCCTTTAGGAGGAGGACAGTTTGCTACGTCTAGCTGCGAAGTCTCTATTGCCCTAATAAAAAGTAGTAACTCCTCTTTCTTCCACTGAACGGCTCTCAAAGGGAAGGGACATACTATTCAAAGGCTGCCTTTTCTATCTGAAGACATCTATTACACCAAAGAATCTGCAGCTGTTAAAACTGCTTGGGCTCGAACACTGAAATAGCCCTGGCTAATTACTCAAGAATATGTGGCTTAGAAGCTAAGGGCGAGACATTATAGATACTGGTCAAAAAGGAGTCTGAATTTACATGGAGGGAGGGGAATTGCATACACTAGACATCATCTCGCTCGAGCTAAAAAGGAGAGCTGACCAGAAAGCGATCTCAAGTAAGTTTTTGGAATTGAGAGAATAAAGGTATGATATGATCTCAAATCATAGCGGGGGAAAAGGGGGGAGGGGGCAAGAGATTAGAGACTCAGCTTTTCTTGTTTCCAGCTTTTAAAAGCTATTGGCTAAGGAACACTAAAAAATAGGGTGCTGCAGTGATAAATGGCTCCTGTTTCATTCCCTTGTCTGTCTCGCTGCATGAGTTTCAGTTTTAAAATAGCCGCGCTTCTCAATGCTGCAAAAGGTAGGGCTGTTGGGGATTTGCCACCTCCAGCAAGTAGCTCCAATAGCTTGCAAAGCTTACTAAACTCATATCTGAAGTGCTCCACTCTGGCTTTCTGGAGGCATGCAAAGTGTGAGCAAACCTAAGGCACTGGAGCAAACCGCAGGGACAGAGGCATAATCCTGCTGTGGCTGAAAAGCAATGGCAAGTTTTGCATTTGTTTCAACAGAACCAGGTTTGTTTTGTTCGTTTTTTTTTTTTCATGAAAGCCTCCCTCTCTGTCAAATAAGAGAACTGGAGTTCTGCATGAAGCCTGACAGTTATTTCCATACCGTATTACCAATTACTGCGTTAACTGTACACCTCTTTGGATCTCAGAATAGCTTTATGGAAATAAAGCAATCTGTACTCCTTGCTTATCAGGCAGGCAGGCTCTGTGATTTCCCTCTACAGACCCTTTCCCAAGGCAACCCTGGGACAAGCCACAGCCCAGCCTCCTTCCCGGCGGTCTCTCTCACTGCCACAGCGCTGGCTCTAAGGGCAGCACGAGGCCTTCAGTCCAGGGCTGCTTTGCCACCAGGATGACGCAGAGCCGGAAACAGCCAGCGTGATCATGTTATGCCCAGTTCTAAGTACCCCGGGAAGAAGTGAAACTAGAAACGCGGCCATAACACCTTTGGTGAAAGGGCGCATTCAGCCCTACTGAAGCACTGAAACACAACGCTGCTATTTAGCTATTGTTTATAACGTCGTGTATTTAGAACGCCCACTTTTTGAAGGTCTCCCCGGGGCACGATAAGATTTGGAGATCAAGCGTCTGTCAATGAGGTTGCAGTTTGGAGGGACAAAAGAATCAACACGTGACCATCTGCACTCAGATCTTTATATGCGACCAGCTTTCCCACCCCGCGGCCGACCGATGCCGCCCTTCTCCGGAAGTACGGATGTCTCTTAACTGACAGCAGCCTTAAGGAGAACATTTCTTTCTTAGGCAAACAACATTAACAGTAACAAAATACTCGCAACTCATGCAGCAGTGAAATATTTGATTTTGGAACCTTTACGACACCTTCTCAATCTAAGCAGTTAGATTTAATTTCATAAAATAACTAGCTCACATCACTACTTATCCCTAACCAAGCTCTTACAGAGCCAATCTGCTGTATACGCTGTGGAATTTTCCTATTACTTTACAATGTCAGATCAAACCATTTTTCAACTTCCATTAATGTAAGTTCATTTATGAAATTCTCATGTTTCATGAGAATCTGAAATCCTTCAAAATAAATTTTATTCTGAAGACATACCTAAATATACTCCCATAAGTGAGTAACAGAAATTAACTTGCAGAGGCTAATTACAGTTCTTCCTAAGCTTTAAAATCGTAGATAAGAATTTGGTTCCAACTCTTGTAATAAATGCAATATGAGTTGGGATTACAACTTTCCCAACCGTAAAATAGCACGTATGCACTTCACAGGTTGTGGAAGTTGCTTCATTTTTTTAATCCTGTGGAAAGTTATTATTATTATCATGCCTCTAGATTTCATCTTAGAATGAACTCTCTGCCCTCTAAATTTGAACTATTGCAGCTTTTATATTGTATCCGCCCTTTCTTTTCTGCTGTCTCTGAGCCACTGCATGTGCAATCTCCATATTCTGACTTCTCCTAATGCTGATCAGTATTCAGCACGCATCTCCATGACACATTTTTATGGCTATTGAGAGCCTCATTGTAAGCATCAAATCCCAAAGAGGCAACCCAGCTCGCTCCTGCCACCAAAATACAGGAACATTAATACTAGCAGACAACTGGCAGCGCTTTCTGTGCCTCACTGAAAGCTACTTTTAATCACAAAAAAAGGCTCTTCTGTACATAGCATTCTGTCTGTACATGCAAAAGATAGTGTTACATCCAAAATAGCTACCTTTCTGGACAAATTTTCTAGACATAACTAAACTTTTTTTTATATATATAATTTGATCAAGAGTTTCAGCCTCAACAATAGGCAACTGCACCAAACATTTTGATGTTGTTCCATTACTCTTGGCTTCTTCAATACTCGTTTGGCAAATTCCACGGCACGGCTAAGCAAATGACTTGTTCTCATCGCCTTTAGGCTCCAAGAATTATTTTCAGTTTTAAATCCAATTTTCAGTTATAGCCTTCTCTAAAAATTGCTGCATATCTGTAATTGGCCTTAGGATTGAAATATGGTCTGAGACCCCCTCAGATGCAAAAGACTGACTGAAAAATATTTGGAAACTACTCAGGCACAAAATGTTATTGGAAAGTAATCAATCTTCTCCTTGTTCCTGACCTGTTTCTTTTAGGCCTCCGTTACACACAACCTTTTGTCTTTCCCCAGCCCGCCGAACAAAGAGCGTGCACAAGTCACCAGCACTCCCTAAAAGAGGGCCTGGGGAAAGCTGCTGGCACAATTGCTTTGCTGTTCTAAGAAACCTGTTGTGTAACCATCATCAAAATAGAGCACATTAAAAAGGCCCAAAAAGCACCAGACTGCAAAATTCATTCAGATCTATCCACTACTAAAACACTAAGGGTAATGTATGTAAGGCGTATTTCACCCTATTTCCATGTTCTTGAGGTAGAAGACAGACATGTCTTTTATTTGGTGAGAAAAGTTTTCCCCCTAGGCTATAAATGAAAAAAATGGAGATTTCACAGCCTGTGAGAAAATTTCGTCCCGGCAGTACTTTCTCCAGTGCCATTACGACGTGAAATGAGAGGCCAGCCAATTGGCGGTGGGGGAGATAGGACGGGACACTGCTGTGAATTACAATAATTTGTGACTCCACTTTCACAGGTCTTTTCCAGCTGTAAGTTTAACAATATATTGTGCTGAACTTGAATAAAAGTCAACAACGAGCTGTGTAGTCTTGAGGGCAATGGAGTAAAGAGCTCCTAGGTATCATGCCACCTCTTGCATAGACCAGTGGAGACTGAGACATGGCTATGAGTAGCTAATTCAGCTGTTACAGAGAAGGAGCCACCGTTGGTCTTTCCCCACTTTCCTTAGGGAAAGGACAATTTCACAGACAAACCAAACGAACCCCATACCGACGACATGAGCACCAAAACCAACATGACCACCGCAACCTGGTTAGCACTCCCAGCAAACAGGCCAAAGAAGCAGTATCCATGGCACACAAAATACCTATCAAAGGTTAGCAGTCACCTCTTTGGCTCAAACTGGCTGTTGAATCATGTTGTCAGGATAACCTAGGGTATTCTGACTTACTCTTATCCACTCCAATTAATATACTGCAGACAACCATGGCCTCCTCCAGAGCTGGCGAGTCTAGGAATATTAAAAGCTACTCAAATTTTCAAACAACTGTTCATTTACAAATCTACTTTTTTGCAGCATGCACTTCCACTGACCAAATTTTGCTAAGAAATGGATAAAAAACCCAAATAGGTGTGTACATCTTAACCATGTACTTATCAAACTCCTATTTGTTTCTATGACCTATTGAAAGCAACACTGACAGCCAACCTGCAATTGCTAGGAGTTGCCCAAGCCTAGTGTTACAATAAAAATGGACTGTAGGCTTCAGCACAAATTGCAAAAGTGCTGAAGTGAATTGAGAAGCAGGGTTCAATTTTGAATTAGTGATCTAAGATACGGGTCATAAATGCTTAAAGGGCAGTATAAAAGGCACGCGTTTTCTTTTCCAAGCTAGCGATAGAGCATGCCGATAGAAACGCAAAGGGAGCCGAGTCCGGTCCCACGGCTGATGCTCCCCGCAGGTGCTGAGCGCCCCAGCTCCGAAAGCAGGGCTGGCGTGTGTTTCTTCAGTGACGTTAGACAGTTGAAACAAACAATAACAACTTTTTAAAGGAGTTTCTGAAACGGTGTTTGCTTTACATAACACAAGAGATTACGCAGACAGAGATAACACAACAAACAGGCAAAGTTCCTTACTGCAGGGTGGCCAGGAAGGTACAGGGACAAGCCATCCTTCCAGGATTAAGAAATTGATAACAATTCTGAAGAATAATTTGTGCATCTGACTTTATTTGGCTGTCATCCTCTCTTCCACCACTTTTTCCTCTCTGTTGACTGATAAGCAGTTACTCAGTTAACAGGCAGGAATTCTGAGGTCTTAGCTCGGTGGAGAGAAACAGCCTAGTCCATTCCCCAAAAACCAACGTCACTAGGTGAAACGTGCGGTTAATTATTGTTCTTTTTCTTTTTCTCTTCTTCTGTTAAAACTAACACTCAAATAGGGCTCTCATTCTGAAAAATCAGACAAGGCTGAAATGACTTTGAATATAAGAACTTGAATACTTTGAGACTGAGAATAACAAAAGAAACTAAACTGCCTGAAAACAGGCAGAGAATTACCTCTTTGAAAGCTTCAGCTCCCTGAATAGCAGCTAATGTAAAAAAAAAAAAAAATCATTTTACTTCCACGTCAACTGAGTTAAGCAAAGATGTTCTGCAAAAAGACCATAAAAGGAAGAAAAGACAAGGAGAACATTATGTCTGTATATTTACTAATTGCATTTCAGCTATTGTTAAACTAATTTTCTGGCACTTGAATCTTCAAGGAAAAACAATTCTTAAAGAAAAGCATGAAGAATTGAGCTCACTCAAGCGTTCCTGTTCAGTTTACAGATCAGATTTTATTTGTACTGCTGGAAGACGTACTGACTTGTAAACTGGAATAGAAAAGGCCACAGTCTATTGACCCCAACTCAGCAAACTCACCTCAGCTTTTTATATTACAGCTTGGGAAATTCTCATTTGCAAAGAAAATTAGACCCACACAGGCTTATTTGATATATTGTTTTGCCTCCTTTTTTATTTTTTGACAGAATCCAATAAAACCTTCCAGGGAGTTTATTTCCTAACCTCCTTTCCTATGCTTTGTGTTAACAGAAAGATTTTCATTTAACAATACTTCCTATTAGTGATGGGGAAAAAAAGGCAAAATTCCCTTTTGTGCGGCATTGCCACGTTTGCCCTAAGACAAATCACAGAACACATCCGTAGGACAAAAGCATAATATCCACATCTCTTTTATATTTAAACCATGAATTAAGTGTCAAGGATGAAAGTTTGGAGAAATTTTAATCAAGACTAAACAGACCGAGATCAGACTGAGACCATGCTGGTAATCTAGCAGGAACTTGAAAATTATAGATCTAGCTTAGCTACCATATCCTCTACAAACTGGAAGCAATGTCATGCACTGTAAGGACACGCAGGGCACCCTCCAGTATGTACTTGTGGCTTGCTTGTTCAGAGATGAAGCGCTGCATTTAGACATCAGCTTTTTGCTGAAATCACTATCTGGAGGGGCTACCCTGAAAATCGGGTGAATACTTGTCATATTTAAAGATTCCTTCAGTACTGACATTCCATAGGGAAAGAATAAAATCTGCATTGGCCCAGGACTGTAAAAATCAATACCAGCTTTTTCAGCTTGTTAGGAAGAGGCTGAAAACCTTGTGCAGTTACTAGAGCGCTGATAGACACAAGAGAATCACAGAACATATACAGATTTGTATTTGCTCTGTAAAAGCTACGCATATCTTTACAGACAGGCTATTCCTGCAAAAATTAAGACAATGAAGATTAAGCACCAGCAATGCGGTTCCTGAGCATCATGCAAACTAGCTATATTAAGATCTGGCAGCTACAAAGATATGGAAACAGCAGGAGCAAGCACTGACACTGGATATAAGACATTTTTTTAATCTTGCATCAGAGGCCAGGCCAAACAGGCAACAATACCAAACAGCAATAGTTAATATAATCCTCTTATAATATAAAGTATTAATGTAATGGACTTATTTAGTCCACTCTTTGTCATGTGAAAGAGGACAGAAGCAGGTTTTGTGAACCAGAAAAAGACTTGAAAGTATATAAAAATCACCAATTGTGATCTAGAATAAACAAACTAAGAACAGGCTGACATGAGACTGCCTGACAAAACGACGGGCGGGGAGAGCCCCAAGAAAAACTCAGGTATCCGGAATCACCAAGACTTACTAAAAAACACCCCAGGAAACGCTCTAGCGCTCTGCCCAAACCACCCCATCGCACTGTGAGAGCTGGCGAGTTGTTGACTAATTACAGCCCCTGAGAAATGCAAGGGAGCAGACACCGAGCCAAAGCCCGGCTGCTCGAAGCGCGTAGGCAGGACTGCAGGGCTCCGCAGTGCAGAAGCCGCAGGCCAGCCATAAGGAGGTGAAGGACTCGTTCTGTTCCTTAGGTGACTAAAAGCTTAAAGGCGTAAAAGCAGTGCCCTAACAAACCATGCCAGCAGTTATCTCAGGGGACTGCAAGAATAACGCGCTCGCAACTATCAGTCTTCTTCCACGTGCCGGAGGAGATGAATTTTCCAAAACAAACGGAGAGATGACGAATGGAAGGAGAATGACCGATTTTTTTTTTCCCTGTGTCTCTGTAATTCTGTGAGGACGAACAAGCCAGTGCCGGAGAGCAAGATGCACGTACAGCCGTATAATAAGGCATCTTGAGGGGAGGGGGGAGGGGGAGACAAAAACCCTAAAGAAACAAAGACCTGAAGTGCCCAAGGATTATTCTTTCCAAAAAAGATTCAAGAACATATTTTTAATGGCAATACATACTGTCGTTATAAGCTTACCATATTTCAGATTAGCAGATACGTTAGCAGGCTGCAGTATAATAGCTTCAGGCGCCAAATAGCTTGCTCAGTTCAAGTATCTATTCTGAGACCCACAGGAGAATAAAGTAAAATAATGCCAGCACCCTAAAGAAAATAAGCAGCCAATTCTCAAATTGCAACTTAAACATGAGCATCTATTCCTGTTTCCTTGTGGTTTATAAACCTAATCTTATTGCCCATACATCAGAGTTAGCCATGACTTCTGTAACTTTTAAAATATCTTTTCTTCTACAAAGTCTTACTCTTCACTAACTTTCTGTCTTCACATCCCTGTGAGGTGCAAAACTGATCTCTCCTTCCTGCAGTTGTCTTTAACAAACTCTAATTACAGTCACTTTGACTTTCTCCTTTTTATAATGTAGCATATTAACATAAATCAAATAATAAATCATAAACCAGAGGACTGGTGTGGCAATTGGCCTATGACCAACTGAGGATCAGCAAATTCATCACAAAGACAAAACCAGAAAAGTTTTCAGGGAGAGCAATTGCAGAGGCAAAAAGGGCTGCAGTCCCTTCCATGAGATCTTCATTTGTGCCAATGTCAAACTGGCAAAAGATTGAGAATTGGTTTTGATTTTAAAGTTGCCCTTGATTTAATTTTTTCTGCAGTGTTAGCCTTCTAAAGTCACTTTTACTTATAACAGATAGCCCCCTCCAACTGGAGGATCACACTCAGATTAAAACACATTGTTTGAACAGTACTTTGTAGGGAACGCATATAATATTTTTTAAACGGTTAAATTACCCATCGAGGATATGATTGTTCTGTACTTGTCCTTATGAATCTATACATCCCATGACCATGTAAGCGCTAATCTCTAAATCTGAAACATTTGTGAAAATAAAACCACAGTCTAGCAATAAAAACAAAAATTGAATACTTAGTATTATTCTTAGATAAATAAATGAATAATGTAAAAATAGCCCATGAAGTATGAAAATATAATCAACACGACCACTTCTTGTACCTCTAGCCATAACCTAATTCTACAATTAGCCAACAACAAAATTCTTTTCTCCTCTTATTTCTAAGCAATATTTTCCTGTGGTCAACAAATAGTACAGAACGAAGGATTAGAAAGCTATCCTGCGGAAAGCAGCATGAGTGCTTATTAACCTCAAAAGACTGACTCAGAGGAAACTAAATTCCAAAACTTGACACATCCTACTTCTCCTATCCCAACCAGCTCTGTGGTTTCCACCACGATTTCTCCATTCTCCAGCAAAAATATCTAGCTATTTTGCACCAGAGGCAGTTCAGACAGTAATGGAGATCCCCAAACACAGCTTTTGTGAGCCCTGGTCAGACATCGCTGTCCAAGACTGGGCTGACGCAAAGAGGCATGCTTAAATACAGATGTTATTCGACTGGAGTTGCAATGGCTTTGAAATTTTCCAGCTCATCTTAAGAAAATTGCTGCACAGCAAGAACGCTGTCATCTGCGACCGTGGCACTGGCGCTCACAAAACATCCAGAACTCCTCCTTAAGCTTTTCTACTTGTGCTTCAGGCAGCAGGATATAAGGAGGGCATTAAACATTTCCCTCATTATATCCTCCAAATAGTTGAATAATCAGAGCTAATTTGCTTTTCAAGGCACTACAATCCAAATTCTTAAGCTGCTAGTACATTTTTGAGGCTTCCTGCATCTAAAGCATTACAGTCAATATATTTTCTCTTAAAAATACAGGTAAGTCGCATCAGCACAAGACTTATCAGAAACCAACGAAATAGTTTTTTAAACAAATCACCAGCATGAGAAAAGTTGTCAGACCAAAAGTCGCTAACAAAATCCTTTAAATACAAATACTTTAGAAACTGTTGAACAGAGCCCATAGAATATATCAGTAAATTGAGGTATATTGTTGAAAAGTCTACCATCTGTCCAGCAGCTGTTTACGAAAGCGTCTCAAACCCTCACACAATTAAAATAATTTGAAATTTTCATCGAGTAGCTAGAGAACACACCCAAAAAATAGACCAACCTATCTTCTATTATCTCTGTAGTTGAAGGAAAATATATTCAAGAATGAAGTTACATATATTTTCCATGATAATATACATACATATCAAATGCACAGCATTTCTAAAATGCACATTTTTTAAGCAATCTTTTGCTTAAAAAATATTAACTACGAGGCAAGAGTTAATAAAGAATAGCAATGTTTTGGACATAAATTCATGAAAAATGCAAAGAATTTCATGAGAAGGCTCATCATGTTACAAGATTTTCAGCTGCTTCAAAAATGGAAGATGATTCTTTTCCATTTTAGACATGATTTAAAATGAAAATATATTCAAGTATTCTCGGGACTGGAAGTTCAGTGTTGGGAAAGGTTGTGATACGGTCAGAAACTTTCTATTCAGACTAGCAGTGATTGCTGCCTTTACAGTAAACCCGTACCACAACCTCCCAGCGCATCTAAGCTGTGCTGTTAACCGCAGACATATGATGCGCATTAGTATTTGTGGTAACAATCTGTCTGCGTTCGTAGTTTCTTAACTCTGGTTTATCAGCAAACCTCAGCCACACAATGTGGATTACCCTCAGTGGTTTGGTCTCTATTTATTTATTTTAGTCTTGTCTTTCTTAACTTGTACGCTCCAATTTTCTAGGGCTTGCAATTAAAAAAAGCCTCAAACATTCAAAGTTATAAAATAATGATTTCAACGTGTAGAAATAAAACTAAGCTGTTGTGAAATTTCAAATAATAATAATTGAAACACTCCTGGTCTCATTTTTATGCTCTCAGGTCAGTGGACATTCCAGGAAGTATTTCAAAACAGACCTTGCATTTGTGCTTATCCACAGTATTACTACCACTTTTTGTAATATCAGTATAGATAATAATCAAAAAGGAATTGGGAAAGAGAGAGCGGACTTATTCTGCATCAATTAAAAGCAAGCCACGAGCCCATGAATGCAACCCATCCCTTTTCACCCTTCTCATGAATTGTCAATTCATGGCAGCAAACAGCGCTCACTGTCCTCTTTTCTGCTTTTCAATTAGGTTTGGCTGAAACAAACTGTTGCTTTGCCACAGCCAGTAAGGCTGACTTCTCTTCTCTTTTTTTTTTTTGTTTTTGTTTTGTGTCTGACAGCAAAATTCATGTTGGCTGAAATAAGGCTTTCTGAATGAAAGTTAGCCAAGTGATTAAAGCTGCTCACTTTAAAACAAAGAGAAATCCTTAATTGCCTTAAATGAAAATCATTACCCACGCACCAGTCATGGACTCGGTCAGCATTTCACGTGGGGAGAGGAGATGTAGTGCAATCTATTTAAATGCATCCAAGCAGCTGTCCAAGGCGGGGAGGCGGGGGGGGGGGGGGGAGGGTGGGACAGAAAGCTGTTTTGGGCAATGCCGAGAAACACCTGATACACAGGTTAACCATAGTAAGTCATCAGAAATCCATGACTGCCTTTAAAGGTGCACTAATGAGCAGGGGGACAGATTTGAAATAGCGAGACATGGTACAGGCATCTGCCCTCAATTCCAGTACGAGGTTCTCCTCTAGCTGCTTTAAGCCAGATGGAGCAAAGGAAATCAGAAATAAGCTTTCTGTCTAACAGTAACCAGCTATCTTGCTGCTACTCTAAGAACAAATGATGAGCACTTTTACGATTGCAAGCGCTACAAATAAAACAAGAAACTTTTGTATAACGTTCCTATTCTGAGAGTGATTTTAAAAAGTGATTACTTTTTATACGTTCACATTGTCCTTTTCCATCTGAAAGAGACTGCTTCCTCCAGCTTTTCTAAAGGCATTGCTCTGGAAAGCAGCACAAGATAACCTGGATTCAGCAGTTTGGCCTGCTGCGCTCTTGCAGCAGCTTTGAGAAAAACATTTGAGTCAGCAAAATTCCAGAACTTGAGTTCTTTTGCAAATCACTGCTAGCAAATAATTTTGCAAGTTTGCAAAGTATTAGTAGAGCATGCATCATAGCCAGGGGTTCTTGTTTTCCCATCTCCAAGCAGCAGTTACAAGTCACATACAAAATCCTGAGGACAGCGACGGCCACATCTCCACGGGCACCGTTTCCAACACCACCAACAGCGGAGAGCAGGCAGAAGGCTGGCCGTTGCTTTCTAAGCGAGTGCCAACACACTCATATCTGTACGTAATTAAATCTCACTGATGTCATGATAGTTAAGCTATGTGTTCAAGTGCTGTCACAGGCAGGGATGGAGTTAAGTCTCTAATTAATAGCTTGTCCATGATGGGTAGCCAAAATGGGAACAAAGGAGAAGTGATGGCAAATAACCTTCAGGCCAGCAGCAAGCCAGGACAGTGTACAAATACTGAGCTGTTATTAGAGGATCAACAGATTTGTAGGGCTGGGTTTTTTCCAGCCTGTCACTCAGTATTATACAGCTGGCAAAGAAACATTTCAAATTGATACATTTGGTTGCTTCCATCCTTCAAATAACCTCTGTCAGCCTATTACCCCCTAGGCTATATACTGCAAACTCGGTGCCTCTGCAGAGCTCTGCATCGAAACATTTCCTGTTCCTTTGGCAAACTAAACAGGTCTTCCACCTGTATTTTTGGCAATTTTGCAGCCAAGTCAACAATCTTGCGTAACACACACTTTCTTCTCCCTCAAAAAGTATTCCCTAAATCCAAAATACTATGCCTCTTCTTTAAATCCCGGAAAGCATTCAAGGTTCCCTTTTCCATCACAGTTCACTTATCTTCCAAAAATTTTCTAGCAGAGCTTGTTACCAAAAAGGCATAGAGAGAGAGCAAATTTCATTGCGTGTACCCCCTGGACCTGAGTGTGCACACACAACGCAACGTGGAGAAGTTCGCCCCTAGACCCTTACTAGAACGATCACTCCAGGGCAGGACACTTCGCCTGCTATTCCAGTAAAGTTCCACATATAAAATTATGCCAGTATATACAAGGGTGACACAAAATTATACTCCCATTTTGCTCGGCGTTTAACAAGTCTTCCTCCAAACAGTGGCTTTATTTTTTCTCCCCCAACATTCAGGACCCTTCAAAAAAGCCTCTAGGTCCAGAAAATCCTCTGAAGGTCTCTAACAATGTGAGCACATCTGGAACTCTGCATATATACACATACATATTTTTATTTTTATTCATTTATTTTCCTCTCATATTCCCCTAGTTCAGCCTTTGAAAATATAAAACCTTCTGTTATGAGCACCTTCTCCTGCCCCCCTTCTTTAGCCTTAGTTCGAAGACCTCTAAGGTGCGTTTGGGTGCTTAAGGCAGTAAAGTCTGCTGAGTCAGTAAGCACTGCTCTTTCCTCTAAGGCAGAACAGGCACAGTCTGGTTGGGGCTTTCTGTGGGCTTTCAAGTAGTGTGTGAAACCAAAGTACTGTGACCACTGAAAAACTACATTTTTCTGCAAAAGCAGAGAAGCCTGCACCTTCGGCGAAGCTGATAAAATTCTGTTTGAGATTTTACATTAGCCTTCAGGATCCTTTCAAACCCTGGCAACGAAAGAGTACAAAACTAGGTAATAAAGGAGCCCAAGTACAGAAAATGCATGCAACTCTTAAGGCTTGAATAACACTAACAGCTTAAACATAACAGGTTACCATCTAAATTTAAAAGGACTAGAGAGCAATATACCAGGTTTAAGAGATTTTGAGTATGCAGCAGAGCACTGCAATCGCACACATTTGGGTGCGATACCCATCAAGAAGGCCGTGGTATCCAGCAGTGAGAGGACAACTGTTAATATCACACGGTAATGGAAAAGAAAAGCTATCAGCTGGAAGTTGACCAAAATGCTGTGCACCTACAACTTGAGGGCACCCTGAGAGTCTGATGCATGAGGGAAAAAACAATAATAATAGAAAAGACATGTCTAGTCTCTTGAGGACCTCCTGAAAATCAGGTATTTTCAGAGTGACCTTAAACATACATGCATTGTTTTTGATCAATGTTTACCAAACTTGCCCCTTAATTGAATTCAACTTTGAAAATGGAATTTAAATTTAAAATCATTATCATCTACTTATATGGCCGCAACAGAGGCAGTGCCTGCAACACGTCATCTGCTACAGCAATAACTGTATTTAATAGATGGATTACACTGCAATGTTTCTACAACTACTGTTTACTCTGTTACAACGGAGGGAAAAAAACAGGGAAGTGAACATAACTGCAAATCGTTTTTCTTCTCCAGAACCCTGTTAATGTAGATGCAGCTGATGAGCTCCGGTAGATCAAACTACACAACTGCTTCCAGCAAACCCTCAGGTACTTTTTCTTCATTTTCTGTTCTGTTGAGCGAGTTCTTCTCTAAACTGTTATTGGCCAAATGCAGAGATTTACACGAGTCTTATTTTGCAGCATAATAACAGAAAGCCTTTACAGAGCAAATCTATTTGGTCCTTGACTATTAACAAGATTTTTAAAAGTTTCCTCTCCCCCCGTCTTTTTTTCTAAGCAGCAACTTCATTTTGCATCAGCAAGACAGTCTCACCACTCTGTGAATCATAATTCACTCATCACCAAGTACAGGAAACCTAACCCTTATCTCATTAGTCAGTACTGGTTCCTCAGTCTAATTTATTACTTGTTCTGTCTGAAATATTTAGACGCTGGTTAGGACAAGGAATTAGGATGAGGAATTTTCACAGATGCACAACTGTTTAATAAGTCCAAGTGACGTGAAGACCATGGACTGGATCCAGTTAATTAGGGCCAACATGCCAAGTTCTGCATCTCTGTGCAAACTCCCAGCATGACTATTTAATGGATGAAGAGGGTCTGGGAGGCCTACAAGAAACACCATCTTTCAGAAATCTTCAAACTTCTAAGGCCAAAGCCTTTTCGCACTCAAATATGCGAGGACAGCCAAGTAGTTTTTATCCATCTTAGTTCAAACCAGCCTCTCTTGTAAGCCAACACCTTTGCTCCAGAGACAAAACCAAAGCAAAATGAAAACAGCAGCATATAGAGGCAGTAACACATCTTAAAAGATCAAAGCTATAAATCCAGGCAGAGTCACTGCAAACTAGCACGTCCACTAATTCAGTTTCTGACTCAGGCCTTTTCTGTTCCTACTGGTATCCATCTGATACATCAGTTTGCTGCAAGGCAGACTGAAAATAAATTCGAGCCACAGAGCCTGGCTTCGTTATCACACTTTTCCTATTTTCCTCCCCGAGACAGTCATTGTACAGAACCTCGCGCAGATCCTCGATAGACTTGCAACGTGAATACGTATAACTGGAAAGGGCCAAATAAGAGCTAGCACAAGCGACGCTTTGTAAAAATACAGAAGAAACTGCGAGGTAGTTTTAAGGCCGTGATCCACTGCTTGACCCACATGTTTGCTCATTCTTTGCACATTGCCTAAAAAGCATGGCCCCATCCCCGAGGCTTGGATGGGAAAGCAAGGCAGCGCTTCACGTTCCTTCCCAGACATGGTTACGGATGGGAAGATTGTTCCTTTGCTGTACAGGTAGAAGCGAAGACAATGGAAATGGGAACACCACAGGGTACATCAAGATTATTTGCGCCTTTCTAAACATTGATCAAAGGAGGTTTTTTGTTTACTTATTTTTTCTAATACAGGGGACAAAGCTGGTCAGACTGGCACAAAAAGAGCTTGAAAGGAGATTAATACTTATTCATGATGTGGAAAAGGGTTTTAGAAGGCCTAAAACTTTGGATGTCGATTTTTGTCAGAAGGTTTTGGCATGTCAAAAGCCACCTTGAATGAAATGACTGCAAATTATTGTCATCAGCCCTCAGGAGGGACTCCTTTTGGGGGTGGGGGAGGATAGTTTTATGCAATTCAATATGGGAACACAAACTATTTTCTTTAGGAAAGATGAACTGCACGTAGCAATAACAAACTTTTCCCTGGATTTGGATCCAGGGCGGGGTGGAAGTGTCTTCTCTTCAGTTCAGATAAGCTAAACTTGTATGGGATTTTATCTCATAATGACAGAAAACTACTCACTTTAGCTTTATCTACTGAAAGGGAAAATCTGATAACAGCAACTTGAAAAAACTTTTTTTTTATAAAAACTTATCACAGTATTTAGTTGCCTTAGCTGCATCTTAAATGTCACATAGTCTGATTAGACTATGTATCTAAATCACTGAAAGACAGCCAAAACAACTCACATCGAATGATTTAAAAACTATAATCTCATCAAATGTCACACGTGAAGATGAAAACCGGTCACTCTGGTGTGTGCTGTTGCAAAATTGGCTGATTACTTCAGCATGTGTTCTCTCCTGTTTTTAACCATTATGGAGGTTACGCTGGCATTGCTATATTAGCATTGGGCTTTGGCAACTTGGCAGGACTTTGGCAGGAGTTTAAAAAAATGGAATATAGTATAGTATAGAATCGTGTAACGTACTACAGTGTATTAACACAGTATACAGCATACTATACTGCAGTAGAGCTTTGAAACTCCTACCATCTTAAAAGACCCTTCCTTAAAATTTTGGTTCAGGTCAGAACAGTCAATACATTTATTAAAATACATAAAAATAATTATGATGATAAAAGCTTGGAGTTCTCCACTAAGAAGGCTGTTAAACAAACACGCACAAACCCCACAAAGAAACAAGCAGCAGGGATGGTGCAGCGTCCCGTTCAGACTCGCACAACTACCACCGAAGGGAACAGGGACTGAGTATCAGCAGCTGAACATGAAACTGGGTCCAGGAAAAGTCACTGAGCAAGTTTGGAAAAAAAAAAAAAAAGGGGGGGGGGGGGGGGGAAGTAGCATGAGATGATTAATAGCTTCTCCAAAAAATATGAACAAAGCTACAGAACAGAATGTCAGTTCCAGAAAAGATAAGAAGCCATTCCTTTTTGGTTACAACCAAAGTATAGTCTAAGATTTCAATCTAGCATATAGTTGCAAAAGAGCCATATAAGGCAACACAGCAGAGCATGAACAGAAAGCCTCCACTAAATACATTTCTAAACATTTAACAAAGGAAGGGCTATTTAAGAAAGACGGAGTACTTCACATTTCAAGTCGCTTTCATCGAGACACAATATATAAATGAGACAAGATTAGATTTTGAAAACTTAATTTAATTTTGCAGTTCTGATATGGGAACTCTATACTTAAACACATGGTACCCTCACAGAGAACACATGTGGACTGACTTCCCATGGGGCTTTCCCACTTTAGCGCCTACAGATAACTAAGCACCCACTTGTTAACTCAGCTGCTATTGCCTTGATTGATTTTGTTTTCTTAAGAAGCACAAATTCCAACTTGTTCACAGTAATAATTGTTACCTAGAAAGAAGTGTATATTAAAACACTTCTCTGGGAAGGACAATTTCCCTATAGGCTCTGAAACGACACTCAGAGAGAGAAGGATTTCTCTTGAAGGATGAATTGCAAATGGAATCCGGGTCTACTGGGTCCTGGTCCGGCGCTCACAGGTTTGAATAGATCACTTCCGCTAAATTACATTTCCATGCTCATCTTCTATGATAACAATGGTTGTCTCTTCACTAGTGTGCTGCTCTGGTGAAAGTTACTAATTTCTGCAGATTTATTTTATATCCAAATCCCACTCACCATTTCTCTAACACAGCACAATCCAAACCAAGACTCTACAGGACACAGCTGTTCTACTGAGAGCAACTCCAACACCAAGCTTGAGTAAAAAGATCAACAGGGCTGAAAACACAAAGATCAGAAACAGCAATGAGAAGCTTTCATTTTCACTCCCCTTTAAAGGTGAACTGAAATTATTTTTCTTATAAACAAAAACCTGAGAACACAGGACTTTAACTCAACTTTCACATGCTCTTCAAAACACTGTTTGAAAATGCGCTTACAAATGAGATTTCACTGACTTTTCATTTTTTTAATACCTGCTGTGACTTGAATCAGGGGCATGCATTTATCCCGAAGCAGCTCGTGGGAGAGCATTAATGCCTCATGCAATGTGAGGAATGCTGCTGTCTGCATAGTTTACGTGTGAATGGGGACGGCAGCTCTTACCTGGAAAACACAGATTACGGATCTCACACCTCAGCCCATAAATAGGAGTTTGACCCTGAGACATGCTGAAACCTCAGCAAGTACCAGTGCGGTCAGCGATGAAGAGCTTTTCCAGCGGTCAGCGCTCCGTCAGCACCAGTTTGTCAAAGGAGCTCAGCATCCAATCTGCTTGGCTGATCTGAGACCTGGTCCACTGAGTCCTGGGGACTGAGCAGTTTGGGGAAAACTACCTCAGAGAACCAGCGCTGCAAGGAGCCACTTGTCATCGATGACAGCCAAGCTATCAACCCAAACTCCCCTCCCGCCAGGCATTTTATTACTTCAGTGCTAGTCTCCTGCTTTCAAAATACTCTCCATAACTATCCAGACACATCATTTAATCAAGCGACCTAGTGTATACAATTATTCTTTTTGTGATTTTCTCAAAAACAAAGCAAACAAGTCTGTCACAGAATTTCTTATCAGCTCTACGAGAATACCCAGAACTTCAGATCCCTACCTTGTTCCTGAGGCCATTTACTGATGTTTTACTTCTGAAAAGCAGGTCAGGTCCTCAAGCATCAATGGAAATTTCTCACTTTAGACCATTCCAGGCCACAGTCCCCTAGTTCAGCCTGTGTAGTTCCCTCTCATGTACACCAAGGGTCATTAGGTAAATATTGAAATAAAAATATTCTCTCTTCTTATTAAAATGTTTTGTTACCTTCCAGGTAGTAAGAGCTTCCAAAAGATTATACTATATCCATATAGCCTAGTATATCCAGCTTATATTGTGTGTTTTGAATCTAAGAGGATTTTGTGTATATGCTTTCATGACTACTGTTGCCTGTTTAGGTTTCCTCACACATTTATGCAATTTTTTCAAGGTCAGAAAAAGCATCTAAAATATTTTTTGAAGTAAGAACATATTAAAATTAACAGTAGCAACATGGATGCGGGCAGACTTAGAACCTGAATGTTCTACCTTAAAATTTGATAAGATCTGTTATCATTTTAAAATCTCAGTGCTTTTCTTGAAATTCACCCATTCTGTTTACTTGAAAAGGACTCAAACACCCATAATATGGCATTAGGAACGTCACAAGACCAAACTGTAAGGAAAAATCACAGCAGAACAAAATTGCTAACGGCTTTACGCAGTCCAGATAAAAAGGACAGGAAGCACTGCAACTGCTGCCGCCGTACCAGCAAAAAGCCTAAGCTACAAATCATCAGACAACATTTGAGCACCGTAAATAAATCTTTTCACGTGTCATATGATCGTCTCTTCCTTCCAACCCTATCAGCAGTCAGTCACTTCTCCTGACATCCAACTTAAGCTCTGCCACAAACCTCCCTAGGGCTGAAGGGGTGTCTCAGGGGCGCCTGGTTAATCAGAACCACGTGTTGCACCCACCCTGAGCTTCCTGCTAAAAATCAGAAGATGTAGACCTCAGCTGGTTCCAGAAATGACTGTTAACCTTTCCCTCATGCGCATTCACATAAATTTCAAATAGGCACAGTCCTTTTAATACATCTGAAGGTAAAATGTAGCAGGCTGACAAATGTTGAAGTCAAGTCCTGAATATGAGACCACCACATGGAGATGCCTTCATAGGAAGCGTGAGGGATCACTCCTATGCAGAAGATTGAAGGAAACTATCATAACACTGCAGAAAGCTCCAAAGCCTGCTATGCTCTATACACCCACTGAACACCATGTGCTTGTGTAACCCCATTTTGTGCTTAAATATCTGTATAAATCTGTGACAGATTTGGACCTGAAACATTTGGCATGCGAAAGGGAGAAAAAACAAGTTAAACACAAAGTTTTCTAGTGTTTGAAGTTTGCAGTGGACACAATAGCACTGTAGGAAGATTAATAGGCTTTTTCTTAATCACATCGTTCTCACTTACGTATTTTAGTCGCATCTTATCAATTTTCCTCTTCTCTATTTTCTAATATGTTCCCTCTCTCATGAGAAGGCAAAATAGCAATTTACATTCTGTTCACTTTACAAAAAGATAAGACAATTGCTCTTCTTTCTTGCAAAAAGTAAAAAAAATTTCTTGCAGCTGATGTGGCCCCTTAATAAAACGTACATATGGGGAAAAAAACATGTTGCAGGACACCCACATAATACCATACTATACCATAAAAATATGTGGCATACCACTCAAGAAGTTACTCAATCACTACATCCCAGGCGGAAAAAAAAATCATAGAACAGAAAGAACAATTCTGATTGTCCTATTATTCGTTGTTCCATATGTGCTCAGCCTTTTATATTATTTCCAGTGATATCTGTCTCATTTTACATAGACATCCCAGAATTGTGCTTTGGTTAAAAAAACACTTCTTTTTTTTTTTTTTTTTAACTCAAAGTTTTGAAGAGTTGGCTACCTACTATCCCCTGGTACACCGCAGACATACTTAAAAAAATGATTAACTGGCTTCAGTGCATCAAAATCCTTCAGTTCATCAAAAATCTTCTCCTGACCTGTATTCCTGTATTAAACAAAAGAATACCAAATACACTAGACAGCAGGCGATCAAACGATGTAAACCTGGCACATAAATGTATCAATAAAACTGTAGTTTTAAGGCACCAAGACTGAAGGTAAGCACTTGAGACTGGCCTGCAGAGAAGGCAGCCTGCCACACGTGGGCTGCACACAGCAGCAAGGGGCAAGATTTTTGGTAGCCTCAGATGCCAATGACTAGATTCCTAATGAGGAAATTTGGTTTCCATCTTTGAGAAATCCACTGATTCAGGAAGGGACCTTCAGCTAATCATGTTTTAATCTCTCCACCTTGTCCCCTTAACACTCCCAAAACTGCATTTTTATTTGCATGGTGCTATAAGTTTATTGATGAAAACTGTCTTGCTCTTATTCAACATAAGTACATCAAGGAATTACATTACCAAGCCCAAAAAATTTCTTTCTCAGGGGAAAAAAAAAAAAAGAAAAATATTTTGCAGGGTTCTATTGATTCAGTAATTGAAGCAGTAATTTGTTCCAGAAAGGTCTAATGGACTGCACTTTTTTCTGTTTCATATGCTGTTAACCACTTCATTCATTTTATTTGAATAATACATTGTAATATCAAGTAAAAAAATGAAAAGAAAAATAAAATTACAGAGCAAGTATCCACTAGACACAGCCTAGTAAAAAGCAGATTAAAGTTCAATTTATAACGTAGATCGTCTGGTTTCAATTTTAATACTAACTCTTGGTTACAGATCATCTTTTCATGTCATAATTCCCTGCTTTACCATGGTGTTCTGTTGTTTGTTTTTGAAAGGGGAACGTAAGAGGAAAAGTTGCATTCTCAAGTATCTTTGCTTTTGTCACGGCTTTGAGAACTCTCCTCGCGCCATTCATTCTCACCATCCTGAAGGACTAATGGCACATACGAGGCAGAGAAGGACAACGTTTCCTCCAAGAGGAAAACTACAGAATTCTCGGGAGAAACCTTGCATAGCAACAAGACTATAATCCAAAGTATCACTTGACAGAAGCAACTGAAATACCACAAAGTATATTTTGAGAAAAAAATATTTAATCTGTTACATTTTTAAGATGTTATTTTATATACATATATATTTATAGAGAGAGAGAGAGAAAAACACTTTTAACTAGCAAGGGAGCTGGTAATTTCTGCTCCTCAAGGTATCAAATTATCTTGCTCTTAGATACCCCCCTCACCTCATGTTAAATACGGGAGTAATTTGAGGACCAGAGTTGGAGCTCAATTCCTCAGCTGCAGTTACACAGCAGATAGATGTCAGTCACATTGACTTTGCCTCTGAGCATCAAGCTTCTCCCCAAAACAAGGGAGAGGGAAGGGGTAGATAGCTACAGACAAAAGACAAAAAAAAAGATTCACTCCAGTTTTCTTAAGTGTTTGCCCTGGTTTCATAAAACATACAAAACAGCAGTGAAACCTTAACAAGCACTAAGAAGCTTTCCCACTTTTTTGATTGCACACAATATTCAGTAGGAAAACAAACAAATCTATTACATATTTGTCATATTTCCAATTTGCAGGAGAATCTGTACAGAAATACTATATACCAGTACTATTTTCTTTCTAGCTTACATCAGCTTGCTTCACACACAGGAAAATCCCTCAGATGATCAACCATGTTTGCTCATCACAGACATCTGACAAATCTCCCCTTGATGAAGTGTTAGGCACAAACTCAGCTACCACTTCCTAGGTTACCTTCACTTGCATAGGGGAGCCCAGCCCAAGAGCTTAGCAAAGGCTCAGTGCTGTGCATGCATCCTCTACCACAAGTGTATACTCTGTAGACCCCCATGAAGGTCCATATAGGCCATTAGAGCACTGCTTGCAGGAGGTAGGTCCCTGAAGTGGGACTTGGATATTAGTACCCCCAAGCAACATGGCAAACCTCGAAGTAGGCCTTACCTGCAACAGCCCAGGGCTTCACCAGAGCAGCTCTCCAAGCGCTTCTCGTCCTGCCCAGGACCCCCACTGCCAGCTGGCTACCATCCCCTTGGCCCAGGTGGGCTTGTCAGGCTCTTCCTCTGCCCTGTCCTCCATCAGGTCCTGCTGGTTGGGGTCACTCCTAATACCTGCTGCTGGAGAAGAGGGTCACACAAACCTAAGCAGCCGCCCAAAGGCAAAAAAGGTGCACCTGGAAGTGGTGGACACTTCTTCCCCTTTTTTCAATGGCTCAGGCAGCCACCCAAGGACCAGCACTGCCACAGTCACCTCCAGCCCTGAGTTGCTGCCACCAACACTCACTTTGCTGGTGGATAGGAACAGATCTAGCTGAAAATTTGGCTGGGTAAATGTGCAGTTGGATTGGTTGCCTGGTCCAGCTCACCGCTTAGCTGGACCAACCTATTTGCTATCGGGGGAAGAGGACAGAAATAAATGCTGCAGACTAAAGCAGTTCTGGATCAAAGCATCCCCACTGCCCCAACCTCAGGCGGCTCATAGGCTTTTCCCTAGTGGCACTGGAAGTTTGAACTGGAACCACTACAGCAGTCATTGTTAGCTTTTATTTTCCATCTATTGTAGTTGATGACATTTCCTACATGGAGAAAGTATGTGTGTTAAGGTTCATTTTATACCAGCAATTCAAAGCAGAGGCAAGTACACCAAATTTTAAATTTCTCTCAGTAAGTCAAGGCCATGCTCACTTTTGACATGTTGTAAGTTCTATTCAAATCACCAAGCATACTTGGAGACAAACATGCAAAAATAAAAAAAGGAGTATTTTCATAGCATGTGACAGTTTCAAAAAGTTTCTTCAGCTGTTAACACAGTAATTAAGAGCAAGCTGAGAAGTTAGGGTGGGGAAAGAGAGGAGTGCCCACCACGGGAATGCCACGGGCCGCCTTGGGAGCTCCTCTGAGAAACCAGACTGAAATGATAAACCTCCAGCACAGCAAGCGCAATCTCTATTTAGATCGCTTCTAAAGCACAGAGCCAAAGGGCCAAATTAATTCCTTGTGTAACCCCAGTGACTTCAAAGGAGTTAGTCCAGGGACGAATTTGGCTTAAGGAATTTTAAAATGGACCCTGACCAACTCCCTCTAAGTAGGATTCAGGCCTGTGGCTTCTTGTGTTACAAAACTGCCTTGGCTTTGTTATGTTATTATGTCCTTTATCAGAGTTTTTTATTCATACAGAACAGCTAAAGAACTCCAAACCAGTAGCACCACCTGATTAATATCAGCCACTCTTCAAAGCATTTGTCTTAACACCAGGGGTTGTTTTTTTTTCAAGCCGGTGGGTCTCAGCAGTGATGACTTCATTGTGTGGTCTGTCTGGTCAAATTTGCTGCTAAAATCCAGCCTTTAGCAGCTGAATGGTAATATTTTAAGCTAGTCATGAGCAGGATTTGAATGCTAAACTTGACCTCTCCACCTTTTCCAGTGTGTGTGTTTCCATGCTTCCTCTGCAGCCTCTGTATGCCCATGGGTGGTTTCTCATACTTGCTGCTAGAGGAGAGGCAAGATTAACGTTGCCTTGTCGCATATCAATAGCCACCAGCGAAACATAAACAGCCAGAAAGCTGTAATGAGTCCCACTTATTATCTTTATATAAAATGGGATTTATGGCGATTAATCACATTTCTAGCAGCCAAAAGACATAAGTGATCATACAGTCTGACTCTTCCTATTTCAGCTGTAATTGGAGTTCAGGGTGGCTTGGACTGAGCACACAATTTTTTTTTTTTTTTTTTTTTTTTTTTTACACACTTCTCCACTAAATTTTCAAAGCAGTGTTTTAGCCAGAAACTACCTCTGCAGCCAGAAGTCTGCCTTTAATACCAGCACTGAATAGTACGACACTCTTCAAGTAGCCTCAGCAACATTAGTGGGGAGGAAGATCCTACAGAACACGTAAAGGCATCACTGCTGGGCCCTGGAGAATCTACACAGCCTTTGTAGTATGACCTCTGGGGATGTTTCTCAAGGTCTGAACCAAACTGTAGCAGTCCTCAAATCCTTGTCTTCACTTCCTGAAGCTTTTGCCGCAATAGTGTGGGTGGCTGAAAGAACGGGAAGAAGCAGCAGGTTCAAACATGTTGCTTCTTTCACTCCAATTTTTCTGTCTCTTTTACAGGATATTCCCTTTTTCATCAGACTTTCAGACTGTGTTGCTAAAGCCTGACTCAGTCACATTTCAGAAGAAAAAAACAAAAAGAACAAAAAAACCCACGTTATATGGTAATATCCCTTGCAAAGAACACCCATTCCTCGCTCAATTTCCAGTTTCATCATATTTTTTTAACCCGCCTCCTTTTCCAAAAAAATCATACAAATATACAAACGCATAGCAAAGTGAATGACTATCAGCAAAGAAATCATTTAACAGGGAGTAAAATGCATATAGTACTTGGTTTCCTTATTCCAAGTGTAAGTAAGTAGGTAGTTTGTACAGCAAAGGATCGATTTATCTCATTAATAAATTCATTACCTCTGTCTGGCTTGTTACTTTCATTAAATAAGTACATCCGGCTGCACTAAGAAAAGAATGATGAATATTTCACACATGAAATCATTTCAGAATTAAATGACAATCAGTTCATAACAGAAGGCAAAACTGGAACCGAGGAAGACAGAAGCTGCCGTATTAGGTCAGACTCAAGGCACTGTCTCTCAACAGCTGCAAAACCCAGCTGTTCGCTCCAGGCCACAAGACCTCCACCGCAGCCAGATGTGGGATAATCAGCCAGCAGGCTAAAGCTCATCTTGATCTCTTACAGATAAGAGATTGGATTAAGACAGATAATGGTTTACCATCTCTTCACAAACAGTAACCAGGCACAGATTTACAGGGGGAGGAGGAGAAGGATTGCTGGGGGCTCTAATCCTTTTCCGTTGATATTTCCATGTGTCCAAAAGCTTGTCAGAAGCAGCCTCAGAGGTCTTTGCCTACTAAGCAGGAAGAAAGGACAGAAATCTCCTTTTGTGTTCCCCTTCCACCCCCCACTTCCCATTGGGAAGTGGCTTAAGAGCATCACATGAATACAGGGATGTCTGGAAACTCGCTACAGCCTGAGGAGGTGGCATTCATGCTCCTGTCTTGCTTGATGGAGGTCCCTATAAGGGCTATACAGCTTTTCTGACCACGTGCTCTGAAGATGCTGAGGAAAAAGGAAAGGTATCTTTAGCGGGGAGCTGAAGAAATTATTCTTCTCTTACTGTCTCACTGTATCCATCACTTGAAATTATTGTCTAAATCATAGGTCTGCATTAAATAAAAATTAACTGTAATTCTCACATACCTAACTAGTAAAAAACACATGTACCTCATGTCATGACTTAAGCCAATCATTTATCAGTTGCTGTAGTGCTCTTATCTACTATCTAAATGACACAGGGAATTACCACTATCAGTGTCCTAGTACTGATATATTATCCCTATCAGAAGTAATTATTTGGTTTCACATGTAGCGTTTCAGTCAGTATCTGGGGTCTATGCCAATATGCACTCAACATCAAATAAAAGGGCAGCCACGATATAAGCAGACCTTTATCATTCTTGTGATAACTACCACTAAATCTCCAACAGATTTGTGGCTTTTCTTTAGGACTTTTAGCAAAAAAGTCTTCAGAAAATAAGGAAAAAACCCTCCTTCCAATGCTCATAAATTCCTGAAGAAGGCTGAGGCTACTCTTTTCAAGTAAACAGCTAATCACTTGTGGTCTTAGTAAACAAATTTGGTAATAATTCATTTCAAAACACTGAAGTGCCTTAGAGTTTTTTCTGATGTCCCAAATTAACCGTTATACTAACAAAGTTAATCACGAGAGTATAAAATAAATAGTAATTCTTCTGTGATATTACATAAACTGAAATGCATCTCAATTCTTCAATTCAATGAGTCTGACCTTCTGAGATTCCTAAATTGGAGCTATCAATAAAATCTGTTTTCCTCAAATTTGATCTTTCACTATCATCTATTTTAAGAATAAATCAGAGGGGAAAATAGTCTCATTTGACTTAACTATATCAAATATAATTTTTATGACTTCTCAGAAATAAGAGAAGTAACTGTAAGGCCTCTCAGCTCAGTTTAGAGAACAGGATTGTTATTGGATAAAGAACAGGTATGGGAAACGTGGGATCTCCAGTGACTCAGAGCTTTCCCAGTCTGAATTTCAACTTGTTTGGCCAGCTTATTTAGAGAGGTCATAAGGTATGGATGAGTCAAAAGCTGCTCCTTGGTTCCCCTAATCTGCAATCAAGCATCAAGACAACAATTTATTTGCATGTACAAAGTTACGTTATTCACAGAGGGAACAACTGAATTCAACGCAATTGCCTGCATTCAGGTTCAGTTCAGTACCTCCTAATAAAATTATATGGCTGAATTTGACACTGCTGCAAAGCTGCACACTTGCACTAAGAGAAGCAAGCTACACTGGCCTAGCCTTCAGCTTCTTCTTTAGAAGAGTCTTATTAGTACCACTGATCTAATCACCTATGTAGATCACAGTCACGGCACATCAGTTCCTTCACCTTGAGCATCCAACCTCAAACACAGCTGAGCAAATAAAACATCATTTCCATTTTTAAGGCAAGTGGAAAGAAGGCAGTGCCAGGAAAGAAAAAAAAAAAGAGAGAGAATTAAGTAAACTCCAGTATTCAAGTAGTCAAAACTAAGCCTACTGCAAAATGAAGTTTCTTTTGCTCTCCCCAAAGGGTTTTGCAGAAAATTGAGTTTTAACATCCTCAGCCTTAATCAATGCAAAAATAAAGTGCAGCAACACTGGCCCTGTTACCTAACTTCCGTAAGCCAGTCCAGCCGATGGACAAAATGTAAGTCTCACGCGTGTGCTACTTTCAAGTACACATGCATCTGGTCCTTCTGGAGTTAAGCACCATCCATAACTCTTTGAGTCTGAAATATTATCTACAAGTTACATAAATCAGTCATAGAGACAAAAATAAATCCCTTGATGTGATGTAATTTCTCATTCTAGACCTTTTTCATGTATTTATAGGAGACATAAGGTTTTAGAGATAGTATCATGTTATATCTTAAACCTTGCCAATTCTCCTCCTTTACCTTTTATACTATTTTATGAGGCAATGGAAGTGCTTAACTGTTGTCTACATTAGTAATTAAGTGCCACATTCATACCAAGATTTTCAACATGCTACATAATTCAGTGTCTCAGTCCTGCATCTGTGTTCTAGGGTGTTATGAGCTAATGCTCCAGCTAGTCACATTTACACACTACTTCTGCTGGAAAGTTTTTAGTTTCTCACAAGGTACAGATACAAAAATGGAGCTCCCTTTATGAAGCACAGTTCTACTCATTCATTGCACATAAGTGAGATTTAAATAAATATTTCTGATAGGCAAGTTTCATTAGTTACTTCCATTGAACCCTCCTCAGGCTCATGAGAGCCCTGTATCCAGAAAATAGGAATTTAAGAATTTAGTGAAACAGATATTGAGGGTGGCAGGCATGCAAGGTGAAAGAGCTTGTGCTGGGGGAAGACAGAAAAACGAAGCATAGCTTATATCCCATAATGATTTAGACATAAATTTTATTTCCAAAAATAAAGTTTTCAGTTCTGGAAGCATTAATATCAACTTTCCAGACAGGCAGAAGATGTTTACAGCACAAAATATGTTATTGTGCCCTACAATAGCTAAAAAAAATCAGCTTGAGATTCCTAGGCATTGGTAAGAAACGACAAATTCAGTGTTATACTAAGCTCTGAGAAGTCCGTAACACTAAGAGAGACACTTACAACAGGGTTAAGGAAGTACTTTTACTGGAGAAAATCTCCAGGAGTTAAATCTTTCAAGTGACACACGTTAACAAAGATAGAGGTGTACGCTATTCTTATAAATAATGATGGCATCACTTATCAAGTGACGCATTCTTCCATTATGCCTAACCAGTCCCACAAACTTGATGAAAACAGAATGGCTGCTATTGAAAAATAATTACATAAAATATAAAAGCTATACCTGAGCGCAGTTATGTCATGATCTATTAATGCATGTGTCTGCATACATATATACAATTATGTCATGTTTACTCTATATAGTTATATTTATGCATGCACACATTCTGCTAGGAAAATAAATGAATCATACATATTTCAGAGTAAAGCTAAGTTAAGTGTTTGGGGTTTGGGAGTGGGAGGGGCAGTGGGGGGTGTTTCTGGTTTTTAAAAGAGATGGCAGCATATTGGGCCTAATCATGACCCAAATATCCAGGAATGAAAGTACTTTATACAGAAAAATCTGGTAACACACTATTCCAGTTAACCCTTTCCTAATACAAAAAGTAGTCTCCAGAAACCCTGAACACACACAGAACAAAACTAAGCAAAGGAAATGAGGTTCCCTAACGCCACGTAAGTGGAATGCTCTCTCCTTTCTTCTCAGCTGAAGTATTTTAATGCAAATGTTATGCTTTCTATTGGAATTTGCCAACTACTCATTTACCACTTCTCTCCCTTAACTTCACACAAGAGCTGTGGTGGCTTAAGTAGCAGTATACTGATTCCCTGGTACTATTAACAGCTATATATGTCTGGGAAGAGGAGGATGGAGATCCCATTATCACTTATGACAACAGGAAAAATAAATCTGGAATTTCTGGGAATTTTATCACCTGGTCAAACATGGAATGAAAGATGAAGATGCATCACAGTATTTCAAATACCGTTTAAGGATGTCAAACAGGATGTCCTTATTTTGCATGTCTTGTAATATATGCCATTTTGGTACCATTCTCATTATTCTCCCTCTGGGAAATTATTCTTTCCACTGTAAAATTGCTGTTGGTGCAAAGAGACAACTGATCCTACTCTCGTCTTTTTCACTTCAACACGAGCACGTGGCTTCCTACTATGGAAAAAAATGCATGTATTTCTGATATTTCTGCAAAAAAATTTGTTCTGTAGGTCCATGTGTAAGTTGAATCTATCCCTTACTGTCTAACCTTTATTCAGAAAAACATAATTCCTATACTGAAACTAATGCACCACATGTTTTGATCTTTGATCTAGGGTATTAAGTATGATTAATATTAATATATTCAGCATGTGACTACACTTGCTCACAACAGTTACATATCAATAGATAATTATCCAGCCTGTAATTACCTTCTTGGCCTTTAGGGGATTTCCACAGGCATTAAAACTTAGTGTTTCTCTTCCACGTGGAGATGGCCGGGTGGGGGAGGGAGGCTGTTTCAATTTTATTATTGCTACTCTCACTGTCAACATCTTAATGTACTCAAATATGCTAAAATGCAAACACTAACTTCACAATATGCAGTTTGCAACTGTTCATACTATTGCTTTAAATAGTCTCCCCCCATTGTGGCTTTTCTCTGCCTGGCTCCCCCTTAGCTCTCACCATTGAGTAGGGAAAGGGACAAGAAAGGTCAAACGTGGGAAAATTCTTTAATAACAAAAATGAAACTACATAAATCCCCATGCCATAAACCCAAAATTTAAACCCCTCCCAAAATTTAAAATAAAAAACTAGGACAAAAATAGCTAAGTGTGCCAGCAGGCCAGGGTGTAAGTAATTAATAGCTATAATTAGACACAATTTTCTGATCTAACTATTGTGCAACCTAGGGTAAAAGATGGTGTTTGCATGCATTTCGATAGCGTAGACAACAGATCACAAATCAGAAAAGTAATCTTTATCCAGCACACATGGCACATATGCCTACTTCAGAAAGGCCCAGTCAAATGTTGTCTACTGTACCTCAAACACAGTTGTGTGTCCCCTTCGGGACTCTAACGGACGTGGGATTGCAAAGAAATCTGAGATTTTTTTCATTGCTGAACAATGGCCTAAATACTATTTTGGGTTGTAATATAATTAGATACAGAATAATACCAAAACTAAATCCTCCTTTTAATCAAATGAAAGTCAAAAAAAACTTGTAAAAGCTCTCATATCATACAGGAGCATTTACTCTGACTATTCCTAAAAAGCGTATTCATCCGCTACTAGAGACTTGCGTCGTCCTACATTAGAGATCAATGGCAAGCAAGAACAATCTGGCTTCACTCAGGCACTGAGCTGAGTGCATGCAGAAGGAGTTGACGTGGAAAGCAGTAACAGTGAACAAAACGAATACAAACCTGCATTTGTTTCTGTCAACACACTGATGATGTGAAACAGATATTGATATAGAGTTAAAAAAACACACACACTCTTTGTTCATTATGTTCTTTTTCACACTTGCTAATTGGCAACACTGATATTACTCCTTAAGGAACAAGAGCCATTTACACCCCAGATCCACTGCAATTCCAATAGTAAGGATTTGTCTTCTCTATTTCTAGCAGACCCTATGTATATCCTTACACACAACTTGCTTGCTTTCACTGCTTGTATTTCAAAGTCTTCACGACATAGGAAGTCTTGCAGTATCAGAATGTGCTGGTTTGCTGTTCAAAAAGCTAGCACACAGTTTTATAGTTTGTTCTTGGTTTCGGCAATGTTCTATCCTTCTTTTCATTTCTTAATAAAAGAGCCATGAATTAAAAGTATTATCATTTCCAGACACTATTCTCTACCTAACCATACTTCTCAGGAGGTTCTGAAGCAGACTAACAGTCAATCAAAAAAAAAAGAGAGAGAAGAAAGAAAGGATTTACATGCACATATCTGTGTAAAGTCAGTTTTCAAAAGAAATTTGCTACCTAGATGGAGAATTATTGCAATGAATAAAATAATTAGGGTCTAAAGATAAAATCAGCGAAAAATAATAATAAAAAGTTGGCCAGAAACACTACACAACTCAGGTGTGCTCCTATAATCAGTGTGTGTTATTGTAGAGCTGGTATGTGGTTGGTTGTGGTCAGGTGAAAACTGAGGAATGCGGATTACAGCAATTACAGAACAGAATTCCACTTTGCATTAAGTAAACTCTTGTTCACAACACTGGACAAACATCTCTGTTATCTCCACTCACGTGATTAAGAATAAAATTCCTCTGGCTTCAGTGTTTGTGACTGCAGCCATAAAGGACTCTTGACTGGAGGAAAATCAATGATGTAGACCAGTCTTCCAATTTCAGCTACACTGGCCGCTCCCAAATGATTCAGGGATTTCCCATCCAGCAAGAGCACCAGGCGTGGAGAATTAATACGGTTTCAGCTGCCAGAACACCATGAACAAAAGTTTGCTCTAGATTTGACACTCATGTTGTTTTGACAATTGCCATTTCTTTTCACTTGCATTAATTGAAAGAAAAAAAATCCAAAGATGCCAGCTACGAAGGGCATATGTCTTTGAGTCTGCAACTGAGTAGCTTGCTTAGCTTCCTGTCAGACACCACAGATTGGCCACTTGAACTTGTTTTCCTTGATATTCTGTACCCAGTGCATTGTTTTTTTTTTTTTCTTGAAATGGTATCCAGTAATATTTTAGGAGACTTACAGTTTTAGTTTTTCAGGACCAGACATAGAAAAGGTTAATAAAAATGGATGAAACATGTCATCCATACATGTGTAGATGGAAACAGCAGTCACGAGCCAGAGTTCTGTACAGGTCTTCATCTGCACATTTGACAGTCAACTAGAAACCTGGATTCAGTCCTGGCCTGATTTTATTTTATTTTAAGTTTTCAAACAAAGTCTGAGATCTCGCTAAAGTTTCCCCAGACCTGTAGACCTCCAATATTTCATCAAGTCTCCTGTCACTCTCTTGGCCCCTTCCACCGTGCCTTCAGGCCTTCTGGCATGCTGTCAGCAACTTCTGCCTCTGCAGGCCTCCTGAACCGTTCACCTGGTCTTCCTGGGCACTTCTCAAAGATTAAGCTTTAATTTAAAAAGCTTTTTCCTTCCATTTTCTATTCCCAGTCAGCTACCTCTTCCTCTGTGCCTCAAATGAACTAGATTTTTGCCCTTCTGATTCAAAAGTGGACTTGCACAAGTTTGAGTGGAACCAGTAGTTCTACCTTCATTAGAGCCTTGCCATTTACTAAGCTTACACAGCTTTAGGAGCAGAGACATTCAAACTGGTTCAAATGTGTTGTTTTGCTTTCTTCACTCACTGTCACTTATATGCAGTTGCATTGCAAAAACAATCTAGTTTTGCAAGTCAAGTGGCAACCACAGTCCCAATACTGCTTCACTTCCTTTTCTTCTCAGGAGACTTAGTGGAATTTCTAAACACCTCACGCTACTGAACAGAAAATGTGTGCAATACATGGACAAATTTTCAATAGTACACAGGAGAACAGCTTTTTGATACTTCCTGGAATCACTAAAAACTCTTGATATGGTTGTGCTGCACATTTCTTAAGACATCAGTAAGTCCTGAGAGTCACAAGGAAACTTGCATTGTATTTCTCCTGTTTAAGCAAGTCAATTATATTACTTTAAGAAGACACCATCTGAGCACAAAATAAACCTAATTAAACACTAGGTTTGAAGGCCAAGCCAGAATAAACTTCAGTTTCATTTCAGTCAAAATTCAACAAGCCGTTGAATGGCAGGAGCGAAGAAGAGATCCTCTTGGCTGCATCTCAATCATATGGAGAAAAACAAAAACAGCTATTTGAAATGAAGTTAGAAACAAAGAGTGGGGATAGGTTCAAAACTTGGAAGTTCAAAAACTTCTCCTTACCCTTAGCAATATGAGAAAAAGCAGCTTCAGTTTTTCAGTGTTGGTTCTAAACTTCAGCAACAGGGGAAAAAAAAGTGATGCTTGTCCAAAAGTATCTGACAAAATCATAACATCAATCTGAATGTGACAAAGAACACTGCTTTTCCCTTTTCTTCCTTTTCTTTTCCATCTTTGTCTGCATAAGCATTTAATGCAGAGCAATGTCAGCAACTGGAGCAGCGAGTGATAAACCCAAGTGGAAGGAACACCAAATGCATCCCTAACCCTATAGCATACACTTTACAGCTTTCTGCCTATCTAGACTCAAAAGAACATAAGATTTTTTCATATACTAATACAGTTCTTGCTAAGTCTGGCATTATCATGACTTGGACATACAACGTTAAGTTGTCAGAAGAACATGCTAACATTTACAAGCTCTACTGTCTTTCTGAATCTATGTTAACTGAGGTCAGCAGCGAGTTCCAGAGTTTTACTCTCGTTTTGGATACAAATACTTGCTCTTTAAACTTAGCTATTACCACATGCTGCCAATCTCTGCTGCTCAAGAATTCACACTACCTAGAAATCTTAAGATCAAAAAGCAGAAATCAAAGCATTTTAAAATTAGTAAATCAGGGATTATTTTCATTTGCCATCTTGAGAATTTAAATCTTAGCAGACGTTCAAAAACATTTTAACATGAGCCTCCAAGACCCCAAGAGTTAAAAATTTCCTTCTATTAAAATCCCAAATTTTCACCAATTCCTTCATGCCTGAGACTGATTTTATCAGGAGGAATAAGCTTTATTAAAAGACTTGTTAAAATCTCCAACAAGTATCAACTATTCTTGGCTCTTCCAGGAACAAAAGAATTGCCACACTGGGCCAGACCCACCATACGTCTGGTCCAATATCTTATTGCAGACTGTGTTCAGCGCCAGCGGCTTCAGAAGGACAAAGCGTATGGTCTGCGGAGCTGGCACTTGTGCAAAACCCCATGCCCACACAGTCATCACCTCATTTCAGTTTGAATGAATCACAGATTTGTTTAGGGTCTCAAGAACGAAGTTCAATAACTTCATTAATAATTAAAAACCCCTCCTCTGGTGAAAGAGTGACAAGCTTGCAGAAAATTCCAACCTAGTGTGAAAGAACTTATTTAATATGAAGAAATGAACCTTCCTGAGACATTCCAACTATTGCAGTGGCTTTAGTGCTGAGTTTTGCACTATTCTTCAATACTGCAACATCAGTTTTGTTTCCTTATAAACAAGCTTCCTCCACATAGCACAGCATGAGAAGAGAAAATAATAAAAGCAAAAGAAAGAAAAAAAAAGAAGAGCAAAAAGTGCCAAATGTGCGTTGGCCGCTTCTGACAAAAGTATTATTTTTCGTGTCTTATGCTAAGTGCTGTTCAGCATATTTCTGAGCCGCTGAGAACCAAAGGAATTGTCTGTAGCATAAAGTACTTTCTATCTGGGTTACACAGGCTATTATATTCTGCCACTTGTATTCAAAGGAATGGACGGCAATGCCTACTCGGTTGGGAGGTGGTGCACGTACAGCCACAACTCCCTGCTTGCCCAGAGCAAAAAACTCCCCACACCTCTCTTCAAAGCACCACAGCTGACCAGGGCAATGCCAACCACACACCAACAGTGTCAGGCCCCAGCAAACACTACACCCTGCCTCACTTCCCACCCCTAATGCTTCCGTCCAGCCACAGTCCCTAAAACAAAAAGACAGAAACATCAGTCAGGTCTTCACGACATCAGTTTGCAGAGGTTTTTTTTGTTTTTCTTTTTTTTGTTTTTTGACTTATGAAGTTACTGGGCCTGCTTACTGCAGTTTCCAGAAAAGATTTAGAAATTAGAAAAAAAGATAGTAAGATTCAAATTTCACTCATACCCTTATAAATGTCATGTGATTAAGGTGTGTGCAATTGCTGCTATTTATGCCAGCAGAACATGCAGGCCTAAACTATAGTACTAAAATATTAGCACAGCTATACACAAACAGCCAAGGAGGTTCCTGCAAAAAAGCATTGATGATAATTTCTTGCCCCAGGTAGTGGAGACGCCAACGAGGAGAGGTGCAATGCTAGACCTTGTACTAACGAACAAAGAAGGTCTAGTTGGAGATGTGAAGGTTGGGGGCAGCCTTGGCTGCAGCCTTGGCACCATGAGATGGTGGAGTTCAGGATCCTACGAGGAGGGAGCAGGGCAATGAGCAGGATTGCAACGCTGGACTTCAGGAGATCTAACTTTGGCCTCTTCAGGGACCTACTTAGGGAAATCTCATGGGGTAGGGCCCTAGAAAGAAGAGGGGTCCAAGAAAGCTGGTTAATATTCAAGCATCACCTCCTCCAGGCTCAATATCAGTGCATCCCTCTGAGTAAGAAATCCAGCAAAGCGGGCAGGAGACCTGCATGGATGAGCAAGGAACTCCTGGCAAAACTCCAACAGAAGAAGGAAGTCCACAGAACGCGGAAAAGGGGACAGGCCACTTGGGAGGAATACAGGGACGTTGTCAGAGCGTGCAGGGATGCGACAAGGAAGGCCAAGGCCCATTTGGAATGAAATCTGGCAAGGGATGTCACGGACAACAAGAAGGCCTTCTTCAAACACATCAATAGCAAAAGGAAGACTAGGGAAAATGTGGGCCCGCTGCTGAATGGGGCGGGTGCCCTGGTCACAAGGGATACAGAGAAGGCAGAGTTATTGAATGCTGCCTTTGCTTCCGTCTTCACTGCTAAGGCCAGTCCTCAGGAATTCCAGACCCTGGGGACAAGAGAGGAAGGCCGGAGAAAGGAAGACTCTCCCTTGGTCGAGGAGGATCAGGTTAGAGATCTTTTGTCCAAACCTGACATCCACAAATCCATGGGCCCCGATGGGATGCATCCACGAGTGCTGAGGGAGCTGGTGGATGTTATCGCTAGGCCACTCTTCATCATCTTTGAAAGGTCCTGGAGATCAGGAGAGGTGCCTGAGGACTGGAAGAAAGCTAATGTCACCCCAGTCTTCCAAAAGGGCAAGGAGGAGGAGCCAGGAAACCACAGGCCTGTCAGCCTCCCCTCCATCCCGGGAAAGGTGATGGAACAGCTCCTCCTGGAGGTCATCACTAAGCATGGGGAGGACAAGAAGGTGATCAGGAGTAGTCCGCATGGAGTCACCAAAGGGAAATCATGCTTGACCAACCTGATAGCCTTCTCTGATGGAATGACTGGCTGGGTAGAGGAGGGCAGAGCAGTGGATGTTGTCTCCCTGGACTTCAGCAAGGCTTTGGACACTCTCTCCCATCACATCCTCACAGGTAAGCTCAGGAAGCGTGGGCTAGATGAGTGGACGGTGAGGTGGCTTGAGAACTGGCTGGATGGCCGAGCTCAGAGGGTTGTGGTGAATGGCGCAGAGTCTAGTTGGAGGCCTGTGGCTAGCGGTGTCCCCCAGGGGTCAGTCCTGGGTCCAGTCTTGTTCAATATATTCATCAATGACCGGGAGGAAGGGACAGAGTGCACCCTCAGCAAGTGTGCTGATGATACTGAACTGGGGGGAGTGGCTGACACACCAGAAGGCTGTGCTGCCATTCAGAGGGACCTGGGCAGGCTGGAGAGATGGATATCGAGAGGAACCTCCTGAAGTTCAACAAAGGCAAGTGCAAGGTCCTGCACCTAGGCAGGAATAATCCCATGCACCAGTACAGGCTGGGGGTTGACCTGCTGGAAAGTAGCTCTGCAGAGAAGGACCTGGGAGTGCTGGTGGACAACAAGTTGTGCATGAGCCAGCAGTGTGCCCTTGTGGCCAAGGCGGCCAATGGTCTCCTGGGATGCACTAGGAAGAGCAGTGCCAGCAGGTGGAGGGAGGTGATCCTGCCCCTCTACTCAGCCCTGGGGAGGCCTCACCTGGAATGCTGTGTCCAATTCTGGGCTCCCCACTACAAGAGAGACATGGCACTCCTGGAGAGAGTCCAGCGGAGGGCTACAAACCTGATGAGGGGACTGGAGCATCTCTCCCATGAAGAAAGCCTGCAAGAGCTGGGCCTGTTCAGCCTGGAGAAGAGAAGACTGAGAGGCGATCTCATCAACGTGTGTACAAGCATTTGAAGGGAGGGTGTCGAGAGGATGAGGCCAGTCTCTTCTCAGTGGTGCCCAGCGACAGGACAAGAGGCAACGGGCAGAAACTGAACCACAGGAAGTTCCATCTAAACCTGAGAAAAAACTTCTTTCCTGTGAGGGTGACAGAGCACTGGAACAGGTTGCCCAGAGAGGTAGTGGAGTCTCCTTCCCTGGAGATATTCAAAAGCCATCTGGATGTGATTCTGGGCAATATGCTGTAGAGGTCACTGCTTGAGCAGGGAGGTTGGACTAGATGATCTCCAGAAGTCCCTTCCAACCTAAACCATTCTGTGATTCTGTAATATGCACCTTTAAGCAACTGGTGGATGGGATGGTTAAGGGAAAAGGATCAGCCACTACACCAAATAATGAAGGTGAAAAAGCTGATACCACCCAGCTAAAAGAAAAGCTTCACCTTATGAAAGAAAACACAGTATGTGTTTAGCGTACAGCCAGACCAGATCCAGAAAACAAAAATCCTCGAAACTGTTAGGGAAATCGCACCATACTGATCCAAAGCAGTTTCAAAATTACTCTAGATCAGAAAAAATATATAAATATATAGTAAATTCAGAATTACCCAACTTAAAATTCCTAATAGTCTGACATTTTGCCTTATATTGGTCGACAACCTAGTTTTTAGGTACACGAAACTGCAACTTCACTTTCCCTTGTGATTTACATACAGTGAAAGATTGCCTTACAGATATGCCAAGCAAGCTGAGGCATGCTATGTGGGTGTTCAGGTGGGTTTTTTTGTTTGTTTTTTTGCTTGTTTTTTTAAATAGCCTACGGACAGTTCTGCTTGTCCTTTCCCTACAGACAGGCCCAGTAACACAGCCACAGAGGCACAGCCTGACTTATGCTGTTGCATCATATCTTGTTCTAGCAAAAGACACTGGAGACAATAGCAACAGAGGAAGGATAGATACAGATACATAGATACACACACACACACATATACACATGGAGGCAGGTTAAAGCAAGCTTTTTTGCTCAGAAGGGAAAGCAAAGAGGAGCGGAGAAGCCTCACAGTTTTCCAGAAAGCAGTAGAAACTGTTTTGTGAAACATACATAGACAACAATGAAGAATAAGCTTAAACAGTTCTCAATAATGGTTAGTTTAAAATGACAAACTTCAATTTTGAGTAAACCAAGGAATAAAATGCAAGTTTCCTGAAGGAAGAGGAACACTGATCATTTCACAGTGGTTTCTTCAAAACTTTGAAGCACATATGCTCAGTGGCTTTATTTATTCCAGAGTTCAACGTTTCACTTCGTATCAACGTTACCCAAGACAATTCCCTTCATTATTTTAAGAAGGGCCTAAAGATGGAAACTTTTAACGTAGCCTCCATTTAGAACGCTGTGGTAAGGAATGGCATTTCCACCACGCCGCTAACGCAGGCGCTTTGTTAAGAAGCCGCCAAACAAAGGAAGTAAAACAGAGTGCTCATTGACTCCTTACCTGAACTATTTTGACTGGCAGCAATTTTTTTGACCGATTAGGCAGTAACAATTAATAGCAGAGGCTTCTCCAAAAGAGGAGAAGCTTGTAGCACACTGGGGCCTCTCATACATGACCCTTGACTTTACAATGCCCACAAGCGCTCCCATTTTTAATTTCTCAAAAATCCTAGTCAGGACAACATTTACTCTTACCAGATGAGACCAAAGGTGACTGTGATCTTTTGAAGATGACTACTCGAAAACGCTTGCTCCAAAAGACATCTGCTCTAAGGCAACTGGAAGGATTCCAGGGGGCTGGATGTGCTGCCATCCACAATGATATCCAGCTTTTGCTGGGCCTTGCCTTGTAAATATAATAACATTACGACTGCACAGTACAAAACAATAAGTCTCTAGTACACAGTATTCATTCGAATAACTTAGCCCAAATATCTATCTTATTTTTCAGCAAATGATGGGAAATACCTTATTCTTCCTTTAGGAGCAGACCACGGAAAATTCTGTACAACTTGTATTTTGCAATTTGGCAGCAAATCTCAGACAGCGTTCACTTATCTCCAAAAGAACTTAGACCTCTCCCCATCCCTACGGAAAGGAAGTTATGGATGCTACAGTTACATAAAAATTGTGTTGCTACGTTTTTATAAGCAATTCAGAAAGCCTATCATTGTGTGCAGGCCCAAACCAGGTCTCCATTAATGAAGTTTACTTTCAGGCTTAATCTTGCAATTTAATTGCCATATTTTATATGGGGCTTGAACTCATCACATACTTCTTGGTCCTCTATTATTGAGATGGTTATTTACACAAGCACATTATTTCAGTTCAACAGTATTCAAAAGAAAAAAATTAAGTAAGACAGGCTTTGGGTGAAATGATACCATGACTTCTTAGTACAAACAGGAGGGAGAGATACTGCTTTATATAACTGCTGCACTGATTTACGTTGCATCTTTCAGTGCCCTTTATAAATCTACTTTCCTCTGTCCTAGCTTACAGTGTAACTGGAGCAGACCGCATTCAACTACAGTGCTCCGTGTTGCGATTAGAAAACTGACAAATACCTGCAAAACCTCTACTCACGAAGGGACTAGCTCTAGAGAGCTATCCAAAGGTAGCAAATAAGTGCAAAGGATATACAGCAGATTCGCAAAGGAAGATGCAAGAGAAAGTTGAGCGATGCGGAGGAGCAAGCGACGAAGTATGCAACTGCAAGCAAAACAGAGTTATCTTTGAGAAATTTTTCTAGGAGACTTGAGCGCTGCAAAATTCATCTGCAGCTATATGGAATTTATAAGGAAAAGGGATTCATTTATATATATATGTATATACACACACACACTTTATAGATAGACAGACAATAATAAAACAAGGATTCTGTTCCCACAGAGAAAAATTAATGAAGATTTTGGTCAGGACATCCCCTCAAAATCCAGAATTTTACTGAATTAGAAGACAATCCCTTCCAACTTAAGATTTCTAACAACACAGGGGAATTGAGAAAAAAAAAAAAAAAGCACTAAAAAAAAAAAAGCAATTTGTTTTACAAGATGAATCCAGCTGGCCCAGTGCCTGATGGACTGAAAATAACCGATCAAAGTCAACATCATGGGCAAAAATCAAGAGTAATCAGACCCTCCACCCTCCAAAAAAGGGGAGAGCAATATCAAACCATACAGACTATCTGTAAAAATTCTACACAATTTCTGTGCCAGTTGTAACAGCCATATTACAAAACACACCTCCCTTAAAGATTTGCAAGCTATTTCATGAAGCCTGCTAAATTACTGTTAACACAGAAATGGCAGAAAGGGATAACTGGAGAAAATAGGTTAAAAGTATTATTGTAGAAAGTAGTATTATGTTGTGGAATTCAAACTATATTCCGTATCAACATTAATCTTATCACAAATAATTTTACAGGATTGTACAGTATTTGTCAATGTGGAAAACAATTTTAAACTATCCAAAGTAAAATTTTAAGTTTAAATCAAAAATTAAAGACAATATTCATAACTGAACATGTTCTGTCAATTTTTGTCATGAACAGGGCTCCAGAAAGAACCATGTGCAAAGAGTCACTGGGAAACGGAGAAGAGATCTTGTAAGATGCAAACGAACTCAGCACTTGCGTCTCCTGCTAATTTCAATATGATATTAGCTTTAAATTATATGCATTTTAAACAGAATAATTTCAATCAATATAAACATGAAAAACTTTAATTTTAGACGACATATACAGTGCAGAACCAGAGTAGGACAAATACAGCATTGTGTATTTTAGCTTAGTTGCACCAGAATCTTATGGCGCTGAGTTAGATGTTCTGTACCAAATTAAGCCAGAACATAAATTAAAACTGGCAGAAGTCAGCAGCCAGCGCTTCTTGGGGTGTATACAATCTGCAGCTTTATTTCATATGGCCAACGGCTGATTTTCTCCAAGCTATTATCAGATGGCATGAAGATATGCCTTGACAAGTATCCTGCAAAAGGTATTCAGAAATGTTTCCCTGGCCCTCAGTAAGGAACTGGCTCCCACTTCTGGCCTAGGGCACCCAGGTTAGCTAGCAGGAGTCAGTGCAGCTATCAACAATTACCTGCCAGCAAAGCTGGAGGAAAGAATTTCATGCTCCAAGAAATGTACTTATTTCACATAGTTTCTAGGACATAGATTATGTGTGAAAAAAACAAAGTAAAGCACATAAACAGATATACTCCATTAGGTTCTAGTTAGATTTGATATGCTTTATGTAATCTAAATATTTGAACAGTGAATCCTCTTTCCCTTGCCCCTAATCTGCCCCCTTCTTCTTTGCCCTGACCTTCACATAGTATCAAGTTTACAAACCTACTTCAGTACACTCTTCGGAGTCCATCCCCATTTTGGCAAAGGATAATGTAAACTAACTCAGGTTTGACTAGAAAATTGCCTTTCTCAAAATTGCTTTTTTAAATCTCTCCCACTGCCAAGATTTTATTCATGTCTCCAAACTGTTCATGGCTTCTCCTTCCGGAAAGGAGGAGGATGAGATGGGGCGGAAATAAAAGGGGGGCAAAAGGGAAGAATGGCGCTAGGGAGAAAAGTCCCAATCTGATCTTGCATTGAGCTCTGGTACAAGCAGCACAGGTATCAATCGCTTGTTCTGCATCCGTTTGTTGTCTCAAACTTCCACTGGCATATCATTTCCTTTTTGCAAGGACAGCAGCAAACAACTTACTATTGAGCGTTATAATGGCTTATTCATGCTTACACAGATCAGATACATCGACACACAGGACTGAGGCTCGAGATTAAAATCTCAGTTTTCCATCTCCGCTGCCTGGGGTGGTCAAACTCTAGGTCTGGAAAAGCCTATCAAAGGGAAATAGCTTCAGATCTCAGAACTGGGTTCAGGTTATGATGCTGGTGAGTTGTATCCAGCATTTTAGCTCAGACCCATTCCCAACTGCAAACGAAACAGCTGGAATTAATCAGTGTTTCTTCATATACGAGCCTTCATCCCCATGGAGAAGAAAAAAAAAAATCCAGCTTTTGTGTTTGTTCACAAGGCAGACAAAATGAGCTGGCGTCCTTTCTCACAGCAGGAAAAAGTAAGGACAGACCAGACAAAAACTTTGATAGGTCTGGGTGCGGGTGTCGTATGATGAGACCAAAAGCACTGCTCCTTCACAGAGGAACACTAGTTACTGAAATAAAACATTGTTTAACGTGAGGTACATTTACAATGATTAAATAGAACCAGTTTACTTAGCATAGCTCAGCTCAGTAGAATTCATTCATTCCTTTTAAACATTCTCACAAAACAATAGCTAGGAAAACAAGAAAACAATAAGCTTGGTGCAATACTGAAGCAGTCTCTCTTTCTTTATATTTTTTTGTTACCTCCTGTTTGGTGCCTAGGAATCTTTGTTAAAGGCTCAACTGCCTCTCTGAGCCGTCATCAAAAAATATTCCACGTGTCATAGTACTCATATGCATATAGCGGTCTATGGTTACAGTGTCAACACAGTATAAAACATAACCAAAAATGGATTCAAATCAGGTAAATAACCTAGGGAATTAACTCACAACTCAATGTTTTCTGAGTTATCCAGACTTCACATGAGCTTTTAGTCAATAGTCTAAAGAAGCGTAGTTTCTGTTGATGGAAAGCTTGGAGAAGAGCGCTCATTACTGACTGGTTTGAGCGGAGACAGCACAGAGACACCTGGCAAGAGGAAGTGTCCTTTTGCCACATGAGATGAGAAAGGGGCAACTTAAATTCCAGCAAGTGTCAAAAGGTATTTTGTAACTATGGAGGAAAAACACACAGGTCAGTTCCTATGCATTGATATAAAGGCTACCAAAAAAAAAAAAAAGAGTAAGCTTACATGTTAAAAAAATCTTGCGTTAAAACTCAAACTGAAGTTGTTCAGACGATTAAAAAACACTAATGTAATTTCCATTCTACATAAGCTGTTCACTGTGGATTTTTTTAGTTTCTTTTTGAGGTTTTTTCCTCAGCTTTGGCAGATCAAAACTCAAAATTGCTCCTTTCAAAAAGTAAACAAAAAGCAATACACAAACTCACACTCCCAAAGCTGAACACTCTGGTAGAAACCCTTGATTCCATGAGCTGGAGTTTTAGAAACTTCTGTTCCTCAACATTGCTGACACAATGACATGAAAAAGGAGGAGGGAAGATTTTAAACAGCAAAAACAGCAACAAAAGCTAGAACAAAATGAAAACCAAACAAAAAACCCCAAAACAACAACAGGAAGGAAAATTGCAACCAAAATTGCCATGAAGAACTGAGAGCACTGAACTTTCAAAGGTTCTCTGACTGACCCAGCTAAAGATACGTTCTCAAATTGCTGCCACTAAATATTCTCTCCTCTTCAAACTAAACAATGTCTTCACAAAGAAAAGAGGGCCAGTAATTTCAACTGGCTGGTCAGAGAAATTCAACCACAAAGAGCAGGGGGGGTTTAAGCAAAGAGACAGAAAACCAACCAATTTAAACCAAAATACACAATGTTTGGGCTTCTTTGCAATCCAGGCTTGCATTTACTTTTACTGTAAGAAGCAAGCACCTTTTGCAAAGACATATATAGTGTGACATTAACACAAGAAGTCCACCCTCACATAAACTCCTCCTATTGGCTTTAATGTATAAAGAAAAGGCTGCAGTAGTGAGCTGCCCATTATAACATTTGCATCCTGTCACGTAAACCAATTAAGAGATAACTGCCAGCCTTCTCCTATCCCGCAAAATTCAGTAACAAAGTTCACAGCAATTCCAAGCATGGCAGGTATTAGCTCTGTTAAGCCCATATCACAGTTGTCTTTGTAAACATGGATCTGATTAGTGAGGTGCTACCAAGAGGAGCAGTATCACTCAATTACAAGCTCTGCATTTTGTCTCTGTCTCAAAGCTAAAACTTGTCAAGTGGATGATACCTGGTAAGGATCTAGCATGCTATTTTGACAACCAACGTGAAAGAATATAAGCAAGTTTTGACCCAGAATGTGGAATACCTCAATTATATCAAAATTTATAAGACTACAACTAATCAGTCACTATACCAGAAAGAAAAGGGGTGGGGTGGTGGAGACAGACCAGGTTATTTTTAGCTAGGACACCCAGAACTGCAAATGTTTTATTGCATTACAAATCATAGATCTAGGACATTTATTCTCAGAGGAGCTTTTCAAATGAGACTCAATCATACCTTTGCTTGACAGAGTCTGCCAAGATGACTATGCGAGGACCGCTTTGCAAAGGAAGGGAAAAAAGTGGTCACTCCAATGTCTATTCTGTGGAGCTGTCTGCAGAAAGCCAACACTGCAATCTCAAGCTTCAGCCACATGGAAGTATTTAGCACATAAACACGTCCTCAGTGGACGGTTCACTGTAGCTAACATGCTAAGCGGCTCTGTATGGAGTCTCAGCTATGTTTGCAGGGACATATGACATATGGCAAGTTTAGGAACATGGCAGAGTCAAACACCTTCATCCTTTTCGCCAAGACAACAGCAGTTAAAAAGCAAAAGAAAAGTTTCAAGAACTATTTCAGAGTCATGCCCTTTCCTCCATGTGCTGGGGAGCACTGGGCACCGTGAAACTCCGTGTGGCTGAGCTATGGGCCGCTGGTAAGCCAGGCTGCCCGACGCCCACTCTCCCAACCAAAAGCGATACGAGATGGGATACGCAGGCCAAGTGCTCCGTTCCTATATCGCCAAACGCTCAGTTTCTCTAGATCCCATAGGAAGGACTTCACAGCAAATGAGGGCTAATCTAGTTTTCAGAGTGGAGATCAGACACACAGACTTCTACTTCATTTTTGCACTGGCTCTCAGCATTTTGTCCTGATAGTGCGAACACTGATTAAATCAGTAAATTGAAAGGATGTGGTAAAGCTATGAAGGCCAACAATTTGACCTTTAAGTTAGATGGTGGGAACTTGAAACTTTCACCTAATTTTTTTAATCTTCTCAGTAAGATGATTAATATTTGCTTACAAAATTGCTAGTGTATATTAGCTTTCACCCATACTTCTGAGATCAGGAGTCTTGATCATTTCACAATAAACATTCCTCCTTCTCTTCTCCCCCCCCTCCCCCCAAACTTCTGCCTTCTATTTCTAATCAAAGTAATAAAACATCATTAATTTAATCAACAACTGACTTTTGAGAGGATCATAAAACTTTCTGCATGTTGCACATACAAGAATCTCATCCTACTCCCAGCCCTTAAGCCAACCAAGGAGAGGACTGTCCACACACAAATAGCTGCGGCAAGTAAGAAATTTGTACATTTAAGGAGGTTACTGCAAACCTATCTGTAGTTATTTATTCATTTATTTGATCCCTGTTACCCTCAATTCTCCATAAAGGAATCAACATTTTCATGTGAAGAGTCGACATTTGTCACCTTCAGAACCAGCAGATTGCCTTGCTTTCCTCTTTCACTGAGGCATATACACAACTTCTCAACCAAACTGGGGATAGAGGGGCATGAACTCATCTGCCAAAAATACTTCAAATACTTAAGTCAGTTTTTGTGTTTGTGGTTTCTATGGCTGGCTGACTTGAGACCTGCTTCCCTCTGGAGCTTATGTTGTGGTGCCAGCCCTTTCAGTTCAGCAGGTTCACATCTAGCGGTGAGTGGAGGAGGAGGAACTGCAAGCTCCCTGCTGCTGCATTTGGTTAGCAACCACCTCCTCCTCCTCCCTCTAGCAGATGTTCCTGCTGTCTTACTACAACTGCATCTTTTTATACCCTCCCCATTCCGACAACAAACATCAACGAAAATCTGAAAATCCATTTCCAGAAAGCCACAACAAAAGCATTGACCCAAACAATCACCACAATACAACTAGAATAAAATCCTCAGCCCTTGGGAGCAGAAGAGGTTGCGTTCGACGTCACAGGGCTAGTGACTAATCTTTGGCAGCTCATGTGAGAAAGTCTTGAAGCAGCTCTAGTGACAGAGAGCAGCATGAAAACAGATGCATGATTCAGACATGAAAAGTATTCTTTAGAAGAGATATTATCGGAAGCTCATATAAAACATTCTCCAATCTCTTTACTGTTCAGAAAAGCCAATGGCATTTACAGCCGTCTTCCAGATGTTGTATATTTTCAATTACATGTGTGCCTGCGTGTGCGTGTATAAAGTTAGCAGCTTAAAACTAGGTGGAATTTCTAGTGTCTCCATTTTTAAACAAATTCCTCAATACTGCTGAATTTACATCCCACAGGGCAGGTCAAATTGAGTTTCAGACAGTTTACTCAGTGCGTGGCTCATCTAGCTGACGCTGAGTCGACACAGAGCGCTCTCACAGAAACTGAGCCAGATTACAGGCCTGAGGCAGTCACTGCTGAGCTCCTCCTTATGTCTCTGTGGATGGCAGGGGAGTAAAGGGGTTCATTCGGATTTATATATGCTAATGCACATCAACCAGTTCAGATAGACTGCCTTCAAACTTCTGATGCAGACATACACCAGCTCTGAATCAAGGTAGTCTGAGGTGTACCTGAGTTACACTCCCCCATTCTCTGTCCTCCCTCCCAAAAATCATCTTAGTCTTTCTTCCAAGTAGCAGGTAAAACTTAATCTTCTTTCTTACATGTAGAAAGAGACATTGCATTGCTCTCTTTAATTTGCTGGATGCAAGTAACCATCTGTGGCACTTTTGGGTACTTGTTAATATGGAGTAAATCCTCCTACGTATTATATTTTTGCCAGTTATTTACTATCAGAAGGACTCAGCATGATCCAATTAAGATAATAAGCAAAGCTACTGCTAGGAGTGAGCTGAGATCTGGGCTGGCAGTATACACCTACGATTGCCTGCTTTGAAGAAGTCACACGCGCAATGCTACAAGGTGATCTGAACGTTTCCCAGACCTTTCCTCTGCTTCCAAATGCTCTTGCAGGGCGAGTGCATGCACATGGGTGTTCATGCGCAGATGCTCAAGAAAGCTGCACACACAGCCCTGCTTTGCAACATATTCTGCTGCTGCTGTCTCTCATAGCTGCATGGCAATGATGCTATGCCCAGGAGCTTCAACTGAAATGCTACCTTTCCACTCCCTCTAAACTGAAAACCCTCTTGCTCTTAGTCAAATGCCTGATTTTTTTTGGCTACTTATCCACACAAGCTTGCTTACATTTCCTTCTTCTCCCTTAAATAACTGCCTCACTGTGATAACCAAGCTTTCATCTAACACAACAGTGAGAAATCATCCATTTGAGAGGAAAAGCATAGTTCAAGATGCTCTTAGGAAAGAGCTTTTGGATGTTAACACTTCTACAGCGGAGATGGACTGCAGATCAAAAGCACTATTTTTATTCTGCTCTCTAGTTTGTAGATGGTTTAAGTGAAGAGAGTTAATGATTTTCTTGTTCGAGTGATGTTCTGGAAATTTTGTATAAATTAAATAGTCTTTGACAAACACTTGATGAGCCTGAAAGTTGAAATAATAGTGGTGACACTCTTAACTGTACAGTGGCCCTGGACGATCTACATAGCTGCTGTTGAATTGTGACATTTGTACTACTGGAACTTTTCTTCCAAAGCTGGCATTTTATCTCATGAAATAAAAATATCTGAAAAGTTTCTTAAATGAGTTGTTGCTTACAAGATGATTAAATCCAGAACCAATGACTATTAAGGAGCAGCTTTAAAAATAGTAAATGAAACTGGGTAGGTTTAATTATAGAATAAAGTTATGGGTGACTAAAGGCTCTTTCCTAATATTCAGGTTCACAAAAAATGATTTTGCATCAGCTGTGTTGAGTAGAGATGCCAGTAAAGGCCTTGATGAGATTTTCTGGGGGGAAAAAAAAAAAAAAAAGATACATGCTGAGTATTATCTTGAGAACTTTTGCAGAAGAGAATTTTAAAAGCAAACAAATATTTACACTATAAATGCACTTTAATCTTACAGCTTTTAGGTCAGTGAACAGATCAGAGTACCACCTAATCCATGGGCTTAATTAGAGGCCAACAACACAGTTTAGGATTTGAAACGCTGCTAAATGCAACAAATTTCTTGCAGACGCTCTGGAGAACAAACCTACCTGCAGGAAGCAGGAATTTTGCAAACCCTATTTGCAGCAAATAATTGAAGATAAATACAATTAAGAAAATTGCAGAATACTTGAAGTATGAACAGTCTTCTATTACCTATATTATTTCCAGAATATTTACTAGTGAATTAATAGACCAGCAAGAGCAGAAAATCACGTGCACCATCAATATAAGACAAAAAAATAATTAGGAAACTCAAAAAATGATTTTTAGGACTCAGTACTTTAGAAGAATGAAAAGTGAATTGCTAGGTAATGAAGAAGACAATTTGCATTCAAGCTATGAACTATCAAGCAGGAAGTCTACAGACATCTTTGGAAAATCTGGTCACTCAAGAGATCAAAGTTCATTTTTCCATTTGTTTTGAGGATTACTGGAACATAAGAATAAGACACCTTTTGTCCAAAATTCAAGTTCTTCAGCCTGGTGTATCCCTTAAAATTTTATTTTTGAATGGGTGGTGGTTTTGATTAGCGAGTTGTTTTGATCTTATTTATTGCAAATATGTAAAAGGCTCTTTCAGTACAGTCCTCATCACAGGTGCAGTGACATGAGCATCAAGACGACTTGGGATTTTATGGTTCATTTTTTCCCCCCAGTACAGAAATAACTCTATTGATACAGAATGTCATTAAATCAATAAAACCGCATCTACGTTAGGCGAGGTTTCACCACACTTAGCTAAAGTCCCTGTACATTATGTGGCGATGCCATGGGGATCTTTAAATTCCTGACAGAAAAGATAGGATTGGCATTAGAAAAGGACTCAAGTGGTCTTTACGTACCCAATAGAAGAGCAAGGCAAGTACCTCCAGAAAGTAACTGAGTGCATTCACCCGCAAATGGTCCAGAAACGATGGAGTATTTTAGGAACCTCAGTTTTGGGAGCAATCCTCACTGGAAAAGGTCTTTCAGAACTAAAATGCTTAGAACTTGATAAAAATTAAATGTTTATGATTTCTCAAGCAATTTTTGAAGCAACCCATCTTAAGAGTTTTTATTATTATTATTATTCCTTTAAATGCAGTATATAGTCCAAAGCAGGGTTTGCAGGGAAAAATAGCATATCAATGGACACAATTAAGGCAACAAGGAAACATACAGGAAATTCACACTCTTTGGGCCTAGGATAGGAGGTGCAAACTCCAAAGACATCTAGCTTGAGAATAACTGCTTCAAGTTTAATTTAACAATCAATATTACTGCTACAACATTATAATGTAATGTTTGATGGTATTGGAGATATCTGAGGAAACGAGGAAAATTTGAACCTCTCATGAGAAACTTATCTGTTGCCTAAAGGAAAAACAAGGCAACATCCCTTAATATTACACCTTACATTCATTCTTAGCCACTTCTCCCAACAGCAGCAATTCGTAAACTGTGGTCAGCAGAATATTCGTCAGTGATTTTACAGACTTGCAGAATGGCACTAAGTGCACTATATTCCTCATATTTGCATTTGTCGTAAAAAGGGAATCTTTGAGACTCAAGACGTGCACGTTTGGTGCCACACACTCATGAGTTCAGCTTTCTCTTTTTCCATATTAAGTTATTGCAGTGTACCACCACTGTTTCATCTGTGGCATAATGGTATTAAAGCTACTTAACCACTTCATGTTTTATACAGATGTCAAAGCTCTTCTAAGGACATGTGGTCTTTTTCCTATAGTTACAGCCCTACGTTATTTAAAATCAGATTGTTCTGCAGCACATTTTTCTCGAGATATTAAAAGTGAATTAGCCACAGGTCAGTACCCTCCCCAGGCCAGGTGCCTCTTTAGAGCAGAATTCAGGTTAGACTCTCAGCAACAAAAAAACTGAGGCTGCAACAGATTCTGCCTGGTCTTCACATCCTCACAAGTATTAAAATGGGTAACTAGATGTACATATGAATTCAGTTTGTGAAACTCCATACTACATTATTTGCTTTGACTTTTGCTCTCAGCTCTTCAGTGTGTTATCTTAAAGCCTACAACTTCTCTTTGTGACTTTCTCCATCTTCAGGGATTTAAAATAAGTTGATGCTAATATTTTCCCAAACTACACGGAAAAATGTTTCTTTCTGAAAGAAAGATGCAGAGAAAAAGACAGGCTCTGAAGTGAAAGCTGGCGTCATCGCAAGCTCCATTTTATCTTACTCATAGACATTTGTATTGGGATGCTTCGGTACCAAGCTTCTTTCTGCACTTTGGTGCAGATGTGGCTGCCCTTTACACCCCTTTGCTAACCTGATCCTACAGTGTGTTCAAAAGAGCCATGTAAGGAAATTATATATGTAACACAGGCACATAATCAGAAACATCACTGTTTCAGGGCCCTCATTGTACAGGAAAGGGAGCAATACTTGTGGCAATGTTGCACAGAACACCTTATAACACAATTTTGAGGGCAACAAATCACTTCAGGCTTTAGTTAGAGCAGATATGTCCATTCTGCAAAGGCTGCTCCGGACACCTACCAGAACCACTTTGTTTTAGTATTTTAGGTAAAGTGGACCCATAATCAATTCACCGTGTTAGTACATAAGTCTGGTAAACTGTAAAGAAGAGAATCTGACAATTTATGACACCACTCATTAGTTGAAAGAGCACAGCGCAAAGTTAAGAATAGACCACCAAAAGGCTTAAAATGTTTTTACCAAGTTAAAAGACAAATTCAGCTTTCGGCTTTGGATAATTACTTAAGAGTTGCTCCCCTTGCAATTCCTCACACCAAAGACCTGCTTGCGAGAACAGGACACAAATACCTCCCTCCAGAGGGAAACACACAGGCACAAATGCGCCTCTGCAGTGTACCGCATCATTTCACGTGGCAATGTGGAACAGAACAGAAGGTGATGCTGTTTGTTCTCCAAAGCACCATACCAAGATGTTTTGTTGCTGTTGTTGAATTATCATATATCTGGATAAGAAAGCGTCTCTTATTAATAAGCTGTTGCAAAGTGTTTTCTGATTTTGAATGTACATGTACTGCACATTTGGCTTTAAGCAGAACAATTTTCTTCCTTTCATCCCAAAAGCTTAACCTCTTTGTTTAATCTTATGAATACAATGAAATAGATCTATCTTCCTCCTACTTAATTTTTCAGCTCGTCCTACTATTCAGTAAACTTGTTTGCACATTATTTCTATCTGTCATGCAAAGAAACTTCTAAAATGTATGTTTTATAGGAGTAGTCTGGATGAGAAAAGTTCAGAGGAAGTCTAATAAAGGACACTTGGCACATTCACTATCATCTAGTTTGTTTTTGATCACATTTCCGGAAGTAAAGATCCAAAAACTGGTCTAAATGAAATTAACTTTTTAAAATTATGTAATTATAAATTACTGTATTTATTGAAATACTACTTTAAAAGAAATAGCAGCTTGCCATATCTGGCTACATACCTATTACTGAGTACCCCAAATTTCATTACACCACATTTTCCATAATAAGAAACAAAGAACAACATCAACGAGATCATACAAAAAGATTCATGACATTTTAGAGAAAGGGCAAGGAAGGCATCTAAATGACCAAATTCATGATAGTTAACCCATAATTTATTTTTTTGTTCCTTGCATCTCAGGAGAGCCACAGGAACAAGTGAGAGTACACAGAACAAATCAAAGTACAAAAATACACTGTCACAAAGAATTAAGGCACACGCAATGCTCTATTCTGTACGATGACTGATGCAAGTAATGTGTGAAACACACCAGTAGAAAATTAAAATTGACAACAGAAAGCTAAAGTTTTTTGAGCCATTCAGCTACTTAAGACATGAACCAATTTCCTTAGGGCTTTTCCACTGTTCATTATTTTAGCTTTTTCTTTTCCATTCTTATCTACTATTCATTGAGTAGAAGGTAAATACAATAGCACACAGGAAGTGGCAAAGAAAAGTTCTTTTAACACTCTTTCAGCCTATTTATAGCACATGCCTGGGCTGCCCAGAGTGACTAGTTTACACCCAAAAATAATGTTCCTAAAAATAAATAAGTAAATAAATAAATAACAGAAAGGTTTCTCAATTTGAAGATCAAGAAATCATGTACTTTAAACATTCAGGACACCAAAAATGAAGTACTGCCATAACTGGCTCCCACCCTCTCCTGCCTTTATTATTATAGTTAAACATTCTAAAAATTCAGTTCAATTTTCACAAACAGCTCCACAAATGGCATTTAACAAACACGTGCTCTTTACTATGTTCAATTGTGTTCCTCTAATACTAAGATTTACTCATTTTTATCATTCTTGCAGCTTAATACTTACCATAAGCATTATAAATTTGCTTTCTATACTGAGCTCAGGCAAAACTTCAAATTCATTCACACAAAATACTCCACTTTCTTCATATACAATAGACATATACAGTCACAGGGATGTCTATAAATCCATTTTGCAACTACTTTTCCAAAATTTGGATTGATTACTGAAGTAAGAAAAATCCCTTCTGAAAATATTCTTAAAGCTAAATTGTGGCAAAGAGATTTTTTTTTTTTTTTAAACTATCTCTCAAAATAGCAGTATGGTCCCATCAATATTGCACACACGCCTACTGAAAACTGTCAGAAGAGGTCATGAAAAGATTTCACGAAAAGACAGAAATTTCAGTTTATATGATTTGAGAGAATTCACCATTTCTAAACCATCACCAAAAAAAATAAAATAAAATAAATAAAAGTAGTCTATCTCACTGCCAGTACATCAGAAGGCAACAACACGGAGGCTTGTTACTACAGCCGGGACCTAATTCAGGTTGTAGTTCAGTGCAAAATACTTCAGCCCCACGAGGGTCCAGCAAGGCATGCCGTCCTGCCGCTCTCATAGAAAACTGTCAAAAAATCAGGAACAAATACGGTCCTGGTTTTGCTAGGTGAAGTTACACAAAAAAAGGAGGCATTTGGGTACTATTTTCACTGTATTTTAAGGAATTGCTTTAATATCTTCTTGAAACCTTAAAAACGGGGGCAGGGAGACAAGAGGAGGAAAATCAATTCTTTTATTGTTTTTCTGTGTTCTTCTGTTACAGGTTAACACCTTTTTTTTTTTTAAAAAAAAAAAAAAAGACCATCAAGGCAACAACAGAACAGTTATCCAGGGCCCGGAATTTCTTTAAAAATCCTCTTTCCCTCTGCTCTGTGTGCAACAGCAAAGCACCAATAACGCAGCTGTTGCGGTCATTTTGGCAGGGGGAGGGGGGCTGCTGGTCAAATTCTTTGGCAAAATCACCAATCACTAATCAGTAGTCCCCCTACCTTCCCCGGGGTGGTGCGCGCTACTGTTCACCCAAAGAGCTCCAGACATACTCCATAATACGTCAACAGGGTGAGAAAAATCAGAGTTTTCTTTGCTGCTCAGTGGTACTTTTCTAACTTTGCAACATGGTTTTGTTGGTTTAAGGAAGGAACCTGCTGAAAACTTAAAAAATAATCCCAAAGCACTAATTAAGCATTAACCAATAAAGCCATCACATAAAGCGTTAACCAATAAAGCTATAACATAAAAATCAAAGAGGGCATTTCATGTGGAAGGTCAAACAAAACATTATCGCATTATATTACTGTTTCCTTTTAGGAGGAATGCTGCCTGGCATTTTAGTCATAAGGCCTTGGCACCTGCGTGAGGGGGAAAGCAGGCAGAAGTAATGCATGTGCCATGGCAAAAAAACACTTTCTACCCAGAAGAAAGCAAAAACAAAATACACACACATCTAACCACACAGTATGTCGAAGCAACAGTAAAACCACTAAATAGCTTACCAAGGCAAACTCCGGATCAATAAGCCTATGTTCATTAAAGCAAGCATAAGGGGAGAGGGGGAAACGGGGAAATGGTTAGGAGGAGAAAAAAAAAAAAAATGAAATCACGTTTGCCTGATCCTAAGAATGCAAACAGCTTTGTGGCAAGGCATCCAACCTACTTTCAGGTTAAATAAATACATCACTATTCAGACCAGGCACTGTGCCAAGAAAAATCCAGTTACTTTTCAAGGTTATCTCAATGAGGTAGGCAAAAATTTATTCCACCTGCTGTCTTCATGCCAAATTTCCTCCCCTTCAATCCTATCCCACATCACCCCCCGCCCCCGCTCCCTTTCCTGGCTTTATATAGATCAAAAAGTCATGTTCCAAAGCAAGGCGCTCATGTTAGAGTAAGAGGCATGGAGAGTGCTACCACAAAGCAGTTAACTGAATTACAGCCATGTGTTTCACATAACAAAGAACAAGAGGAAAATGAACGGTTAGGCCCCAAGCCTCTTCCTGTAAACACCGCAAGGGGAGACGATGGCAGGTATTTCTCTGTCCTTAACTCTTAAGATACGAAGTAAAGGAAAGTCGTTCAGCTGGAAAGCACAAACTTGGTAACCTTCCAGGCGAAGGACACACCAGGCGGGCTGCAGCGCGGCTCACCCCGTGCATGCCTTCTCCGGCAACTGCTTGGAAACGCTCGCCTCAAGCCCTTTGCTGCGCTACCTCCCAACACCAGGGCTAGGCTGAAGGCTCCTTCACCAGCCGCCTACAGACTTGCAGAAATCAGCACACCATTAGTTTTCCTGACCAAAGCAGGAGGTATACAGAAAATGTATACATTAGTAGGAGCGGGAAAGGACGTTTCTCCAGACCACTGGAAAGCCAACTGTGCCAAGAGCATCGTGAATCCATAGAGAGTCCAGGTGAACTTGGCTGACATGCGATGATGCAGCCTTTCGCAAGACAGCACATCAAAGCATTTAGAAAAGAAATTCTATAGAGAACGAGCGTCACAAAATTCACGCGCATCTCTATGAAGAGTTGCTTCAAACGTATACACAAAGGTGAGATTGTCCAAAGGCAAAATCAAAAGTTTTCAAAGCATTATTGCTCATTCAGTAAATTCTCTTTACTCTGAATTACTGTTAACGCCAACCCATGACTCTAAAAACACTTCTCATGGCAACAATTCTGTCTGCACAAAAAAGAAAAACAAACAATATTTATTCACTTAAATGATTCCACGTAGCACATGAATAATGGTGAGGAGGAATGTTAGGTATGTATAAAGTAATTCTTTTCCTTACAATGCAAGTACATGGAGTTAGGTAAATAATAGACACATGAAAAAAAAGTTACCTGATTTTGTAAGTACACCATAATGGATGCCAAATAATCTCCAAGGTAAAGAGCTCGTTCTCTTTCTTTCATACACACACAAGTTAAGCACTAGTTAATCCTTGGGTTTTTAGCGTAATATGTTTTGTCCCCTCTTTTCCAGAATCACATTAGAGAACTAGAGTTCAGCAGAGCTGCAGCAGCTTGGAATTGTAATTTCCACAGTGGTTTGTCCATCATATATTGAAAGTCCCATCTGTACGCCAAGTTTTTCAGGGGACGACCTTTTTGTAATTAACTCCCTTAAGGAATGGCAGATACAACACAGACAGGATTTCTCAATGCACCGTTCTTTCTAGTGAAAGTGAGGTTCAAACAGCCACCCAGTCTCCTTGACACACGGTCGCTCTGAGAGGAAACGACATCCCAGGAAGTTTCCTCCTCCTGAAACTTCTGCTCTCCTCCTTTGGGGCTCCACAATAACCAGTGGCAGGTTCATCATTTTCCCCTCACTTAATTCCTCTCCTTGTCTAGGTTAAAAAAAAAAAAAAAATGCAGTATAGCAAGGAGAGAGAAGAGAGCACACATGCAAGAGGGAGAGAGAAGAGAGAACATCTATGAGACAATTAAAATGTGCTAAATCCTCAAGATCTGGCTTGGCACACAGTATTTCATTTTCAGGAACTGTTCCAGAGGGTAAAACATAGCTATTGTTCCTTTTCTTGCATCTTATTTAGAATTTCCATCTTTTGCATGAAAAGCAGACATGCAGTTTTTGAAAGTCCAGTCTAATGAACCAAACTGTTCCCACTCCCCCAATGGGTTATCATGGGCCAGAAGATGCCACGGCCAGCTAACAAAGTGGGTATTCTTAGCTACTGGCAACACAGAACTAAATGGAGGAAAGACTTCCAAGCTGTTTTAGCTAAGTCACTGCTACTTTATGAACAAATTGACTTTTTTTTTTCCTAATTATTCTAGAAAAATAAAATCTTTCATTTTTTCATCAAAAATGCATTTATTGAATGTGATAAGGAAAGAGGGTGAGTACACACTTGAGGCCAAAAGGAGGCTCATGGCAGGCACTGCGGGATCACTACTGATAATACTTGGCTCTGAACACCCAGGAAGCCTTATTTGCCCCAAAAGACTTCCTGATAAACATAAGCTAGTAAAATGAGGACACTAAAAGAATAAAGAGAATAAAGTTGAGCAACTGAGAATAGAAGAGTTTTTTGCCCACACATTTAAGTTTCAGTACTTTCCATATTAATTCTAGCAGCTAATAGATACTTTCAAGAGAAAGTATGAATCGGTCAAGATTATGTCTCCTTCAACTAAAGGAGGAGAACTTAAGCCACATGCTGTGAAGCAGCAACTCCTAATTACTTTTCCCACAGGTCTTCTTGTAAACCCAAGAATAAACTTGGCATTAATAATCCAAGGAAAAAAAAAAAGAAAAAAAAGATAACCTAACTCTAAAAACAGTGAAGTAAGCGAAAGACTACCAAAATACTTGCACTGCAGAAGGGCACAAGTGAGCATAAGCATCACATTTCAGAAGTCCTTTAAGCAGGCCTTTACTATCCGTAAACAAAATCAAAAAAAGAAAAGCCCACTTAAATGTTCCATATGCTTAACCTTACTGAAACATTACACAGTTTGTTCAAAGGCTTGACAATCGCCTCTCAAACTTTTGGTTTGTCTTGCGGATGGCATAGTTACACACACATCCCACAGCCACACTGGCATCTTGGCAGACATTTTAAAATATCTTTTGGAAAAAAAAGGTCTTTAAAGCGTTACAGGTAGAGCCTTACGTTAATTGCAATTAATGTAATTAAGAGAGGTGATCTATAGCTAGCACAGTTTACAAAGTCTGTAGGCAATGGCTGAATTTACCAAGTTCTAAGGAGTCTCTCACTGCAGCTAGCACTTGTGGGAAGAGTTGAGTTGGGTACTCAGTAGTTCTTTCACTTCTCTCATTTTCAAAAAAGGATGAAAATCCATATTCAGAATACCAGGTCCTCCTCTTAGAGATTTAAAATAGTGCAACTCCTTCCACCCAACTGCCTCATAAATTAACAATTTGCTTCCACATTTCCCAGTTCCACACAGGAAGGTCAAACACCGCAAGGCTGGCAGGCAGGAACCCACAGGTGATCTTATGAAAAGGCCTGCTCTTATGAAGTGCATAGAAGAAGAATAAAAGGACAGCTATTTAGACATTTTGCATTAAATTCATATTCTTAATGTTTTATGATCACCAATAGAGGAAGGATCACAATCCAAACCAATACAAGAGTCTTAGCATTTTATGATAGCATCATAAACAAGATAAAAAGCCCAACTTGTAGAAAACAAACAGGTGGGTAGTGCTCACAGAGCAACACCCCATCACACCCAGAGACACTTTCTCATCCAAAAATCGAGTTCTATCACCAGCCCTCAAGGTGACCCACCAAAGTCAGGCACTAACACAAAAAGGAAACCTAGGCAGATGGTCTCAGAAGCAACACTGCAATAACTATAATAGCGGGTTAGAGTTTTTGAATAAGGCAAGTGCCTTTTGACTAAAAAAAACCATGGCAAAGACAAAGAAAAGCTATTTTCACCATGGAGTGCAAAATCTCAGTAACAATTTTCACTTACAAACCAACGCATGACAACAGAGCAAGACAATACAATGCAACTGCCTGCTCGCCTCTCGCGAGCAAGGACTAGACACCTGGTAGCTCTGAACATCTCTTCAGGGGAGCTGAAGGAGCGCTGCAGAGGCCAACCCATGGCATTAAAACTAACATCGCCAACACACGCTGCAGGGATCCAGCAATGCAGAAATGCACAGTGAAAGGAACCCAGAAGCTTCACAGCTCCATAAACATTCACACTCCCAAAGGTGATGTTGACAATCCCATTTACTTTGGAAGTATTTCATCTAAAGGCAGGAAAATGCTAAGCGAATGACTCATGAGAACCCACTGGGATTCAAAAAAAAAGTGAGAGAAACAATACTGTCCAGAACGCATGTGCAGAAAATTGAAAGATTTTCCTTTCTTCTGACTGAAAGGCTGCATCCATACTTTCCAGGGCCTTAAAACAGAGGCTGCACATCGGAATGTAAAACAACAGTCCACCACATCAAGCGTTACTCACGAAAGCAAAAGCTGTGCCCAAGTCTGCTTTTCCTCCCTTCTCGTATGCTCCTCCTCTGTGCTGTAATTGCTCTGACGCCACACAGAGGAGTTAAAATACATATTCGATAAAACCACAGATGGTCTGTGGGTCCAATTCCGATTTTTACTTATTTCCTGAGTTTTAAAACCATGAATGTCCTACTGATTTAGGCTGGTTGGACAATGAAGGTCTGTAAACATCTCTGACAGCCTGTTCAAGATCAGTATAATAATCTATTTGATGAAAATATTTAACATCTACTTAAAATTTAGCTTTAAACACATTAAAGGCACGGTTCCATATTAGATTATCATAGATGTGTCTTTTTCAAAGCTAAGAAAAATACAAACAAGTCACACGCTTATTAGAACATAATAAACATACAGTCACAGGCCCCTTTGAGGGTCTGACTTCATCCAACACTGCAAACAAGGGGCATTTGGGTTTTTCTGTTTGTTTTAAAATACTTCCCCTGCATCAGACTGAGATTTCAAATACGGAGTTTCAGCCTGGCAAATGGTATACACTGTGGAGTTATAAAATCCTCCAAAACAGGACATTACAGTAGAAGTGCCTTAGAAGTGCAGTCCCCTTGAGGACTATTAAACTCTGAGAAAGACTGCCTGGAATCATATCAGGCATCATTTTGCAAGCACATGCATATGTGAATCTGACCCAAAAGCCAAGCACGCTTCATAATAGGCACCAATCCGTGCAAGGCAAGACTAAAAGAAATCAGATATCCACTTAAAGGCTAACGTGAAACTCAAGCCTATGGCTGTCACAGCAGCAGACTCATGGCAAAGACACTTTCTTTACTGTTAACACAGGCACTGCTGCATGGATTAGCGAAGGAAGCCAACAGCAACAAAACCCTGTCTTCGTGCATCTAGGTATTGTTTATACACCTTCCCTCCTAAGCTTCCGCCAATGCTCCCTCTAACACTCAATGTTCAATATCGCATCAAAATCTCCCAGGCTATATTTTTAACAGCAGTAAAAAAAGAGGTAAAAATGAGAAGAGGATGATGAAATGATGCCTGTAAAAATACTATGAAGGCTATACAGACAGAACAGAGGAGGGAGTGATGCTCAAGTTACATTAGAAAACTACTCTGCAACATACAGTCTCATTTACCTGCTAAAAGATATGCCTTTTTATAAAGCATATATATGATTTCAGAATCTCTTTGCATAAAACCACTAGCAATGCTAAAATCCTCCAAAGACTTGTACTAAACCCCTTATTTATGAAAGGCAGAACACAAAACTCAAACTAGAACACACAAAACTCTAAAACTCTTATTTCGTTATCTCCCTCTTCCCTAGGAAAGCAAACTATATCCTACACTTATCTTTAAACTAGTATCGTCATTGTAACTTTGTCTCCCAAGCTTCTGCAAAAATAAAACCATATAAAAGCATCTAGCATTCTCCAAGAAGGATTTCCTGCATGGAAACCTTAGTTAGTTATGTACCAAAGATCTTATTTAAAGTCAGAGCAATCTCCTCAGAAGCGTGACCATTCCCACAGGAATGAGAAGAAATCCTTCCTATTGAAATCAGAGCAGGAAAAAACTGAATTCATTCTTGTTTCTGGCAAGAGAGGCATTTTCAAATCCCACTTGGTGTTGTATTTCTAACAATAGCTTCTTCTTTCAACACTACACTGAAGTGCATTTTTAATCTTTCCAAGACTCTGGCTTCCTTGTTTTAGCACATTTGTACATGTATTTAACATAAGTACACCCATCCATAAATGCAACCCTCCACCCCTTCTTTTATGTATGTTCTACTTCAGTTTATCAAATAGAGAAAACAGTAAATTGAACTATATCTCAAAATAAGCTGGGAATTAAAAAAGCCCTTAAACTGTAAATTAAAATCTGTTGCTACTTGATCAAATAGCACTTGTGACCTAACATTTCCGGTCGCACCCTTATCTGACTGATGCTCATTTTACACCGGCATCACTCCACTCAATTCCAAAAGGTCAGGATGCTTTCAGTTAGTAATCATTTAAGAAGTTATACTTTTTTCTAGGAATTAAAGACACTAACTCCTTTCTGATTAATGTAAATGTCTCAAAATTGTCCTACCTTTAGCATCACTAGGATTTCAGCTCCACACTCAACTTAATTAACTATTACTCACTGCCACTCAAGACAGAGCACTTCAGCGTAAATCACAAGGTTTTCATCCAAACTGAACTTTGCAAAGATTCACCGATTTGCCCTGAAGTGGGGCTCAAGAGAGGATTAGAAATTAAAAGCAGCAAGTAACGTTCTGGGACATAATCTGACTGCAAGAAGTTGTTGCTGTTGTTTTTTAATTACAGATTAATATTATGGTAGATAGAAATAAAAATAAAATGAGGAAAAGAAACAATGAACTCACGTGTTACAGTTTGCTGAGTCTACTATACTTTCACAATACCTATCAATGAAATGACTACTCAGAGAACAGACAGGATATTTTATCTAAGGCTGACTTCAACTGCTTAAACATTAGTTATAGAACAATTTCCAGCCCATATGCTTTTGTCATGTCAACAGTTTCTAAAGATAATAAATGCTCTTCAGTGTCATGCCTAGCATAACTGAACATGTGAGCAGACTGCTAAAATTATACAGAGAATGTACAAGCAAGCTCTTGAAGTAATTCTCTAATGACTTCAAGCAAGGCCCAGCACTGCAGTGAAACAGAGGGATTTGGAGAGGAATGCAGACTATACAATAGCCAGCCGTAAATAGAAATCAAACATTGTCACACCAGACGTTCGAGGCAAGACTCCGCGCTGCATTGCACAACGCATGCCGTACCTCACACGGCTCTAGAAAGTCCATGCAAGCTTATGTCCAGCTATGCTGCACTTAATTACGCTTGCATCCTGCTGCAGAGTCCCCTGGTATAGGCTTCACAGAATAAAATACATTACACTGCTAGTTTACGAGCTTTGGTAAATGGACCACTTCCAAAGGGTGTGGGAACAATAGTTAAGAAAAGCAAGCCTACAGTCAAGCTTAAATTCACCACACGCATTACTGCTCTAGACTCTAGCATCTTTAGAGAGTGATCCTAGCATAGGGTCACGATATCAGTGATTCCTCTTTAGTGACGACATAACATGCTCTGCAGATATATATTAAAGCTGATTATGAAAGTAAATGGAAAAAAAGTCAATTAATTCAGCATAAAATCATCTAGAGACATAAAGTAGATGTGGTGGGAACCCAAGTTTACTGCAAATGGAACTACAGAATTATCAAACTAAGATGAACTTTCAAACATAAGTAACTACAGCCTTAACCTTAAAATTAAAAGGTAGCTAAAACTAACAGTACAATATTACAACCTAGTGAACCATAGTATTTCACATTTTTCTTGAAGATCCAGTTCCTGCAGTCCAGCCATTGCAACTTTCACTTTTTATGAGAAATGTTTTTGCTTGCAGTAACAGGAAAAAAAATGTCTAAAGGATACAAAAGCCAAAAGGTATGCAATTAAAGAGTTAGAGGTAGAGGGGCACCTCTCAACCACTGAGCCTCTAAGATTGCAGGCATTTTAGCTACTTCTGAGAATGCATAAATACCAATCACTTAGCTCCTGTGGAAGATGCTGCAGCAGGCTTAGGTACATTTTACACACAACTTACTCCAAAACCTTAAATTGGACTTTTAAGGGGCACTCCAGTCCCATGAGAGCTCCCTTCTCAGGGCTGAATTTCAGTCCCTGGTGACACAGGATTCAGGTTTTCTTTTCTGACAGGATGGCCTCCTTGGCAATTTCTTCGCTGAACCCCAAAATGCAACTTATTTCATTTCAAAGTTTTCTCAGGTTTAGCTTTTCTGAAAGCCGATTACGTAGGGTCTGATCCAATGCTCAGTGCAGCTAGTGGAAAGACTCCAACTCATTTCAGTAGTCTTTGGATTAGGTCCTGTAGCTGCCAGAGCTATTCTTCATCAAGTGTTATATTAAATGCAACACAGGTCATGAGAAAGAAAGCATATATTACCTTACTGGACACAATGAGACAATCTAAAAACCTTAAGATAAAAGTATTAGTCAGTTCTCTCCTTCCTCTGACATTTAAAGTGCACAAAATTACCAAATATATTCCTTTCCCTTTACTCCTTTCCTTCTCTTCCGTTGCAAGCATCTCTTCTCCTCTTACTCTTCCAAAACCACAAAGTATTAATTTAAATGATATTAAGACTCATGAAGAAGCCATTACTATATTTTCCAAAGTAAAATTAATTAGAGGTGAGATAAGGTCTTAAAATATAGAGAGAGCAACATTTGAAAACATTGACACAGTTAAATTTCTTCCACGTTTTCCTGAGCATTACCATTACTATGCTCCTAGGCCTCATGCAGTCAAAGGTAACTCTTCCAAAATGTATTATTACAAGACGGCAACAGTGCCAACAACTCATTTAACTCATTTAACTGTAGCCCACTGAAAGATTCCTGTAAAGGACTTTGTCCCCCTGCAGACCAAGAAAAACACTCTCTCGAAAAATGTGTGGGCCGATCTTGACCTTCATCCTCATCCAAAGAAATCAAGAAGGGCAACGTTTAGGCCTTACCCCATCACACACAACCATAAATATGAAACCACTAACATGCTTCTTTCACATGAAAATTTTGTACAAAAATAATCAAACAAAATACCACCAGGAACCATAGTCACAAGTAACATCTTATTCCTGCAACTTCCATTAGAAAGAGCTAAGCCTTACTCCTCTTTATTCAATATTCTTCAGTCCTAACCCAAAAACACAGAACCAAGAAATCTTACTAGATGATGATTATAGAAACAGTGGTGATGCATGCCTGACCCCAAGCACAGGCAGTATTGTATTGCTTAACATAATCAAATGTCTAAGGCCTTTAACTAGAAAATAAAATCTGTAACAACAGAGACTGAAATGGCTAGAAAATGCAGTTAAAACAGTTGAACTTCACACTTAGTAACTCAGCTGAGCTGAGCTCAGGAATTAAAAAATGTCTTTTAAGTTCTGTTTTAGGTGAGGGTGTTTCCCAAGGCCTTAACTATTCAAATTCAGTACAGACTCATCAGCATGTCAAATGGCCAAAAGCAAAGTTCATAAGATTTGAGTCCGGTGGTAAGTTGTCTAAAATTAGTCTTATTCAGTAACAACTTTCAGAGTGGAAAATAATACTTGCTTTTCTCCTTACGGAATGACACTTCATGAAAAATATGAATCATGGCATTAATCTCACTCCAGAAAGAAAATAAAAAGGTAGAAAGTGCCTTTCTTCAGATTTTCACAGTCAAAAAACCCTACTAGTGAAAGAATATTCTGCGCAAAGCACATCCCTAAAACACTTGTACTGCTCTTAAACATGCAGATACCTTTAAAAAGTTTATTGATCATGAGTATGCTGAAACAAAGTTTTCTAATGCACAAGGTGGAATATCTTTAAATAATCCTACATCAAAAGCTTACTGCAGAAAGTTTACACTTCAGAAGCGTGAAATACATTTTGCACAGAGACTGTTCCTGCTATAAACTGTAGTCATGTGTTTTAGCCTAAACGATAACACCAGATAAATACAGGAGCAAAGATGGGAACAGTTTTCTAATGGACTAAGCAGCTATCCAGACAAATAAAAACAAACTTACCTATACCAGAGTTCTGCTACGCTATTTAATTAATACAACAAATTATGGAAAGAGACTAGGATTTTCACAGAATGGTTGAGGTTGGAAGGGACCTCTGGAGATCATCTAGTCCAACCTCCCTGCTCAAGCGGGGACCTCTAGAGCATATTGCCCAGGATCACATCCAGACGGCTTTTGAATATCTCCAGGGAAGGAGACTCCACCACCTCTCTGGGCAACCTGTTCCAATGCTCTGTCACCCTCACAGTGAAGAAGTTTTTCCTCAGGTTTAGGTGGAACTTCCTGTGGTTCAGTTTCTGCCCGTTGCCTCTTGTCCTGTCACTGGGCACCACTGAGAAGAGGCTGGCCTCATCCTCTCGACACTCCCCCTGCAGATACTTACACACGTTGATGAGATCGCCTCTCAGTCTTCTCTTCTCCAGGCTGAACAGGCCCAGCTCTTGCAGGCTTTCTTCATGGGAGAGATGCTCCAGTCCCCTCATCAGGTTTGTAGCCCTCCGCTGCACTCTCTCCAGGAGTGCCATGTCTCTCTTGTAGTGGGGAGCCCAGAATTGGACACAGCACTCCAGGTGAGGCCTCCCCAGGGCTGAGTAAAGGGGCAGGATCACCTCCCTCCACCTGCTGGCACTGCTCTTCCTAGTGCATCCCAGGAGACCATTGGCCGCCTTGGCCACAAGGGCACACTGCTGGCTCATGCACAACTTGTTGTCCACCAGCACTCCCAGGTCCTTCTCTGCAGAGCTACTTTCCAGCAGGTCAACCCCCAGCCTGTACTGGTGCATGGGATTATTCCTGCCTAGGTGCAGGACCTTGCACTTGCCTTTGTTGAACTTCAGGAGGTTCCTCTCGGCCCACCTCTCCAGCCTGTCCAGGTCCCTCTGAATGGCAGCACAGCCTTCTGGTGTGTCAGCCTCTCCCCCCAGTTTAGTATCATCAGCAAACTTGCTGAGGCTGCACTCTGTGCCTTCCTCCAGGTCATTGACGAATATATTGAACAAGACTGGACCCAGGACTGACCCCTGGGGGACACCGCTAGCCACAGGCCTCCAACTTGACTCTGCGCCATTCACCACAACCCTCTGAGCTCGGCCATCCTGCCAGTTCTCAATCCACCTCACCGTCCACTCATCTAGCCCACGCTTCCTGAGCTTACCTGTGAGGAGGTGATGGGAGACACTGTCCAAAGCCTTGCTCAAGTCCAGGGAGACAACATCCACTGCTCTGCCCTCATCTACCCAGCCAGTCATTCCGTCAGAGAAGGCTATCAGGTTGGTCAAGCATGATTTCCCTTTGGTGAATCCATGCTGACTACTCCTGATCACCTTCTTGTCCTCCCCATGCTTAGTGATGACCTCCAGGAGGAGCTGTTCCATCACCTTTCCCGGGATGGAGGGGAGGCTGACAGGCCTGTGGTTTCCTGGCTCCTCCTTCTTGCCCTTTTGGAAGACTGGGGTGACATTGGCTTTCTTCCAGTCTTCAGGCACCTCTCCTGATTGCCATGACCTTTCAAAGATGATGAAGAGTGGCCTAGCGATAACATCCACCAGCTCCCTCAGCACTCGTGGATGCATCCCATCGGGGCCCATGGATTTGTGGATGTCAGGTTTGGACAAAAGATCTCTAACCTGATCCTCCTCGACCAAGGGAGAGTCTTCCTTTCTCCGGCCTTCCTCTCTTGTCCCCAGGGTCTGGAATTCCTGAGGACTGGCCTTAGCAGTGAAGACGGAAGTAAAGGCAGCATTCAATAACTCTGCCTTCTCTATATCCCTTGTGACCAGGGCACCCGCCCCATTCAGCAGCGGGCCCACATTTTCCCTAGTCTTCCTTTTGCTATTGATGTGTTTGAAGAAGGCCTTCTTGTTGTCCTTGACATCCCTTGCCAGATTTCATTCCAAATGGGCCTTGGCCTTCCTTGTCGCATCCCTGCACGCTCTGACAACGTCCCTGTATTCCTCCCGAGTGGCCTGTCCCCTTTTCCACATTCTGTACACTTCCTTCTTCTGCCGGAGTTTGGCCAGGAGTTCCTTGCTCATCCATGCAGGTCTCCTGCCCGCTTTGCTGGATTTCTTACTCAGAGGGATGCACTGATCCTGAGCCTGGAGGAAGTGACGCTTGAATATTAACCAGCTTTCTTGGACCCCTCTTCCTTCTAGGGCCCTACCCCATGAAATTCCCCTAAGTAGGTCCCTGAAGAGGCCAAAGTCAGCTCTCCTGAAGTCCAGGGTTGCAATCCTACTCATTGCCCTGCTCCCTCCTCGTAGGATCCTGAACTCCACCATCTCATGGTCACTGCAGCCAAGGCTGCCCCCAACCTTCACATCTCCAACTAGACCTTCTTTGTTCGTTGGTACAAGGTCTAGCATTGCACCTCTCCTCGTTGGCGTCTCCACCACCTGAGTCAAGAAATTATCATCAATGCTTTGCAGGAACCTCTTTGACTGTTTGTGCCTAGCTGTGCTGTCTTCCCAACAGATATCAGGGTGGTTGAAGTCTCCCATGAGAACCAGGGCCTGTGATCGTGAGGCTTCTTCCAGCTGTCTGTAGAAGGCCTCATCTATGGCTTCCTCCTGATCAGGTGGCCTGTAGTAGACCCCCACAACAGTGTTACCCATGTTACCCTGCCCTTTAATCCTTACCCATAGGCTCTCAACTTGCTCTTCATCCACCCCGAGGCAGAGCTCCATACATTCTAGTTGCTCCCTCACATAAAGAGCAACTCCACCACCTCGCTTTCCTGGCCTGTCTTTCCTAAAAAGCACATAGCCATCCATGACCGCATCCCAGTCATGTGAACTATCCCACCATGTCTCTGCAACCGCAATGAGATCATGGCCCTGCGACCGCACAGAGATCTCTAACTCTTCCTGCTTATTCCCCATGCTGCGTGCACTGGTATACAGGCATTTCAGAGAGCCAGTCAAGCACGCAGGCTTCCCAGAAGAGGTGCAAGAGGATCCTCCATAGCCACGTTGCATGCTGTCTCCCCTGGTTGTATGCACCCGCTGGAGGCATCCTGACTTGAGCGGTGTTTTACTGACTCCCCTGCCACTGTACCACTCCCCTTCCCCCATCTTGCCTAGTTTAAAGCCATTTTGAAATGTTTCAGTATCTTAATAAAAAAAAATTAGGAAAAAATTTGCATTTGAGACTTACAAAATGAATGATGCAACTACCCAATGCTTTACTGTGTCAGCCTCAAAATAATTTAAGTATAAATGGGCTAATCGCTGCAGTATCTACAGAGAGGACTATTAAAGAGCATCTGTTGCAATGGCACATTTGCAAACAGAAAATATTTAAAAATTAATCTTTAATAAGGGGTATGAATTTCAGGGGAACCTCTGTACCGCTTCTTTCAATTTATTTTGTATCATTTTATTTTTAATGCCAATTTAGTAAGTAGAAAGCTAGTCGCCATGCTTATCTAAATGCGAATGTTTGCAGGTTGCTACCTTTTTGTTCCTGGTACAGTCAGGTCACCACTGATGCGACTCCTGCTTTTCCAAAGACAGCAGCACAAAGCCACAACTGCTCTCGCTCTTTTCCCATAACCCCACCTGCCCCCCCCTTCCCCCAGCAGTGGCAAAGGCCATTCGCAGGGTGCTCATGGACCCCCCCCCCCATTTGTTTTACATCTAAATGACATCAAAGATCTTTCAATCACACCTCAAGAAGGGAAGAGAAAGGCTACAGTTCGCAGGCTCCCAACAGTGTCTTGCTCACAGAACAACATCCCTTAATCTCTTTGGGAAGCCAAGACTGCTCAGCACGAAAAAAATCATCCTGGAGATTATTTAAAAGACTTAAAGAAAATAAGTGAGGAGAATTAGAGAAAGGGGCCTCCAGGATGCAACAGTCCTTCTCCACATACCTAACAACAAATGGTCTTAACTTCATTTTTGTCCACTTCCCAAATGCTTGAATATAGAACCACTTTAACTATGTATGCATACCTGCATGTGTCTGTGTGTATATATATGTGTGTGCATATACATGTATATACATACATATATATACACACACACACACGCTAGAATCTCAGCATTTCCATCTTATTTGGAGACCATATAGGCTCTAACACCTTCTCGTGTCAGTCCAGCTTCACGCACTAGTATTTTCCAGTCAATTTCATTAGTATTTCTGCTACTGTAGAGCTACAGAGCCTCACAGGTAAGTCAGACCTATAAGGCATCCTATAAACAGCTTGCAATCGTTTTGGATTTCCACTGTTGCTTTCAACCAGAACAAGCTACATCTCCCTTCTGTTAAAAACACAACCAGAAATCAAACTGGATTTTTTTTCCTCCAGTTAACTGTGACAATCTGAAACCAATATTTTCAAACTGGAGGCTCAACATGTAGCTGTTACCTTCCCTAAGGTAGAGTGATTTTCAGAGATCTTACAAAGCATGCATGCATATTCTCAGTAATGCTGATGACAAAGTTAGATGACGAAACAAAACATGACCACTTTCTTCAGATCATTGCACACTAAATATAGTTTCCAAAGCACATCTTTCTTTCTCATTATGACATATATAGCAGAGATATAAATGCAAGTGAGACAGATGCATAAATGTTTACACCTAACAAAAATCCTCATTTATCTTGAAGCTACACAGCTAACGTGCACAACGCTGCATATATAACACTGTTGGTCACCTTACCCTTTCCCTCACAGACTGATTTTTCTTTTAATTAAGCCTCATTCTGATTAATTTTTACATTATAATCTGTTCCTGCGTGGCTGAAGCTGAAAGTCCATAGCGATGTCTCCATTTGCCCAGTGGTTACAACTTGGCCCTAACTCAACACACTAAAGGAACAAAGTGTGAAATCACATGGACAGCTGTAGGTTATGCTCTTCTCCACAGAAGCATTAAACTGTCAAGCTCTTCATTAGAGTCTGTGCTCATACATGGACACGATGCACAGGAAGCAAATTAAAGGTCAGCTTATTCAGACGCTATGCAAGTCAGAATGAAATAAAATAAATGAACATTTTCCCTAGAAACCAGAATCACAGGTAATCTTTTCCCAGTTCAAAAACAAAAAAAAAAACCCTTACCTTACATGGACTCTGCACAAAGCGTCCAGCAATGTACTTCGGTGATTTTGACAGACCAGATGAATCTTTCCAAGGACCTTAAAAAGCACAGCTTAAAGGAAAGCCCTAATATCAACTTCTGAATTAACATGCATTATCTTTCCAATTATTTATGTGCTTACATGCAAGCATCCTCTGTCTTGGCAAAAATATTGGGTGTTTTGCAGACAGATTTGAAAGTCTAGATTTAAAGATAAAAGGGAAAGTTTAATATTAAACCATGGCAGGGGGACTATCAACGTCTGCTGTGCCTGCTGTGAAAAGAGTTAGAAGCACTGGTAACTAAAGATGAAAATTCCAGTACCTCCTTGTTCGATATATGCTCACTTCAGACTTCACTGAGTTTTTGGGGGATTTTTTTCCCCCCTCCTTGAACTGAGTGTACCTCTGTGCAAGGCGCTGCACCACTGCTGGAGACTAGGGCTTTGGCAGGACTCCCCTCCACACGACGCCCATCTGGGCATTCAGGCTGAGCAAGAGGGTGCCAAAGGGCGGAAATGAGGGAGAAGACCATGACACTTCATTAAAAATGCATCATACCCAGGTGCAGAGGAGGTAGTTCAGAGGCAGGACAGTTGACACATCCTCTATTGACCCAATTCTAAAGTGGTTTTAACCCAAATGGCTCCCACTGGCTGCAGAGCAACGGTGCTCTCAGCATCAGCTCAGAGCTGACAGATGCTTGCTAAGGGCATGGCCTGGCCTCAAGAAGTCTTTCTATAAATAAAATGGGAAGTGTTCACTATAAGCTTCCTTAAAAGAGGAGGTCCTTCCAAAACATTTCTCACTTGCTTATTTCCTTTGCTTTCAAAAGTAGAAATTCCAAAACATGTTTCTCCAAGAATTTATGGAAGCTTCTTTGTTTCTGCTGTGTAGCTTTGTTGTGAGGTACATAACTTAATACCTACATATGATTACAACTATCCGGCATAATGCAACTGCAGAAATGCTAGCAAAAACCATTTTCATAATTGACTTCAAAATATGAGGTTCCTACTTGCCAAATGCACACTTAATAGCAATTTAAGTGTGCTCAACACATCCTAAACAGTTTTATTATGGGCAGAATTTTAGCATCACATATTTGAAGTGTTAACTATAAGGACTGATTTTTCCTAAACTTGAAAGCAGCACAGAAGCAATAGTTTTAAGGACTGTTCCCTCTGTTTATACTGAGCAAACCAACAAGGCAATTCAAAATGAGCACAGGTATGCCAAATTACACACACAGGGAGCATCTAAGCCCCTCTCCAAGTCACACACGTGCAGCTCTCATTAGCTGACCCACACAGGACTGACCAGCTGTCTTTAGGACTAAAAGCAAGAGGGTTGTTTTTTTTTTTAAAGCTAAAATACAAAGCTTTCTGGTGTTAGCTGTGACAGTTGGCAAATAGGAAATGGAGCACATGAATGGCTGCACACAATGTGTTATGCGAACGTAACTATTACAACAGAGGGCTTGTTTAGCTCGCTCCTTTAATCATGAATGACTTATCAATGGTAAACATGATAGCTGGTAATTTAAAGTAATTTATTTCATTAACAAGAAATAGGAGGCCTTACTAGGATATGATGAAAGTATACGCCTTAGATTAGCAGCATCAACATAATTACAGTATGAAGTTCTGGAACAAGTGACACACTACCACTGATTTAAGATGTCAGCAGAATCCCCTCTCCCACAGCTGCGTTATGATAGGTTTTTATTTAGAGTGTTTATGCAGCTATGTATTCAATTGGTGAAAAAATAAGTTCTATCTATAATGTCTGACACATTTGAAAAATAAAAATGATTGTTGAAGCACTGCAAGTATGCTGCGGAAAGGGGAAAAAAAGAAAAAAGCATATCACAAGTGAAATTTCTTTTTACCTCCATTCTTGAAATCATGAGCTTAGTTATGGAATCACTATTCAACTCAAAGATTTTTAGATTAAAGGCTTCAGAGAAATAGCAAGTTGAGATCAGCTCTGAATTAGCCGGAAACAGGAACGTAATTAATTGGCTAAGCAATAGCTAAGTGGTAAAAGTTCCATGTTTTTGAAGATTATTAAGAAAAATTCAAGTTAAGTAAGGAAGTTAAGTGGTGTAGTAAAAATAATATGAGGGGGCATAAAAAAGAAAATAATACAAAGCAATTAAGGAGAAAGCATATGAAGATGTGCATCACTACCATAAGGAAAGCAGTAGAAGCTCTACGTCCTTGGAGATTTAAAACAGGCCTAGAAATTTAATAAAATGGGAAATGGTAAAACTAGCTTACATTGGAAGAGTGAAGGACCAGATAATCTAACATCTCTCTTCTATTTGATTTGTTTATGACAGCCTACACTGCATGATTAAACACAACAGGAAAAATGAAAAAAAGGACAATGCATACACATAACATTTTAGACCTATGAGTAAATTTAGGAAAAATGAGAAGTTCAAAGACCTGGACATTCTGCCTAGGCATCACAGTTCGTACTATGTATATCCCTGAAAAGGAACAAATTATGCAAGTCTCTAGATTTATGGTCATGCCTCACAAAAAAAAACAACCAACAAAAATTGAAGTCTATGAAAATGAAGCAATTTCCAAATATCTGCATTTAGTCTTTTCAGACAGGATTTCTACCTTATTTTAATATAATTTACAATTGCACATTTATATACTGCTCAAATAATACTGTCTAAAAATTAAGACACTGAAAGAGATGCAATAACAGTGCTGTTATTCAGAATAAGAGAACAGCAGTTGGGAATATTTGGTATGTGCTTTTTCCCTAGGACATCCCTCCTCTCTACAGTATATGTATTTATTTAAAACTACAGGAGTGCTTAATATAATACAGGCCAAAACATCTGTTAACAGAGTTGCACATCATGTGAAGTGGAATTCTGGACAGTCTAGTAAAAACTTTATGCTGTCATCTTTTTGAAGACAAAAAGTCACAGCATATATAAGAAAGTTAAGTGCTATATAAGGGTTGGTTTGGTAAGCTTTTTAACCCATATATTGGAAAAAAATTTCAATAAATATACACAAATAAGTAATAAGGAAAATTTTGATTTGAGAAAGACGACGACTATTTTCTTCAGTATTAGGAAATATGCTCCACGCCATTCTGGTTTAGGGATTCACCAACATTGCAAACTAATAAATCTCTTGGGAGGTGCAAAATTATCGTAGCTTGCTGACATGTTAACTCCCACTAGATCCCGATCCAGAGAACAGCAATCATAGCATTAGAGTGCACTGAGGAGACCTACTGAAGTCAGCTCATAGGCTTACCATTAGACAGGCGCATCAGCGCTCTGCTGCGTTAGAACCATAACCAAGATCACTTGCAGTATCACTGATTAATTAAACAGCAAAATGATGACAACCAGTCACTTGGAACATTGATGTTTCCAGGCATGTTCTCTGTAATTAACCACCATTAACTTCTGTCTTCTGGCATAAAACTGAAAACAAGCATCTCACATCTTGTTGCGATTTTTTAATCCTTTAATAATAAAATTGATGTGAAAATAGAAGCCCATCAAATAAATTTAGTAGGTTATACTGAGCCATTTCTACCATAATTGTAACTCCTACATTAATACAACAAAATGTAAGGAAGATTAATATACACTTATTTATAGATCTGCTTTATTAGCTATAGCTAGATTTAACAAATACACAAGAGAAATCAAATAGAGTATTGAACATAACACTGCTTTCAAGCATCTCTTACGGCACAGCCAAAATTAACCAGAAGATAAACTAATCAAATTCATTGAAGTTGACTTATTAAGAATAAGTTGCTATGGTACTATGAAAATAAACTAAATCAAAACTTTGTTTTTAATCGCTACTTAAAATTAAAGGCAAAATTATCAGACTTCTTAATTCTGTCATACATTGGGTCAGAAATTAGAGCATTGCTTTCACTTGACATTGACTCACTAGACAAAAAGTGCTTCTCTAACACTTGCTAGCTTATGTTAATACGCTTGTAGTGGATAGGTGCTAATACAGACCCAGGTTGCTTCTACATAGCATATTAAGCATGAAGGAAACACCAGTCCTGAAATAACACTCCATTTCACATATTCATGTTTCCAGTTGTGCTGCCTAATCAGAAAACAATCCACTGCCACAAATCACTAGAAATAATAATCTAACATTTAAAGGTACAACCTTGGCCCAGAGCCTTCAGAGTAGATGTAGCCAGAAATATAAATTAGCGTTCCCCTCCCCGCCTCAAAACCACTAGTACCATCTTGGAGACAGCAGAAGAAGTTTGTCTGGCCAGCAGCACATTACTGCACTCCCAGAATGGAAGGCAACGGGAGTACTTTGCTCAACTGCATTCATTTTTTTTATCTGCTGCATAAGCAGTGCTGCCAAACACAAGAGGCTAGATGGAAGACTACATGGGAGTATTCTCATCATTTGAACTCTTGGAATCCAGCTTGAAAGCTGCATCCGCTTCTGATAGCGGCTGCAGTTGTTTTGAAACAAATCCCCTGATTGCTCCTACTTACCATTCATTGGTTTGGGTCACAGAGCAGTTTTGGTGCATGCTAACAAAATCTCCTTTTGGAGAAAACCGCACTCAAAGCTCTGCTCCAAGAAAATACCAAATGTACTCCAACTCCTATGGGGAAAATAAAAGTCCAAACCAATGACTGGTCTTTTAAACAGATCTGAACTACATGCACGCTAGGGACATACACCCCAAGGGATCAACTAAATATGATTTGAAGACTCCAAGGTACATTAAGTATAGAATTAGAGGCCTCAGCACCAACATCAATATCCAGATTTGATTTTATGGCATTGAACTATTTGTCAATTTGCACATAGCTGGAACCTGGATTCTAGAGATTTATATATGAGCAAGTAGGAGGAGTCTGGAGAAAAAAATTCCAGCCTTTGAAACAGGATATCCTCATGCACATGACATGCATACCACAAATGAAACCTCAAGCTCAGATACTCTCCAATATATATCAATAGATCTCAAAATACAATATGCTAAGTTTTGCTTAAGTTTGCCCCAAAGCTTACTGGATCATGACCTTACTCTGAGTTATCCTAGTTTTGCAGTTTATTCTAATCGTGTGAGTAGTTTGATTTATTCGAATCAATCAAGGAGTTGGACCTGATACAAGTAAGTGGCAAGTCAAAATCAACTCTGCTGCAGCAGGCTAAGAAAATGATCTGATATCCAAACTTTGTTATAATTTTATGAATACATGAAAGATTCTGATATCATAAAATTAAAAATTGGTAAAAGAACTACTGTAACATTAATGACTAGGGATGGTATATTGTACATGTTATTAAAAAGTTTGTATTTAAACACTAACCTCTAAACAACCAACTACAACGTTGCACTGGAAAAAATTCGTTCAATGTTGTTTTCCAAAATCTAGTTAGCACTGAAAAACAAGGTGGTACGGTCAACATGTTTCCACATACTTTTCAGATACTAAGCTTAGAGCGCTAGGGTGGTTCTCATTTTCAGCACCGCTACTAGAGCGTAGCCAAGCTAAGTGAGATCAGACCACATCTCAGCAAGGCCAGTTTAGTCCCATATACTTCTAAGACTAGTAGTGACTACCACCACCTCTGAGAAAATGCTTGTGATAGGGTTAGGTAACAGCTTAAAACTTAAGATCCTGTTCACTCAGGACTCAACGATCTTGCAGTGCTGTTCACAGGAACAGAAAACGAGGTCATGCTCCAGAATTTCCTCTTCCCACAGTATTGTGCAAATAATCTTCCTTATGTTGCAACTTAATAGAAGTGGTAATGTTTCATGGAATTTGTCCACATTCAAAAGTGATTTACTCCAAGATCTTTTGAGAACAGCAGTGTAACTCTCAGCTATCAATGCTAACTTCACCTCACTTCAAATACTAAAGGGATTTTAAGGCAACCAAACTCTGTGTCTGCTTTCACTGTGTTTTCTTTCACGTTCAAGAAATTAATGAAATACTTGGCAGTGCCTGCTTCTGCCCTTAACTAGGCCAGTTTGAATTGCCAGTTGAAGAAGACACAAAGTAAATGACATTCATGAAAATCCCTACGTGGGAGGCATCTTTAAGCAGACAACTGCACATGAAGGTTCTGGGTAGCCTGAACTTGGATGAAGGAGTTGCTGCTTATGTACATCAAGTACAAAATTCAACCACAGTAAAATCTGAATGATCCTTCACTAGATGGGTAGTGTTGCATAGGATTTATGCCATTAACTGCCACAGAGGGAATGAGCTCTCTGGAAAATATTTCCAGGATGAGGCTGCTCTCTCTTCCCACACCTGTTTTCTGAGCAAGAAGAGGAAGGAAACATTGGAAGCACGCAGTCTCGGCTCCTTCTCGCAGCTCCTCTACAGCTGGAAATGCACTACCAAAAGTCATCACACCATTCACTACTACCATGTGAAATTTCCCAGCAGTAAATGAGGACCGACCACTGACACCTCTAACATGCACCATGACAGACTGTCATTACCCTCTCATCCCCATGCCATACCAACAGTAACCGTAGCTCACCCAGAACAGAAACAATATACATTTAAAAATAGAAAGAATAAATGTGAAAACCTTGTGAATTACAGCTAACTTTTCGCTTGTTTGTGGGGTTTAGGAAGGAGGGCGGACAGCAGGGTCAGGGGACTAAACACTATCACTGCAGGTTGCTTGCTTTATACAAGCCACTACTTACACTCCCAGAGAGATGGATTTTATTTTTCTCTCAAAGGTTTACTTTGCTTGTTTTAAAAGAATACGGCAATAACTTTGCCTGAGGCTTCGGAAAGCTCTAACATAGTCTTTAACAGTTGCCTTTGCCCAATGGGCTGCGTCAGCCTAGCAGACGCCTTTCTTAAAAGCGGCAAAACGCAGCAAGGATCAATTTGAGACCAAACGACAGGAAGCTCTTGCACCACCAGCAGCTTTCATTTCATGAGGCGTTTAGACCTTGCTGATCCATGCCACTGGCAAAACAAACATTTATTAGCTAGCGGTGGTCAGATGAGACAAGCAAGAAAAGCTGAAAAGATCTCTGCCAGCCTTTGCCAGCAAAGATAACTCTGGGAAAGCTTTCACTCAGCTTTCTCTTAAAGTATTTCCAGAAAAGCTTACACACTCGGTAAATGACTTGCAGGGTACTATGTAATGCTTCATAGTATTATTACTCTCTTCGTTCTTTCGTTTGGAAGAGAACCGCTTTGCCCCCGATCCCCCTTTTAGGCAAGAGGTCCCCGGTCCCCCTTTTGCAGTGTGTCAAGGGAGCTATTTCCTAAACCAAGTGATATGGCACATCTAAGCACAGTAATAACCTGAGATTTATACATTCCCCTTCCTCTTAGGGAACTGGTGTCTCAGGAGACAGAAGCAGACACAAACTGCGATTCATGTACAATTAAGTTAAAACAAGCCAGGAGGAGGCTACACTTTCTACCTACTACCCATGTGAATGTAAGGGCAAAAAAATCACCAAAAAACAAACAAAAACCACCCCCCCACACAGAGAATAAGTAATGTAGCTGAACACGCAAATTCTCAGAAATAGATATCGTTAAAATTTCAATAAGGAAAATCAAAAACTGGAAGACAGAGACCAAAATACTGGGGCTTAATAAAAATCTTAATAAAAACAAAACGTACACAATTTCTGTTGTTGAGGGCTGCCCGTTTACCCCTCCCACAGCCAGTTACAGAGTGCTGGTAGACAAACTTCTGCCTGCAGACTCCGGCACAGTGAGTAGGGCCTTCCTCAGCCCCTACCCTGCAGCGCACCAGAAGAAAAGAATTGTCCATGCTTTATGGGGGGGGGGGAGCTTCAGGAACCGCTAACTCTGCTCCCCATCCAGGGCAGGTTCCTGCCTGCATGGCCTGTGCACATGGGGCACCTCCGCTCCAGAAAGGGCTGAGATTTAGGAGCCAGCCTGCCCACACAGTTTCTTGCAGGCAAGCTTATAGGCAGTTTTGGCACACAAGTCTGTGTGTCTGTGTCTTCCCGTGGGAAGACTTAAAAGCCAAGACTCGAGTCGGACAGGGCTCTGCTCCTAGAAGTGAAGCACTAACACTGCAGCACCAACAGGCTGTCCTGACTGTTGCTCAGGGAGGTGAGGAAGGATATTCTTGCTGGTTTTCAAAGTCTCCTCCTATCTTTTATCCCATTCATTTAGATAGAGTTGCTAAGCACAAGTTCTTAGCTTTACTGTATCCATTCAGTGGTGGGGAGCAGTTGGACCTGGCAGTTTTCAATGACTTAATACCAAAGGAGAAAATAACTCCCTTTTGTACACTGACCAGCTGTACAACTTGTTAATCCTTGAGCTGGCTCTTCCATGTACAAGCATATGAACATTCATAAAGAACACCTACTCTAAAAAGACAACAGCAACGCTGCATCCAATTTTAGCTGTAATTGTACTTCTCTCCATCTTAATAGGTTTCTGCTTACAGAAGAGGAGATTTGATTTCCTTTGACAGATATGTATCAGCCCTGTGCTACCCAGCTAAATGCTTTAGTAAGGAACCAAATCTGATTACCTATGTTTGCTATCCAAATCCTAGGAATGCAGAAGGGTTCGAAGGATCTCAAAGGAGAAAGTGTCACATTAATTTGACTATTTCATTCCGTTCATTCTAATCCAGGATATGTTTCCCTAGTCTTCTAAGAGGCTAGTATGGGAGGAAGCAATTTAGCTGTCTTCTCTGAACTTCTGAACTCTTCTGCACAAATATAATTAGCAGGTAATTAGGATGCCTGATGGATAGCATCAACAAAAATATTTCTACAATGCTTTAGAAAATTTTCATGTTTCATTGCATTGTTGTGGTACATGACTAGACAGCAGCTCCAAATACAAAAGCGCATTGATTCACAAGGAGCAACAAGCTCTTTGGGCTATTCAAGAAAGAAAGCTATTTAACAAAATGGAGACAAATCTTCACCTGGCATAAAGCTCTACTTACCTCTGATAAAATGTGTCAAAATTATGAAACAAATGAATGAACAGACTTTACAAATATTAACATACAAAATAACCACAGCTAGAATGTAGCACTGTAAATTGGAACTTAATCAGTTTATACTAGTTAATGCCTCCTCACTTTTAACCCACCGGGTTCTCTTACAGCAAAAAACAGTTTTGCAATTTGGGTGTGTTTCAGGCTTTTCAATAGTGAAAACAAATAGTAGTACCACTGCCTAGCTTCTAGAAGCACCTCCCAAAGAGCTGAATTTGGTGTTGGTTTCTCAGATCAATGGAAATACTCCAGTGCCCTTAGCTTTTACGGAATAATGAAGAAAAAGGAGGCAGGGACTGTTCCTCTGTTGTACACTGAAATTTAACTGATGCCCTCAACTGCTGTCTTCTTTCCGTCATTTCCCCGTCCTCCTAACAAGGTAAGCAGAATATTTTTTATATGCAGAGCAGCCTCTCATTGCTGACTGTGGATGTACACACACAGTGTCAACATAAACTGGTAACCTGGGCCTATCTCTCTCTCTTAAAAAAGCGTCACAATCCTTGGTTTAGGTAGACGAACAAAGATGCTGCTTCTACGACTTGATTATCTTCTCTCAGATATACCCAAAAAGTGATCCACAAAATCTCTGTGTCCTATGCCCAAAGGAACTTTTAGCTGTAATACTGCATTTAATTGAAGCATGCATACCCGAACAGTTTCATTACACAGCTCCCTCAGTGTGTTGTCAAATCTAGTAAGCAACTCTTATAAATAGGACTTTGGGATCTCATGTTCTAGGAAGGATTTTTACTTGGTTTTTTTTTTTTTTTTTTAAAAGGTGTTAAGATAGAACTAACACAGGAAGGTAAAGAAAGCTGCCTGGATGCCACAGTGGAAAGCTACATATCAGCCACACTGACAGTATGTATCCCTGGGCTGTCAAGATGGTCCAAAAAAATACCTTGATAACCATCATATTTTAGAAGTCTTTGACTAACCATGAATATATGTTTTAATCAGACAAGAAAAAAGCAAAAGAAAGTGCCCCAAATTCCTGTTTTCCTCAATTACAAGCCTCATTAAAACGATTCACGCTTTGTTATCTCAAGCTATAGCTTTCTGCAATACATTCTACCTCTAAGCTATATAACACATCCAAAGCCAACAAGCAGTTCAGCACAGAGCAGCTCACATGCCATGTGCCATTCACTTACTGAAATCATTCAGCACCTTCAGGTTGCTGGTCTAACCACAGTAATGTTTCAAAGTCCTGGCCCACCTCAAAAATTACTCAACATCTCGAAACCGAGCATCTGGAAGAAGTTTGCTGTTTCAATGCGTTTCTTCACAGAAACGTAAGAGATTACAGAACTGGGGAGTGGACCTGAAAAGCACTACAGAATGAGGGTACAATGGACAAGCCACTACAGTGTTGTTTCTTTTTTTTTTTTTTTAAACCAGAATTCAGGTTTAACAGTGACAAATTAGACTTTGGAGGCCTCATACTGGCTGCAGCCATCCAAATGCTATAGAGTGTTTAGCATTTCTCTCAGCCTTCTATTTATGACTTTTACAGAGACTAGCCCTTCAAAAAAGCTCTTGGTATAAGGTACCTGAACCGAGGTGGGAGACGGTCTTCATCCTAAAAAAGGAAAAAGGTTAAAGAATAGGGTCTTTTTTCAGAAGAGTTATAGATAGTTTAACAACTAGTGTCCTAGAAATACATATTGTAATATTACATATTCAGGTATTTAAAAAAAAAAAAAAGATTTCAATGCAAGTTCAAATTTAGACCACAAAATCCTTCAAGGCCATCTATTTACATTTAACTTGAGGAAAAGGCAATTTCATTCATTTTGTCTTTTAAAAAGGTTATTAAGAAAGAAGCAGATGATGGCTGGTTTGCTATGCAGCAGGAAACTGGAATATTTGTCGAATATTTTGGATTGGCATATTTGTGTATCATGCAGAGAAGAAAGACTTGCACAATTATGCAGATTTTGATTAGAACACTAGAGGAGCAATGGGGGAAAGGGAAGAAGAAAAGTAGTACCTGAGGCTTATTTGAACTAAAAGGATCTCTGAAATAGCGCTCAACAAATACATTGGCTCTATGGAGCTGTGAATAAGAACAACATAGTTTAAAATCCAACATTTTGCAATTAAGGTATTTCTGCTTTCACACAGCATTTTTCCTGCAATAAATTGTCTGCTGGAGGTACTGGCAATCATGCATGAGAAGTACTTGGCATTACCCACATTTTAGAAAGATATTTGAATAGTTGAACATAGTCTTGAAAGCAGATACAAATTCGAGCTGCTTTTCTGAATGTTAGTTGATAAAGATTTCCGTGCTTAAGCTTTCTATCAAAACACATAAATTATCCCACTAACTACTATTCTAAAAATAAGTGAAAAACAATTTTTGGTGATGCACTGCACCAAGGGACTTAATTTTGATAACAGAAATGCAAGAAAGTCACAGTTACATTTCTCTAATTGTGAGTTAATGAGGACCTTATCCCTTGACCAACATGTTGATTGAAGCAGCAGATGTTTTACCAGTCATCCTTAGCAACCTCTGAGTAACATTTCTGGCCTACAAGAACATCAACAGTTTAGCAACAAGTGAGGCTGGCAGCTTTGCCTCTTGTTAATGTCACCTAACACTTGTTATTGGAAGACCCTACTTTTCACTGTTTATTTTTTTTAAACCCAACTTTAGCCATATGGTCTGCTGTCTTTGCCCTCTTTTCTCCCTCCTGGGAGGCCACAGAGGGCGTCAGGGAAAGATAAGAAGGAAAAACAAGGATAACTGCAGAACAAATAGAAACACTTTGCTTTGTCCTTTTTCGTTCTTGGGGAAAAAAAATTAAAAAAAAAATCTGGCTAAGGGTGCAGAAAAGCTTGGGGTTTCTAAAGCAAACTTCCCTCTAGCACCTGAAGCTAAATCAGAGTTTTTCAATGTCCGCGTTCCTTTCAAGTCAGCAAATAACCGTTAAACTCGCTGGCAAAATACAAGTTCCTTCAGTGGCTCTCAACCTTCCCCTGCTGCCCATTATTACACTACTGCAAGTGTCAAGAAGTCCCTGACTTGGATCCTCAGAGTTACCGCAAGCGCAGCGTCCAGCTTGGTGTTCCACTTAACACCAATTTTCCGAGGCCTTTACTTTTCATAAAAATTGGCAAGTTAACACAAAGCCCCATTTAAAATCTGTACATGATGTTTAACCACCAAATATATCACAACACATGTGGGAATTACATTACCCACCATCTCTCCTGTTGTCTTTTATGCTATAATTATGCCTTTTGTTACTTTACTCCTGCCCTTGGGTTGCCTGCGGGACAGCGGGAAGCATTTTGCACCCTGCAGCACACGCTGCGCTCTGCAGATACTTCTCAGCCACCGCCTAAGCGCAGCAGGGCCTGAAATAGCAGGAGCAAAGCTCCATGAGCCACAGACCCAGGCAGTCTTTCTTCCTAGCCGTACACAGTACAGAAGGAGGAGAGATATACATAAAAAAGCTTTGAAGTCTACCTTAATTCCAGTATTTCCCAACTTTCAAGGGTTCAATTCTTAACCTTAACTATTTCAAATATTTTCTGGATGTGTAATTATGTATTTAAATTGCATATACTTTCTTTATTCAGCCCCCCCAACCAACCTTTCTACACTCAAAACACAAATGCTTTGAAGCAGGGATTATCCTTTTCAAGTATTTGGAAAGTACCTTGCATGTCAGTGTATCAAAGAAATCATCACAGCAGTACTGTTTTGTTTCCACTATTCCACTTCTTCCTTTTGCTGTTACAGTCAAAAACCTTCAGGAAGGTAACTGCTGATTCTAGCTCTATTCACGTATGTAGTGTCGCGCAATACATTTGTCTCTTGCCCTAATTACCTTCCTGTATTTCATCTCTCTTTCCCAAGCGGTGATCTGCCTGTTAGAGCAACATTTCTACTCCTGGCTCAGCTGACCGTATCCTCAAGGAGTGAGCCTGTACTGAATTAATTCAGCTTCATTTAAACCTAGGTATCCATTTACAGTAGCACTCAATACTTCTAAACTAGCACTGTCATATGTCACCAGTGATATCATCAATTCTTTCTTAATGCAACAAGGAAATCAAAGTGTTCATTTTGGATATGACTATGACCAAAACCATTCTCATTTGTATATACGCCCACTTACATATTCCTCATGCTCAGACATAGGGAATTTCCTCAGGGGTTTGGAGAAATGTTATATACTTTATAAAGTATCTTTGAAAAGTCTTTTTTTTTTTTTTGTTAGCTCAGTAGCCTCAAGCGTATTTCTATATCCTCATATTTCAACTGTCAGTGCCAAATACCCTACTGTAATGCCAGTGAAAGCCTTTGCTGCATTTAACTGCCTTCCCAGCTGCTTCTCTGGAAAGCTGTAGGGTATGTAATGCAGCAGAATCCAATAGCAAACTCCATCATAGTTTCCCTCGAGAAAATTTGTCCGGATACAGAAACTCAAGATTCAGCTACCAAGGCCTGGTCTCCTCCTTCCCACCACTCTGGAAGACTTTGGCATGTTTCTAAACCGTCAACGTTCAATAACCATATACCACATACAGTGCTTTTCTGTTCAAAATCAATGCAATGAAAAGATACTTGGTGTAAAACAAGCTCTGCAGAATACCTTAGGGAGCAGTGGAGACCTGTTGCTGAACCAAAATGCCCAGTCTGAAATTTAACCATGACAGTTTAATTACCCTTCAACTCTTGATGTTATAAGCATGTTCATATTGATTTCATTCCATCCGGAGATAACCCTATGGAAATTCCTTCCTGCTTTCAAGCCAGACTCCATAGAAAAACAAAGCTCAATATGTCTTTCAAGTCTGTACGTGACAGAAGTGACATGCAGAGTGTACCAGCTTCTCAGCTGGTGTACAGGAGAAGGCGCTCACCCAGGGTGAAGATCTGATTCAGCACACAGCTGTTCCCAGACGCGCCATGCCAAGTGAGGTCAGCAGGAACTGAAACTCCAGTGGCACGGCTAGCTGAAATCCAATTTTATCCAATAACTACATGGTCAACTTAGCTATTTGCAAATGTGGCCAAAAGAAAAAAAGAAGAAAAAAAGTGGTTACCGCCGCCACTTTCCTGTGTTGCTGTACGTTAGGCAGTAACTTTATGGAGGGGATTATGTAATGCAGGCTAGCATAGAGCTAATCTCAGGGGAGGTCCTTTCCAGGCTTACAGCCCTGCACAGAGACCATCAGGAAAGAAATATTTTTCTAAAGCGATTTTTTACTAGACATGATGTAGTAAACTAACTTTAATACAGAGAAGTACAACATACTACTGATTTCCCTAAGCACGTTCTTTATAGTACACTGCTTCACAGTTTCAAAAACACACACAAGTTTTCAAATTAACATCCATATAAACGCTCCTGTGCGTAAAAACCTCAAGCTGCAGAGAATTTTTTTCTTGTGGAAAGCACAGCTTATACAACCCTGTAGTTTTATATTTCTGATTTACATAGCAGATTTGCTGAGACTTTTTGTGGGTTTCCACAGCAAGCTGGAAGCATAAAGGAAGGGTGCATCGGCTGCCCTCCCCCCGCCATTAATTGCCCTCAGCTCGGGTCACACTTTCTCCTGCCATTGTGGGAACGGATTTACACATGAAAACAGACTGTGCTGCTTTAGGATTTTCAACCAACTTCAAATGGAAATGCCCAATTACCAAGCAACAAAATAAGAAATCTTAAGTCAGTCATCAGCACGTTTCCTGCTGGTGAACAACTTATTAACAACTAGTGTAAGCATTGCTATGAAACTGTAAATCAGAGAGGACCAGCTTCTTCTCTAGTTTCTTCTCTAGGCTGATGGCCAGATTTGATCTTTTCAAATCAGACTTTTTACAGAGTTTTCCTTCATTTGTGAAAATGTTTCTTTCAATGACAAGAAACAATTCATCCCTTGCTGAAATGAGACTTTAGGGTAAATTGACATAAGCAAAAGTAAGCTTGGAATAAGCAATTGTTATAGTCCAGTATCAAATTTTCCAGCCAAAAGAAATATATTGATCTTCAAAATATGAAGATTTGACAAATGAAGGGACTGGTTTTCAGATATGTTAAACATCCAGAGCTTCCACAGAAGCTAATGAAACTGCTTCAAACTGGAAACTTGGGAAAAGTCTATCAACAGAGAGTCAAAAATACAGAGAGATCAGGAGATTAAATGTGTTATATGAAGCAAGACATATGAAAAAAAGATACTCTTAACAGAATGTTTTTATTTGTTTTGATGACATGCTCCCAACTTGCACAAGGGGTGCACACTACTAAGCTCATTGTCGATCTGAAAAATGCTAAAAAAACTGGAATGTATATAAAATGTCTTTTAGCACTACCATACCTCTTCCAAAAAACAAAAAATAGCACTGTGCTTTTCTATTGTCCATTTCAAGATCCCTTACTAACAGCTCACTGCTTTTACAGCTTAAGCAGCCTAGCTACCGGATAGCCAAGCATGACATTGGTGAAAACTCTACCCAGAGTCAGAACATAGGCCTGCAAGATTTTACACAAGGCAGAACGTCCTTAAAAGATGATAGAAATGACTGTTTTCGGCCCTTCCTCACTCTTTATATTGACCTAGATTATCACCTCATGGGCTTGATCAAAAGACTTTGACATCTCCAGGAATCTGAGCTCTTCCTTAATCCTAATAATGAGATCAACAAAACCCCGTGTTAGCAGGGTCCTGTCTAATCCTAAATGCTTTTAAAGCCCACATGAAAACTCTCCAGGTATTGTGACAGAGATCTTGGCATATCAAAGCCCCATAAGAAGCCATAAATTAATCATTTGTGTCATTTAGGTCTTCTTAGGGGAAGAAATCAGGTATATATTTCAGAAAGTGACAAACAAAGCTAATTCTAGCCAAAATCAAAGCCAGAGAAGGAGAGATGCAAAGTGATGGAACCAGCTTCTCTGCATCTATAATTGGCAGGCAGCTATGCACAGTGATTAAAGCCATCCTGTTCCCTCCCTACGTGCTGCCAGAAAACATGGGACGGCTGCGGGTGCAATAGCAGGACAAGCTTTCTTTACTGCTCCTACCCGTTTCTCAAGTTAGTTTCCCATCTCCACAGTCTTGCCAGTGACACCGCTGGGGGTCAAGGGGAGGGGTCTGTTCTGTACATCAAATAGCTCAAGCTATCTGTATTTAAAAACATAAGTCTCAGAAGAGAAGCTTAAACTCAGGACTCCCGTGATTCCCTTGCAATGCAACACAACAGATGCTTCTGCACAGCTAAGGGGACAGTAAAACACAGGAGAGGAGCAGCAAGGAGCACTCACTTCTGCAACTTTGCCACCTAGGAAACAATACCATAATTTAGCCAATCCTTAGCATGGAAAAGCTTTTCCCTCTCCCCCAAAAGCAGCGAACTCAGATCACTAAGTAACAAGTTACTTCAGTATCCCACAGTTTTCCTGCTTGCATGGGCACAAGGCATGAAACACTGCCCTGAGCCTTCTTATTCAAATTTACTAAAAGGTCTGATGTTTCTGTGGTCCTGTCAGAGCATTAAAATCTTCTTGGCAGATTTCTGCAGAAAGTTACAGTATTGATACTGTCTGAATTTACCACCATGAGGAAAAATTGAAAAACACCCCTCTAAGTGCTGGGTCTGCAGCAGTTCTACAAAAGGAGAGGAAAGTGTAGTGACATAAGAATGGTATTATTTCAGATACTGTAATGAGCTAGCATGGCAACAATCTGGTTTGCGTCAAATTATAGTCTTTACTCTTACTAAATAACGTTAACTGAAATTTCCTGGTCATGTTTAATCTATTATACTGAGAAGGAGAAAAAAGTGATCTCAAATTTCAGTGGAATAGACTCAAGAAAGTAGTTGAGTCTATTTGTTACGAATCCATGAAAATACCAGCAATGACGAACAAGCAGAAAGAGGTATTGGTTACATTTTAATTACAATGGGAAACAGATGTTTGGAAACTAATTACATTCAAGTTAAGACAAGCTTACCATGGTAAAATGAACATAACACTGTTGGCTCAGGCTTCTTCAACGCACCTGAGCATGTGTTATTCAAATTGCACCTTTGTTTTCACAACAGAATAGATGAACAAGGGTAAACTCAGACCTTCGTTAACTCCTCAGAAATTCCAAAGCTGAAATTATATCCCTTTTGTACTTAAGAAATTTGAATTTAGCTAACTAAACCTGTACTTGGGCCTGTGTTAGTCAAGATCATGACAAATGTGAACAAAAAGGGTGAACAAAAAGGGAGCAAAATTTGTCAATTTTCAGGTACTCAAAGCAGGTAAGAGGAGTTTCAACTGTAAAGAGTTGCCAAAGGAGCATGCAATACTGATTGACTGGATGATAAAAATGGCAGATGAAATCCAATGTAGGTAAGTGTGATGCACGTTTAAAACAACCACTTACCACCACCCTGCCCCAAACCTTCCATATGTATAACTATAGCTTTGAATTGACTACTATCACTTAGGAGGCACTAGGGTAATAACAGTTTTGTGGCAACCCTGCTTTTTAACTGCTCCTGAGCTAAGTGAATCTGGGAATTATTTTAAAATAAGTTAAAACAGACAAACAAACAACCCACTGAAGCAGAAAAATATCATTGCATCACTATTTATCCAGTACTGAAAATGTGGGTACAATTTCCTTACATTTAAAGCCTCCAGTCTCAAAAGCCATATAGGAGAACTGGAAAAGATACACAGAACAATAACAAGGTTGCACAATGGGAAATAATTGCTTACTGGTCTTAAGGAAATGTTGTGCAACGAAGGTGATTGAGCTTCTATTAGAGGAATGAGCATTTAGGTTGGGGATTTCCAGCCTGATAAAGAGATGACTTTGGGAGCATGTAGGAAGGGAATAGTGAGAAAGCTATTAAGCCTTACCTGGAGGGCTGAAGGTGAACCAGGAACTACTTTTCCAGTTCAACTACAGGGCATCATATGAAGGTTTGAAGTCCACACCAACCAAATGAGCTGTTCCTTCACCTGCAGTGTAGGTAACTACTGGAACTCGTAGCTATAATGTTTTCTGTAAGTTAAAAGTTCAAACAGTGTCTGAAAAGTAACTAAGCGGGTTCACAGTCCCACTTTGCACTTTGTTGCAAAGTCCCTGAGCAACAAAACTGCCAAAGGCTGGAAAACATTCTGCTGCTGCAATACTTGCGCTGCACTTATACTGTTCACTTAGGCAACTGTTATCAGCTGTTCAAGAAAGAAGGTAGAGAGGTAGGGATCTGGTCTAGGTGGACCCCTGATGAGATCCAGCAAGGCCATTCTGTTCTATAGCCCATTTATGACTCACTTCATGCTTGCCACTCTTTGTAAATGGGAAGATGAAAACCTTTCAGAAGTCATCCACTGGGAATAACTTACATATTTCTAGAAAAGGATCCTCTCCAAAATAAGGCAATCACCTTGATCATTTCTTTTGATCATGCAAGATAAATTAGCTCTGCACTTACTTGCACTATACCTGCTCGTCCTATACGTTTGCAAGTCCGTATTTCATTAAAATACAATAGCAAGACAATGTCTACACACCTTCTTTACAAAATACTACTTCCTTAAGGCAGAGTTATTTCCCATTAAATTATGACTTGTTTATTTTTTTAAATCTGCGAACCCATGCTGCAAGGATTGAGTAGGTTATTATTCTTTCTACCTGGTTGTTAGGGATTAGGAAGTGGTTTCACTTGCTTTCTTTTTAAAAGATTGAATAAGTTGTTATACTTTTATCTCGCTCATTACTGAGAAATGTTCATACAGATCCTGCCCCACTTCCTGCTTTCCACCTGAACATTGGTCACCAGGCAAGAGAAGCTAACACACTTATCATCCATGTGATTCAATTGCTAAAAGAATCATTATAGTAGCTTTCAAAAGATAATCAGAGAGAAAGTACACTTGAAGGTGGTCATCAAAAATAAATAAATAAGCAAAAGTTGCTAGAGCTGGACTGCAGAGAATGAGTGTCTAACCAACAGTTGTTTGCAGGTGCACAGAGGAGGTCATTCATATTTATTCTCTGCAAAAGCAGAGTAAACAGCACAACACCATCTTTCCATCTCCAGAGGAGTTCAGAGTAGCTGAAGTACCAAGTGGTTTTGTAACTCTAGACAGCATAGGACAATCGGTGAAAGACTGAGAAAAATGAACTAATAACTATCAGACCCTTATTGAAAGAGTTCCTAACCAAAATGAAAGAGAAGCATCTGTCCTCTGAGGTTCTAACTACACAGAATCTTCTCCCATTTTTTTCAAAAGAAAAAATTTTGATTTTCTTGTATTTGACCAAGACAGTCAAGAAAGTGAACCCTAAAATCACAATCCTAATTACATCAAAAATGAAAATGTAAACCAGTAAACTTGTGGCACATTAAAGGAACCAATGAAAGAATACGAATACCAGCTTATCCCCTAACATGCTTTTTGTCCAGTCTGAACACTCTTTAAACTCCAGACTGCCACAAGGAAGCTGCCCATTTTATCAGGAAAGAGGCAGGGGCCTTCAGAAGACTCAGGCTGAGGAATTAAGTTAGGTGCTCAGTTACACACATGCTTCCCTCTGTCTCACATTTACCATAGAAGTAACTGAAAGAACACAAAGCCAGTAGAAAGACATAGACACCGTTGCACGGGCCACTGCTGACCAAACTCACCAGATGGGTGTTCTCTGCTGATTTTCAGCTAACTGGAGAATGGACATCAGCTTAAATCGGCTGACCATCTTGTGTTTAACATAAAAAAAAAAAAACTTAAGAGACTGAATCAGCTATTGTGCTCTAAAACAGTAAAAAAGTATCTGTTAGCAAATACTCCATCTGTATCAGCTACTTTTATTCACAAATTAAGAGGTTCCCAAAAATGTAAGAGTTTCCCTGCGTAACTTGATGTTGTTTGACCTCAAGGAATCCGTGGAAAAAAAAAGGGGGAGGAGGATAGGTATTCAGACTCTTTATCCAAACCACGCCAGTTTTTTCTCCTAGAGAAAACAAGCTGTCCCTGATAAGAAGTACTAAGGCTGTAATACACTTAGTATACTATCAGTGAGGTAAGAGAAAAGATTGAAAAGCAATGTTGTTGTCATACACCCACAAACATGCAAAGAACAGCTGTACAAAACTTCAAGAGATACGATTAGGACGTTGTTCCATCACTGTAATACTCTTTATGTTATCACATAATGGAAGCAGAACCAATACGTGAAAGTCACGATTTCCTTATCTACTAGCAAGGCAGTATGAACGGGGTGAAGGCTGATGCGTGCCACAGCAGCCTCTGATAAGGTATCGCATTTAAATGTTCAGGACGTGTAGCTGCACCAAAAATAGACCCTTTGTTTTCTTGACAGGGAGAGAAACAGGTAAGGCTGCAGCCTGTGAAATGCCTCTCTGCTCCTTTTATGTGTAAATTCATAGAAAAAAAAAAAAAAAAAAAGGAAAAGATCTTTCCAGTTGGGAGCTTCATGCCAAAGTACAGCTGACCTGACCCTCAAAGGGAGGGATGCGTGAGAGCGTGCATGTGCTGTGCCCCAGCTGCCTGACCGTTTGCCATCGATCCATCTGTCAATAGGCAGCACAGGCGCTGACAGCCAGCGGCTGGGTCTGAAAACTCCCAGCTACGCGGCATCAGCATATAAAGTTGCAGAAGGACAATCAGGAAATTCAAAAAAGTAACAAAAGCAACAAGATATGGGGGGGGGGGGGGGGGGAAGAGTCTTCTGTATAAATAACTCAGAAGTCCGTTTTCACAGCTCTGAATGGAAAACAGCAGGCTTTGTAATAGGCAAAGTAACTTGCTTGCTTCAGAGGAGTTCTTGTCAGAAATACCATGCTGAGAACTAGAGCAAATCTGTAACTTCTTCCTTTTTCTGGGAACAGATGCACTTGCACAGTAATATCTGATCTCCGCAAAACAAGTTGGTACAAATTATTAAAAACCACTATCTCTTTCAAGCATCAAAAGTATATTCCATTAAGGCAAAATCGACTTCCTCATGCCTCAAACCACCTCATGGGAGGTGAGGATTTGCCCAGAAACACTCATGTATTCCAACATCCAGAATTCCTGCCTTAGCCATAGCAGAGCTCTGTGCACAACAGCCGAGCAGACTTCGCCTGCATTAACTTCCAGTTATCTGACGGACCTCAGAGCCAATGGGGATGACTCATAGCATTGATCCCTGAATCTAATTTGCTCTTGCCACTCTTTTTAGCCTTTTGTGCCAACAGAAAGAGAAAATAAAACACTTGTTTGGAGTTGATATTTTAACACATTGGGCTGATGGTGAATGACTTCACTGGCTTCCTTATCCCAACCAACAGCATAAGCAGCATAAGAAGAGTATGAATGTCCATCAGGCATTTGATTCTCTCCATGAGGCAACCACAAGCAGGAGAGACTAATCACACTAGAGGCAGCATTACTTTCCAAAAATATCCAAGGTATCTGTTAGACCAGTAAGAGAAGAGAGCATGTTACCCAAAGCAGCTGTTTCTCAAATTCATATCTATCCTGCTTGGAGGCAGATCCTTTCACTGACTCCTCCGTTTTGGATGGTAAAAACCTCCTACGTGCAATATAACATTCATGTTTGGGACTTCAGTAGAAACAGAAAATAGACAGCATCATGGTACACTGTCAAACATTCACCTTTTTTCAAATACTTTCTTTTCTGTTTCTGTAAGAGAGAAATAAGAGGATATAAGAAAAAAATACAGGACTCCAATAAACACTCCATAAGTAACAGAATATTTTTTGTTGAGAGGGGGTGAAGAGGTGAGTCAAGTCCAAGTTGAAAACGTTTCCTGTAGCCATCCTTAAACTTCAGAAATGCTCAACTTTTTCCAGAGTAGAACACCTACTTTAATTTAAGCAAACATTTGAATGCCGACTGCCTTGCTCTTGCACTGTGAGAAGCACCTTCACCATGTGATGGGCACACTGGCACACAGTAGCTCTTTATATCAGCGTATAACACAACACACACGCATATAGTACAATACAGGCACCGTACATACAAACACGATCATGTGGTCCAATCACACATGCAACCTCCTGCCATATAACAAGATATACCTTCCTCTCAAAGGTGGGAGCTGTCTGCATTTAAACCCTGTTAGAGGAAATTTCTAGTCAGCTACAAGGAAGATAAGTCTTTCAAAAAAACATTAAAAAATTACTAGTAGAGACAGCAACTGCTGAATAGCACAGCTGAAATAACTGACTCTTCCAAAATAGCTGGGCATGCCACCACAGCACTGGTGTGGGAGCTTCCTGTTCAGTCACTCCTTCAACTAGAAACGCTGGCAGAAGATGCTGGAGGTTGAATACTGTGAAATTCCACTAGTCATAGTAACATAGATTACCTCAATTCAGACAACCTACAAGTTTCACCCAACTGAAGAAATACTCAACTGCGGAAAAATTTTGAACACATTTCTCACCAACGCCACCAGCATTTGACCGTTTGCATCAAGCGCCACCAACACAACGTGGACAGGAAGACACATACAAACAACATTCTAGAAAGGAGAGGGAGAAAAAGGGAAGGGTATAGCAAAAGAAAGTTATTCAGATGTCCCTTTCATGCTGTATTTTTAAATAAAAATTTAGTAACTAAAGGTACACACGTCAGAAATAAAGAAACTAATTATGTTAGAGTTACTAGAAAATCATTCCCAGACACTGTTCGCAGCCTAATTCATTCCAGCATAACTTCACAGGAATTATACCAATAAGTTCACATATACAAATTACATATTAGTTACTGGTAGAAATTAGGAAAAAGGAATCAGTGCAACTATTTTCAGATCTTGGCAAAGAACCAGATTTCACTCAAAACTACCATCACTCCAGAATGACTATCAGGACTATAAAGACACAAAACAGAAAGGGGCAACACAGAGTACATGTACCCCCAAATTAGGCAGTACCTCTCCTTATCTGTTCCCACTATGGTCAATGGAACAAGAGCAATTCAAAGGGGGACCATAAATGAGGTGCTCTGAAACTCCCTCTAGGCAAACCGCTCCAGAGGGAGCCCAGTGGCTGATGCAGTTGCCAAGTTGCATGTCTGAAGGGACTGAGGGGGGCTGACAAGAAGAGGACACGAGAGTGATACAGCAGTACCGCTTCATCTAGGAGCAAAGTTATTTTCAGGCACACACCATGGCAACTCAAACGAGTAATCTGGAAAAGAAGAATTAGGCCCAGTGCCTCTAAGTTCTTTGTCAGTTGAATCAGGTTTGCAAGACCCCAACCCTATCCTGCGACAAGGGGGGGGAGGGCACAGAAAAGAATCAAGAAATCCTTCCTTTTTATAAACATTAGGAGTAGGATTTCTCAGTTCCCATAAAACAAATCTAATTATAAAAATGCTTGTCCTGTGTAGCACATGCTTTTCTGGTTTGTTCATTACAGAAAAGTTTAGGAGTGACATTCCTATAGAAATTGTTTGTGCATCTCTGCGTTTGGATTGCCTGTACTTCCCGACTGGCACCCACAGAGGCCAGCCAGACATAGGACCTTGCACCACAAGGCATCGGAAAGCTCTTCAAAAAGAAACCGCCAGCTCACAGATGTTCTTCTAGACCCTGTTAGTCTGTATGGATTTACATGCATTTTACCGACTTTAAAACAAATGATTCAGCCTTGTAGCTCTTAAGTTAGGAAAATGCTCCCTAAAGACTAGCAAGACTACTTGAGTGACTGAACGTTGACTAAGGAGCCCGAAACAGGCACCATAAAGAATAGAGAAGAAACCAGTTACCACACCAGACACAGCAAAGTAAAGATGCGGTGAAACAGTAAGACTGCAGTGACAGTAATGCACAGACCACTAGTCTTTGACAGAAACTCCAGGAGGAGGTGGAAAAAAGCGCAGCATACGCTGCCACCCTGGGCTTACTTCCTCCAGTGAGCTGTTCAGAGCATCCCTATCGCTCCCTTCTCCCAGGGTACAAGAATCCCAAGAGGCCTCCAGTAGTACCTGGCTATTCAGACAAAGAAGTAAGGAGGATTTTGTTTCCTCACCTACTCTTTTTGGATCTAATATACTGGAAATTATCAATAAACACTTCAGTGAACAAACATACAGCAGAACTTCTTTGTGAGGGTTTTAAGCAACTAGATACTGTTACCTATGATGCTGGCCCTTTCATGAAAACAAATACAATTTTTTTTTATAGTAGCATTTTTTTTCCCCACTGTAACATCAAGCATTTCAGCTTAACAGTAAGAGAAGAATGCTGGAAAACCTCCTGTGTCTGATGAAGTTAGTATCCACCACCACACTGCATCTTCTTCAGTAAGACATCGAAAAGCAATGACAGGTGGTTGCCATCTTACTGGGATCATCATCCTCCTCAGCTGCTTAGACCAGCTCATCTGGCCCTCACACCCTGCCAAATAAGCTCTACTGCCACAAAAGGATCAAGATAAACCTAGGTCCTCAGGCACTGGTGAGCCTGACCTCAGGCCTCCTCCTATACCCAACACGCCAAGAAGCTTTCCACACTCTCAACCGTCAGTGTTTCACATAAAGCCAGGCAGAGAGCACATCTCTCCTCCAGCAGCACTTGATGTTGAGCAGACTCTTTAATGGCCGGCAAACCTAAATTTAGGATTATGAAAGAACTGAGGAACAGATCCAGCACGTATGCTTGCCTTTCCAGCATATCATCAAGTTAATTTGATATACCCGTTTTAGACATGGTGAAATTATAACGGGCCCTTACAGCTGAAGTATAACCTTTGTCAACAGCCATGGCCAAAAATAAGCCAGCAGAAACAAGTTTGTGTGTTTTTATTGTTTTGTTTTTTTGTTTTTAGAAAAGCACACAATTTACAAATATATTCATCTTCATGTTTGAATAGTAAGACCAGAGCAAAACATTTAATGTCTGAAATGTCAAAAGACGACTGACATGGAATTCACTCATACCAGACGTATCTCAAACTGCTAGATATATGAATTGACATGGCTTATGACATCCTACCAGTTACAATAACATTATGCTGCTCATCCACAGTAACTTCTGCTTAGGTTTTAATGGAAAAGGTTGCAATTTTTTCTCTTTAGCAACTACATTGTCGCATGCCTCATTGGATCTTAAAAGCAGAGGGGAAAAGACCTGAAGGAAATGTTATCATTGTTAAAACACAAATACTACATATTTAAAAAAAAAAAAAAGCAACAGAAATGGGCATCTAGTGATTAGAATCAAACTTGAAGATAAGACACGAAAAACTGAAATAAAGTGCATTACCATAATGCTTACAACATTGCCAAAGAAATACTTCAAAAATCCCATAAATCTCTCCCTTCCCCATACAGATACTATGATGGCCTCAACTTGATCAAGCTCATACTAGTACAAAACTGTATGAATAATCCTAAGCATTCTTCTGTCTACTGATCATCACATCTAACTGCTGCATATTCTGAGCCTGAAATGAATATTCTGCCTAACTGCTTCTGAAGTTATCATAACAATATTTTGCATTCTAGTACAAGTCTTTTCTAGCCAATGGGTGGGTCTGGTGGATTTCTCAGTTAATGGTCTTACAGAAGACAATGTATGTTATAACTATAATGGAGATTAAACCACCTATTTTAAAGAAAGCTACTTAGTCTTTGGAATACTTCACTCAAGAAAGAGAAATTGAGATGCACTCGATTTATAAATTAAATCATCCTAATAGATTTAATGAATTAATTCTGAACCAGAAAGCATCCTCCTTTCCATAATAGCATGTTATTTCTGCTTTATGAATTAAAACTTCTGCTCTTTTATTGCACTAGAAATATGTTATAGAGGAAAAAATCATCACTACTCCACTCTTTCTTTCCCCCAAAAATTAGGGAAGTGAGAGCCACAACTCGTACTGCAGCCACTTCTAGAATCACTATGTAGCTCCTGGAATAAATAGCAAACCCAGAGCTCAAATCCACAGCAAAACAATCAAAGAACATCACATTTTTAAACACAAAAGCTAGTAGACAAAAACTGTGTATTTAATATTGACGAGTCTTTAATATATATGTTTAGAGACCATTGGTAAATCAAAGCTAATTTTGTCCGTGCATCTTAGAACATTTCGGTGAGGTAGGAGCTACGTTCACCATAATTCCCCTTGGGCAAAAAATCAGCGTGCCCCAGTCTTCCTTATATAACAAAGTTAAAACAGTGGCAAGGCTGTGAATGCCATCCCAAAGAAACAGCAGCATTTTCTGTTTCGAAATCCACAGCTTTGAGGTAGTGATTCCCAATTTCTCTCCCATAGTTTAAGGGCTTAACTTTGTTTTATGAATCTAACAAGTTTTGCAGAGTAAACTTTAAAATAGGCTAGTGTACAGTTTCAAGAAAACTAATATGAACTAAATTCATTTATTTGGTTTATATCTTCCAGATGGAACAGGTTTAGACAGAGGCAGGAAACCAGTCACTCAGTTCTCTTCTGAGCATAATGCTAATTTATTTGGAGATATTAAATATGAACTCAACCTTTTCTCTCCAGTTAAGGGCTTGGATGTGCTGTGCTTCAGTTTACAGCAAAGTGAGTTCAACTGCCTTAACACAAACTCAAAAACTAAGAATCACTTTGTCTTTCAATACAAAGATCTATAAAGTGGAAAGAACTAAAAATAGAAACTATATGAAAAATGATTATAGCTAATGATATAGGTGAAAGGTTGCAAGAGACTTATTTCTGTTCTTTCTTTTCCTTTTATGAAAGCAACGTGAACTCCTGCATTTAATGAAATATAGGATGCCCTTGAAAATTTGGGGACTGCTAAGATGAAGCAAAGGCAAATTTGTTACATTTGCACCCAGTTATACAGCAATAATGATCTCTGTTGATTCTCACTCTAGAAGAATGGCTGCAACCACCTATCTCTTCCCACACTGCTCAGGGGAGCTAAGCACCACACCAATCTCAGCTAGGTGACCTGAACACCATGAGCTGTGATTTGGGAAAGACTTTGTGGCCTGGAACCACGTACAAGGTGAACAAAAGGCTGCATCAAGTACAAGAGATGCTGAAGCAAGAACTTCCAGTGGTGCACATCAACACAGACCCACAATATCAGACTTAAGCAACATCGGGGTAGCTGAAAGCCCAAGGCAACAAGTTTGCTTCAATCACAGCATCTTGCAGATCTAAAACTGACATGATTCATCTCCAAACTGCCCCACTTCATAGAAGAGTTAACCGTAAAAGAACTCCCACAGCTCACCAAGGACCAGCACTTGATACCAGCTGCTTTAGTAGTGTAACAGGAATATTGAGTGACAATTCTTACGCTAGGTTTATTTATTGGCCAAGTATTTCTCAAAATCTAATTGAATAACATAGCTTTCATTCAAAAATACCTGAACTATCTAGTAAAACAAACAATTGCTTGCTTGCCTGCCTTTAAAAAGAGAAAAAACGTTTACCACAGTAAATACTGCTGCTGTTACCAAATAGTCCCAGAATTTATCTATTTTTGATGTTCATTATGAGTAAACAGTTACAAACAGTTCAAAGCGTTACACATTTCTTCCTACCTACTCATCTGAGAGGTAGAATTTACTAAGATTACTCCTCATTAGATTATATTAACATGGGGAAACTTATCCTAAGAATAGCAACACCACTCTTTTAGGTAGCAAATCTTTGAAAATGCAGTTAATAGTATACTCAAGAAATTTTGAGTTAGTTTACTAATTAATTTAGTGCTCCTTTTTGTGAAATGTAATTCATTAGCAGCTGTATGGTACTTTCAAAGCATTGGAAGGATGGCGATATACAAAGAATGAAAACATTATTTTGTAACTTTTTTAATCTTCAAAAATAAATGTGCAATTAAACTGCATTAAAAAATTATCCAGTAATTTTAATAAATATCCACAGATTACTAATACAGTCTTTTATATTTCATTAAAAATGTCCGAAATAAGTCTAAGCAAGTATGTGCTGCGGGGCAGAGGTAGGGAAAAAAGTGTCTCATTAATTTTCCTAGCTTCATGGTGGGGGGGTTTCCTTAAAGGTAATTAAAAATTACAACTGAAGAAGCTTGGAGTTTTTTGCCCCCATCCCACCCCTCAAAAAAATTAAAACAAGCTTAATTAAATTCATTATAATATTAAAACAAGCTTTATTAATATTATTTTATCTTCCTTTACAAGCATAAGAAGACAACCTGATATATTTTCCTCAACTGTTGCTGTACTTTCAGATGAAAGTCAAGTCAGGCAAGCTCTCACATTTTAAGAAAAAGCTTCCCAAGATGAGGAAAGCATCTTACTAGCACACTCCACGGCAGTCCTTTCCAAAACTGGAACAAGCCCTTTTAAAACAGGAATCCACCACTTAAAGCAGCAATCCACTACTAATGGATGCTTTTATCTACTCCACAACTTCTTTGTTACTTTGCTGCAAAACCTATATGCATTCTAAAGATTACAATCCTAATGAAATATGCAGAGACAATTCTGGGAAATTTCCATGCTTTGTCTCAAACACCATCTGAAATCATACAGAACTGGTCCAGAGCTGCTTTAGTGAGATCAAATACGCAGGCAAATAACAGGTTATGAGGAAGTGCTGTGGTTAATCCAGCAAAGGAGGCTGACTGAAAGCATGCACTGAGGCTACAACAGAAGTCTAACATTTCAGCATAGAGGTCTACATTTTTAGAGCAAAATCATTAGTTATTTATACGAATAGGTTTTCACAAAGCAATCTGATCTGGGAACCACTGGATTTTACTTAGAGCATCTGTGTTCCACATTCTCAGTAAAGTAAATTTAAGCAATCCTAAAAAGCTCAAGAAAGTATTGTAGCCTTTGCAGTTATTTCATGTTTCACTCAAATCGAAAAAAGAGCTGAACTAGATATCTCCAATCACATCCGGAAGCAGGCTCGAGACACTGTGCGCACTATCCTAACTAGAACTCAAGTTATGCTACATGTAAAACAAAAAAAAAAAAAAACACACAAAAAACAAACCTCCACGTCCCTCTCAAAAAAAAAAAAAACTTAAAAAAAATCCTGTCAAGCTCTGGTATTCCTTTTTTTGTTTTTTCATTTATAACAAATTAGATGTCAGTGTACATGTAATAAACATGTTGTTTATTATCTTCATTTAAACCATGACTCTTATTAAGTTATAACAGGAATCACAGGAAGCATATCACTATTACAAATCAATAATGCACGCAGGATCCCTGTGCAGCACTATCTAAACCATTAATCATCATATTTTCTATCCTAATTATGCTAAGATGATATTTAATAAAGCATTTTCAGCTCACCTCTTTCGCTGTTCTGCTTCTATCAGTGCAATGAACTCAAAACCACAGCGCTTCCGACAAATTCTTGAGGCACCTCTTTTGTTCCCTTTAAATTAAATCCGAATCAGCTGCATGTTTTGCTGAACTGCTAATGCTCACCACATGTTCTTTCCTCTCAAATTGAAAGTGTTTTCTATTAGGAATGCCTAGCACTAAACAGAAAACTGTGAAATGCCCTTCAAACAACCCAAAGTATCTCTTTCTTGAGAGCTTCATTTGAGCATATAACTCACAACTTGTTCAAATGAAAAGCTCAAAGGAAAAACCTAATGCCACAATTAAGCCTTCTTTAGAAAAGTACTCTTATTGCATTTGGGAGATTCCCTTACAAAAAGACCTGATTATTTTAAATTCAATAAGGTATTCCCTTTAAAAGGGGGGGGGGGGGAAGTTTTCTAAATATCACCTAGAGGAGCTTCAGTTTCCTTAGCTATGAAAACTCTATTCCCCACGCTAAAAACATACGTATACCAAATACAATATGAAGATGACAATGCAGGGCAGAAACATCTCAAAAGAGAAAGTACCAGTAACACAGGTTGTAGGCAAAAGCTTAACTATGCCTTTTCCACAGGTTTTCTTAACTAGAATCACACTTTGCTGTGCTTCTGTACTATACCACACTATTCTCTGCCACAAAAGTACCAGATACAGTTATTGACTTGAAACTTGATTTTGTCTTCAGGAAAGCGTTGTGCTTCCATAGGGAAGGAATTTGCACCTCAAGCACTTGGTGGGAAGAGCGTACAAGATGGTTCAATATATGAATAAACGGTTGCAGGACCTAACCTTATCTGCTGTCATACATGCAACAAGTCAACATAATGGATAACAGAAGGGAAAAATGTACATGGAAAACGGGACTAGCTGCATACTTCACCCATTAAAGGACAAATATAAACAGCTGGCTTCCACTAGCCTTGTAGAAACAACCAGCTAACAGTTTCCCTCAGGTATCACAGAACAAATAAAGCTCAAGAAGATATTTATGGATGTTTCAGAAAATATATCAGGAGCAAGAAGATGCCAAAAAAAGATAAACCACAGAGCTGTGTGGAAAGGATGGATCATTGATGCTAACATTGCTAGCTACAGCCCATGCCCTAATAACAGGGGATTGAAACGGATGGCTGCAGTGCTGCATGGCAGCTATTATAGCACATATTCAGGAGTAGTCCTTCTCTGAGTGCTCAGCAGTGGACAGGGAAGCAAGGACATGCTGTAGATCGTTTAGGCACTGCGCTCCAATGAATCCACAGCTAGTTATATATTCATACACTGTTTAGGGACCTAGCTGATTCAAACAACAAAACTTGATACACACCTATATCTATGCAAAGCATTATTTTTAAATCTCTAGACAGTGAAAAGCAATACTTTGCATAAATACAGGTAGGAGCTATAACTATACAAAAAAACCCTCTAATTTTATCATTCAAAAATATGTTAACTAACCTATTAAGTCCTTTATTTTGATAATAAACTGACATAAAGGAGAAGTAAAATTTAAAATACACATGCAAAATTTGGTGTCCTTCAAAGCTACACTACTCTGACCAATCACAGGCCAATAAATGCATCCACAATTACATAAACCTACTTCATTAGTCACATTCTTCCTGCATTATGTGGTAGTAGCACCTGAAGCTTATGTCTTTTTTTTTTTTTTTTCTCCTTTTGGCAGCAGCACTTACTGTAAGTTATTGTCATGGGTCCCAGTCCAAGCTTCGTTCTTAATATTGAGAACACTACTCCTAGTTCACCATCACAGACGTAAATGTTTTAAGGTAGGAAGCAGGACTCAGGGTAGTGCGTGCAGATGCATATGAACAAATAGCGCCTTTTCCCTCACAGACTACCGCAGCAAATAAGCAGTAGCAATGCACAGACATATGAAGCCCAAAAAGATGATAAGGAGCAGGTGCAGTAAACAGAGCTGCCCAAACAGCGACACAGTGAAAGAAACAGGTCACTGTCCAAGAACACTGGATCTTTAAAACCTCATTTTCAAGAGTTGCTGTGACTGAAGACTTCCCGCTAGTTTCAGGGGCAAAAGTTTCTGGCATTGATCGTGTTCTGCCTTTAAAGCTAGAGCCTTGTTACACTGGACTTTATCAAGGCTTTGAATAAGCCCTGTAAACGTTAAATACATACAAATTAAAATTATACTAAGATACAACTAAACAAAAACAAGGCAAGTCATAGGGCTGCCAAAATTCCAGAAAGACTTTTCTCACAAGGTATTAACTCGCAGTAAATCTAATTGGAATACAAGGCCAAATTTGGCAGATATTGGAAAAAAGCAATTGACACTATGCAATTCAGGACAATCCTTCCTCCACTCAAAGACCTTCGGGCTTTTAACTTCAATGGGTACAAGACTACACCTATAATTTTTAGTTATTTTCTATGAACAAAACTGGTATGAGTAGCAGTCTTCTCATGAAGACTGTAAATATCACAGCTTGTATAAAAAACACTCAAGTTTTATTTTTGAAATTGTATTTAAATTAGTCTTGACAGCTTTATCTCGATCAAACTAAAATGGGAAAAGTAGAGCTATATTTAAACCAAAATTTGTTCCTTGATGCAGAAAGTCCTTAGTCTGAACATATGACAAGAACTCAAAATAAGAGCTGAAAACACATATTAATGCATTAAATTGATGAGAGATGCTTAGGAGTCACTGGTATCTAACAGGACAGAAAATACTTAGTACTTGCTAACAATTTCCACCCTCAAGATATTAAACATTATTCCTTCTCTGTCCCCCCCCCCCCTTAAGAAAAAAAAACACCATCACCACAACATAGATTTAACATGGGACTAGCTACAGCTTCCTAAGGCTCAAAATATTGGCCTGTAGTCAATACATCCTCTGACACTAAAGCCCAATGAATTCCCAGGACATTAGAAGCCACTGCACTGGAAAACTTTTTTTGGACATTTGAACGTAAACACTTTTGTATTTCCCACAAATAGAAAGTACAACATACAAGGGAGAAGAGAAAAATATTGGTACAATTTCCAAATGCAAGTTTTCATGATATGAAAGCTTTTTTTTTTGTTTTTAAATCACCTCCTCTCAACTTTTTAAAACTAAGTAAAACCTATGATGTAATGATCACAGCAGGCTGTGTGTGAACTTTTCTGTTCCAGAGAACAAACTACATCTTCTCCTAAAACAGTCCTCCATGCAGTCAGTAACATTTCTAACCACAGGGCTTTCCAAGCATACTGTGGAGACAATTGTAATCCTCATACAGGTGGGTGGGACCGAAAGAAAGTAGCCAAAGCAAGACAATTTTATTCCATGTAACACCAGCTCAGATTGCTCTCACTCCTGGCTTCTACCCTAGATACGTAACACATCTTTTAACCTTGAAATTTAATGCTTAAATTCAAGAAAAGACCTAACAGGCAGCTGATGTGAACATAGACACAAGATCAAGCAAAGTACCCACCGCCTGTGAAACAGCCTTCCTAACCCACGACAACATTAACAGAGATGCACAGTTCATCAGACGTGGCCTGTATTAAGAACTGCAGAAAGGGCCCAACAGTTTCGCAGAGAGGGCCTGACAGTTTCCAGCTAACACATGTCAAAAAAATAAAATACTCGCAATGCATAGAAATGAAAAAGAAGAGAAAATAAACTATGTTGTAACCAGCCATAGGCTGAAACAAAAACTCATCCCAAAAACCTAAACTTCAGCAGAGGGGTTGGAAATTAGAACCAGATCTTGCACTTGGCTTTTATGTCTCTAACTAACGAAGCAAGCCAAAAGCCCATATCCAAACACACCTCAACTCTGAGAGGTTTAAAATCTGGACCCAAGTTTTGCATCCTAGCTTCCTCTGTACTCAGCATCAAATGTATCACTGACGTCAGAGCATAACAACGGCATCTAGCATAAAAGAAACATTTTCATACTGGGACAGTTAAAACACATGCACAGTAATATGCTTAATTACCTCCAGTATGCATGAATACAAAAAGATAAAAATGAAGCAACTGTAAGGGGAAACTCAAAACTTGGTGGTTTAATTCCTAGACTGCTGCATTCCGGCCAGATTAAAAATTTTACATGAAAGCGTTCCTAAAAAACCTCAATCCAGGAAATATATGAAATTTTATCTTGCTGCAATGGTCTGTTTTGCAGAAGGTATTTCCACACCTAACAAGAACAAGCCTTTCCAAATTGCTGTTAATTTTATTCATATTTATACAATCATTCTAGGCACTTCCCTTTATCTCCTCTAATACATAAGATCTTAGACTTGTTCCACTGTAGTTCTTCAAATCAACTTTAGTTGAGAAGCTGTTTCTCATGATGCAGCCTAGAGATTGCCCTCAATAGGAGGTATTTGAGGAATTCTGTAGGTTGCTTATGCTCAGTTTAAATTCCCATAAAGGCTATTTCATAACATGTCCTGGAAGCAGGAGAAAGAAATTTAGTTGTATTTGAAGCCTGAACCCTCCAACAACAGTAACATCATGGAAATAATACAAATTTTTGACCTTCCTTCTTCCAAGTAAACAGTTTTCATGTATTTAATTTATATATATACACACACACATATTTTTCAGTGCATGTTTATATATGTATCTATATAACATTAAGTAACATGTATGTAACATATTAAATAGCACATATGTGTCTATATTTCAATGTTTCAGCTATGATCTCTTGAAATAAGACCAGTCATGATCTAAATATGTTAGGCTGTTGAAATAAACTACTACAGGAAAGTCGAAAACAAAACAGGAAACTGTGATACATACACATGATTTTTTTTGTTTGTTTTTTGAAATCAGTCACCTGTAACACCTCTTATGCTATCGCTACCACACATGCATTAGCTTTACCACTAACACCCAAAGAAATATGCTGCTCTACAACAGTGGCACGGAGCAAGGAGAATCTCTTAATTCTACAACACATCACAGCCTGTATTTACACAATCTTGAAGCTCTTAAAACACACGTTCTTAATTTCTTTAGGCTTTCCTTGTGACAGCATTGTTTTAACCATGGTACTTCCAAGACATTGATACAGCGATAACGACAATACGTGGCCAAGACTGGCAAGATTTGAAGCAGTAAATATTACACACTATTAAAATGCAATAGCTGGCAGTCAGCCAACAACTCTTCAGATCCCCTTCCCAATTCAGGGCACAATATTCTTCAGGCACATACAAAGGCAATGGCTAATTGATGCCATTCAAATGGCATCCCAAACGCCACACACTTCTTTCAAATGTTCCAAGGGCCATTTAATGTATTCTGAGGGTAACATAACCAGTACAACCTAACATTATCAAACAGTAAACACAAAGAAAGAAACTTAGGGGCCCACTATTCTTAACTTAGAACATCACAAGTCTGATTTCTATTCCAAAAACTTGTTTCCTCAGAGATCTATTTCATTTATTCATTCTCTTCTTTAGGTGTGTGGAACTTCACTTACCAATGCAGGCATGGACTCTCACCGAGAGCTGGGTCCTCAGAATTATACTGTGCTTCTTGCCCCTCCTATAAAAAAAGAAGGGGGGGGGGAGAAGGGGGAGAAAAATACATAAAGATGAATCCCCTGAAGCTCAGTCACATTTCATGAATCTCCAGAAATACACATTAGGGAAGCATCAAGTGATAACTGCATATTTTAATTTTCATAGGAATATTTTAAAGTTAGGCATAGTCAAGTACAAAAAGAAAATGCAGGGTCAAAGTACAGGCTGCATACACATCCAGAAACCTGCTCATACACACTAATCAGGCTTTAAAGCACAAAGAAAAAAAGTGTTCTTCATGAAATGAGGCAACCTTAATGCTTCCTCCTTCACTCTGGCATGGTCTCAGTTTCATCCTGGTCTTAAGTAGAACAGCTTTATCTCAGCTCCCTGCTACATTCCTCATTTGTTTTGCAGACAAGTTAGTATTAGATGCATCTTTTCACCTGGAACAGAGTACTGTACTCGACTTCTAGGTACTCCACCTGCAAGCTGGGACCAGGAACACAGGCAGCACCTCACCTCTGCCCCCACACCTGCTCACTTGACAGAGAGTGGGGAATAAGAAAAGTCCAGGACCTTTTCCAGGTGTATAGCAGCATCCTCTCCCACTTTTCTCCAAAACCAAACATGCAGTTTACCTCCACGGAAACGCAAAAAGTGAATGGCTCCTAGAACTTGCTCAGATTCAACTTAGTTCGCGCCATGCTAACCCTAGACCTAGTTCTATATACAAATTGGAGACAACCTGAAAAACAGCACAACCTGAAAAACAGCGCAACCTTCCTCAGTTATACAATTCATGATTCTGCTGAGAGATGTCAGGGTCAAACCCTTTCGCGCAGACACCAAGCAGAATTTCCCCCCTGTAGGTAACAATCAAAACAAAACCACTATTTACCAGGGAACAGCAAGGTTCTTCCTTACCTTCATGTGTTCAACTTCCTACCCACAGTTGTTTCATGAAACAAAAATAATTTTCATTGCTTGAAACAAGAAAAGAATGTGTCTTATACCATCTCCCAGAACAATTTGCATAGAAAGGCAGGAGAGTAAACTAGTTACACATACTTTCAGGGAAATACCATTCTTGGAAGAACATTGGAAAAAAGCACAATAAGCAACTGAGAAGAATGGTTAATGTGAAATTATGTACCTGCTAGTAAAGGATTTGCTTCTAGGCTCAGAATAGCATGCTTTCTTTACAGTTTAAAGATCAGACTTTAAATCAAAATGCTCTGTAAAATTTCTGCTTGGACATTGGTAGGAAAAGGCTTGAAAAATATGAAAGTTGTCTTCAGTTCTTGGTTTGCAGGTTTTTTGAATTGCCAAGCAGCAGCATGCTATTTCCCTACAAGAGCTGTCCACAGTCTGGATTTTAAACACTTTACTGGAGAAATTCCAGCTTTAGACCTGACTCTTTGCCTACCTAAACTGTTCCCACAGCTCAGCAGGACACAACATTTTTCTGTGCTTCGTGTCCTGCCAACAGCTGCCCCTTCCCACAAGAGAATCAGGATTCCCAGAGAATGTTTGATTTACAAAGTACTTGAGGAACCTTTGTCAAAGCAGCAAAGTTAAAACACCAATAATACTATCACTTGTTGATAGATTGCTTCACTCACCTAAGATTTGTTTTATTCTTACCATGATACACTATAATTCTTAGAAAGCCAACTAAAATAAAAGGGTTCTTTTTCCCACCTCATCATTAGTACTTGAGAAAAATTGATGAGATTTCTGTTATGGAAACAGAAGGAAACAGTTCAGTGATTAGGGTGTTCATCTGGGACACAGGAAGACTCATTTTCAATTTCCCTCTTTTACCACAGGTTCCCTGTACAATTGCAAGCAACTTAAGGCCAGACCACAAAGGTGTCTACGTGCCAAATGAAAAGTCAGGCCTCAAATACTCTGAGGATATGAATTTAGTTTCTCTATGTCTCAGATCCGCACATGTGAAACGGGGACAAAAGCAACTGCTTATTGCATGCTTCTGTTAGGACTCAACTATTATCTAGCTCTTAAAAACATTACCATAACTTAAGCACTCTACAGCTTTTGCAGAAGGCCTATGCAAGTAATTTTAAGCAAAAATATATATATAAGAACACATAGGCCAGAGGGCAAAAATAAGCAGCAGTTTATTATTAGGCCATTAATTTTCAGTAAAATATTTTAACTAGCTATAAATGTTATCTTCCTCTGTGCATCAAACACTTGACCAGAAAATCATGTCCTCAAAAATAAGGAGATGAAATGTGGCAACAATAAGCTTCTAGCCACATTGGTGATTAAGAGCTAATTTGCTTTTTTTGCCTAAAAACAGTGGTTTATTCATGGTGAGGGGTTTTGAGGAGAAGGAAGTAAAGCATATTTGCTCCTGAAAGGAAACCACAACAGCTCTGTCCACCACAGCAGGGCCTACCGCTCTGGTGGCAAGAGGAACCAGCCCACCATCGCTGGCTACCAGCCACACCAACACACAAGGAACGCGGAAATACTTCTGCTCACTTTTCACTGAGCTGCCAAGGAACACCTGCAGACTCACACTTGGTTTTGCTAGGCTTCCATAACCTGCACCATACACCCTTCCACCCTGCATTCACAATGCTATTTCTCTTCTGTGACCGTCATATGCCCAGATTTCTGCTCTTCTCAGACCACAGAACTTGGGGGAAGGGGGGGGGGGGGGGGAGGAGGTTAAAAATTTTTGGTAAGTATCAGCTAGAAATCCTCTATCACATTGCAACATCAGGAAAAACAATAGAATAATGCAACAGAAAAGTCAGTGAGTATCTGACTTATTTTAAAATAAGCTCCTTGGGCTCCGTAGCCAGCCTAGCTATGGAAGAACAGACCAGATTGCAGTCTAAGCTATGCAAAGCTGCCTGCTAAGACCTTTATCGGCAGTCACAGAATAGAAAGCAGAAGGAAAAGGATATCTACTCTCAAATCGTGCTGTCAGATTGCCAGTTTAAAAATAAAAAACAACAAAAGTTCTAACATGTCATTATGTGATCCCTGCATATAAGAGATTTCCTGAGGGAATATTTGGAATCTCCCTAGTTTGAGGTCAATATGCTAATTCCAAGAAAGAGGAAGAAAAATGAAAACAAGGACCACAGCACATGGAAGTGGAGGTCCCAGGGAGATGAGGTTAGTGGCAAAAAGGGCAGAGTAGAACAAAGAGCAAAAAAACAGAAGTCTGGAGTACTCTGAATTATGGGCACCGCACAAGATACCCAGCCAAAAATTCAGTAAGTTACCAGGCTGCAGTTGCCCAGGTAAAGAAGCCTGCTTTATAGGCCTTTGTTTTCTTCAGCATTGTTTGTTTCTTCCTTTTTTTTTTTTTTGGGGGGGGGGGGGGAGGGAAGGGGAAGCTTTTCCCAAAATGGCAATCTTGCACTGCCCAATCATGGAAGCAGGGAGAGGCCTGCTTCCATGGGAATGGACATAAGGATGTTACCCAAGTATGCAGGGATGAGGCTAGAAAGGCCAAGGTCCATCTGGAGTTTAATCTGGCAAAGGATGTCAAGGACAACAAGAAGGGCTTCTATAAACACGTCAGTAGCAAAAGGAAGACTAGGGGAAATGTGGGCCCACTGCTGAATGGGGCGGGGTGCCCTGGTGGCAAAAGATACAGAGAAGGCAGAGTTACTGAACGCCTTCTTTGCCTCAGGCTTTAGTGCTTAAGGCCAGCCCTCAGGAATGCCAGGCCCTGGAGACCGGGGAGAAAGATTCTGGAGCAAGAAGGACTTTCCCTTGGTCAAAGAGGATCAGGTTAGGGATCACTTAAGCTGAGTGATACATACAGAAGTCCACAGCCCCTGATGGGATGCACCCACGAGTGCTGAGGGAGCTGGCGGATGTCATGGCTAGGCCACTCTCCATCATCTTGGAAAGCTCATAGTGATCAGGAGAGGTGCCTGAGGACTGGAAGAACACCAATGCCTCTACAGCTTTCCAAAAGGGCAAGAAGGAGGAGCCAGGAAACCACAGGCTTGTCAGCCTCCCCTCCATCCCGGGAAAGGTGATGGAACAGCTCCTCCTGGAGGTCATCACTAAGCACGTGGAGGACAAGAAGGTGATCAGGAGTAGTCCACATGGAGTCACCAAAGGGAAATCATGCTTGACCAACCTGATAGCCTTCTCTGATGGAATGACTGGCTGGGTAGATGAGGGGAGAGCAGTGGATGTTGTCTCCCTGGACTTCAGCAAGGCTTTGGACACTCTCTCCCATCACATCCTCACAGGTAAGCTCAGGAAGTGTGGGCTAGATGAGCGGACGGTGAGGTGGATTGAGAACTGGCTGAACAGCAGAGCTTAGAGGGTTGGGATCAGTGGCGCAAAGTCCAGCTGAAGTCTTGCAGCTAGCAGTGTCCCCGCTAGTCTTGTTCAATTGAGTCATCAATGACATCAATGCATGTAAGGACAGAGTGCCTTCTCTGCAAGTTTGCTGATGATACTAAACTGGGAAGAGTGGCTGATACCCAGAGGGCTGTGCTGCCACTCAGAGGGACCTCAGCAAGCTGGAGAGATGGGCGGAGAGGAACCTCATCAAGTTGAACAAAGGCAAGTACAGGGTCCTGCACCTAGGGAGGAATAACCCCAGGCACCAGTACAGGCTGGGGGTTGACCTGCTGGAAAGTAGCTCTGCAGAGAAGCACCTGGGAGTCCTCCTGGTGGACAAGAAGTTGAGCATGAGCCAGCAATGTGCCCTTGCACCACAGAAGGCCAATGGTCTCCTGGGATGCACTAGGAAGAGCAGTGCCAGCAGGTGGAGGGAGGTGACCCTGCCCCTCTACTCAGCCCTGGGGAGGCCTCACCTGGAGTGCTGTGTCCAATTCTGGGCTCCCCAGTATGAGAGATATAGAGCTGCTGGAGTGGGTCCAGCAGAGAGCTATAAAGACGAGGAAGGGACTAGAGCATCTCGCCTGTGAGGAAAGGCTGAGGGAGCTGGGACTGTTCAGCCTGGAGAAGAGAAGACTGAAAGAGGATCTTAGCAGTGCATTTAAATATCTGAAGGGAGGGTGTCGAGAGGATGGGGCCAGACTCTTCTCAATGGTGCCCAGCGACAGGACAAGAGGCAACGGGCATAAAGTGAAACGCAGGAAGTTCCATCTGAACAGGAGGAAAAACTTCTTTGCTGGGAGGGTGACAGAGCACTGGAACAGGTAGCCCAGAGAGGTTGAGGAGTCTCCATCCTTGGAGACGTCCAAAAGCCGTCTGGACAGGGTCCTGGGCAACACGCTCTAGGTGACCCTGCTTGAGCAGGGGGGTTGGACTAGATGATCTCCAGAGGTCCCCTCCAACCTCAACCGTTCTGTGTTTCTGTGATATTTCGCTCCCTGCCGTTCCCAGCACCAGATTCCATACAAAAAACTGCATTTTTCTCGAACTGTCCTGCCTTGATGGATTTGTTTGCCATGCCTCTCCCAGACCACTCTCATCTTTAGGGGAGACACACAACGAAAATGTGTCTCTGGGGTGTCTCTGTGTCTCTGCCCTTCACTTATCCTCTCCATTCCTCATGTCCCTGAAACCTCTAGAAATCAGAAGCAATCTTGCTAAGTTTTGGGGGGTTAGTCTTCCAGAAAGATGTCCCCAGTTGCAAAGCAGGGTTCATATCCTTCCAGTTACAAGACAAGGAAAAAGAAAATTAATGCAGCAATCAATAGAACAGCAAGCTTTTTCTACTCATCTCCAGGATTCAAAGCTGCTGGAAATCTAAAGCATCCATCCTCCGAGGCAACACGTCATGTTAAGGCCCAAAGACAGCTGTGCAACTAAACTACTTCTTGTATATACAGTCAGCCCATTGACCCCCGACAGAACTACTCATAGGGTATTTGTAAACTACAAGGCATATTTCTCCGTGCAAGGAAAAATTATCCATTTCAAATACACGTAAGTGTGTAGCACCCTCATTTCCTGTTCATAATTCATTTCACTATTGATTCCTAAAAATTAAACAAATAAAAAAAAAGCGGGGGGACCAGTTTTCCTAAGACATATATTTCAACAATAAACAAGTACCATCACAACTACTGAAAAAAAATACGTAACACTTCAGAAAAATTTCTTCACAACGCTAACTGAAATCCCTTCTCTAGAAAAACTGGTGAAGTCACTTAAAACTAAAGACAGAAATTCAATGAGGAAGAAGTTGATGACACCACAGTAAGCAACACAGGCCATGACAGGAACACTGAGATAGTAAAGTAGGACGGCGATCCTAGGAATCAAGCTGAATCAGAAACAAAATAGTGTGGGAGAAACTAAGGAAAAGCCCTTTCTGACTTCAACCTCTTTTCTGGAGAAGAGGCCACTCTTGTCCAGAAAACTACTATCTGTAGTTTGGGGATAATTTTCTAGTTCAGGCACTAAACTTACTGGAAAGTCCCCTTATGGGATGAGAAAAGTTAGATGCAATAAAAGTCAGAATTTTAAAAAAAAAAAAAAAAACTTGCTCTCATAGTAGCTGAGTAGATTTGTTTTTTAATGATTCTGTCCTGATCATACCAAAACTCCATCCACTGATTTGAAACAAATGTGCAGCGCTTTTTTGTTTGAGCTATTGCTGCTGCTGTCTACAAGTCTTTATTATTAATGTCTAAAACGTCCTATCAAAGACTCACTGAGGCTTATCAGATAGAAAAGGAAACTTGATCCTTTTTTTCAGAAAGTGTCACTAATTAAATATAAATAATAAAGGCAGGAGATAGAAGATTAAAATAGCTTAGTTTCTCAATGCTTGTATTAACTATTATACACTTAAACTAGTATCAGATTTTTCTGAACAAAGTACAGTAAAGGTAGTATTATATACGAGATTTCAATCCACGCATCGTGAAGGGTTTATTCAAAAATATTTACCTTCCACCAAGTCAGGGGAATTATGAGACACTAGTTTAGGACAGTGACCCCTGAATTTCTCCAGTGTAAAGTTGTGTTTTAATGTTGTGCAGTAGATTTTACATAGCTGATGCATTTACAGATTATTGACTAGGAGCAGGTAGGCTAATTTTCAACTCCTGATATCACAAAATAACATTAACATTAGGATTAGCTTCCAAAAATGACCACATGCCCCGGCAATAATTCAAGGCAGCACTTAAACATATGGAATATGCAAAAAAGTGATAAAAGGCAATAAAATGTCCCTGCAGAGCAATTGTGAGGGCAGGGGGAGAAGAGTTCTGCAATCTATACACCCATATACAAATGGAAAAACTGTGACCCTGTAGCCACAGTTTGACTTTCCAGCGACTGGCATGGGACATCATAGTACAAGAGGCTTATTTCAGGCCTTCAGCACGTAGCAGTAGGCTTTAAAGCTTTCCTGAGATGGGGCTTTTTGCTAAAATTCAGCAGTACAAGCCATCATAATCACCACCCAGCATCGCTCATAATTCCCACTTGCCACCTACCAAATTATCCATTTTTTTCCAAGAATTCAGTCACTCAAGTTTAATTTTTCAATGACATAAATCCCAAAGATAAGTACCTAAAAACAGGAAAGACTATAAATCAGAACCAATATACTGTTGTAATTACAGATTGCAAAGGCCTATAAACAATGAGAAGTATAGAGCATTTTACTATCAGAATGAATAGAAGCTAAAAATAACATTGACGACGTTTTGGCAGATATGCTCAATTAATGAGGTTTTGCCACTCTTCCAAATTATTTCCAACACTAATGAAAGTATTAAAATCCACCCTATCTGTGAAAGTCCCCTCTTTCCGGTTCTGTAAAGCAGCTACATGGTGAGCAGTTTTAAAAGACTGAAACTGCAAGACAGCATAAGGCACCCTAAATCTAGTTTCCTTATAAATGCTGCAAGGGCTGTTCTTCATACTTCCATACATAATTCACTAAAACTCTCAATTTTAAATATAAAGAGGATACAGCTGCCTACCTTCTGGTTAACGTTAAAAGGATCTTGCAGAATGAAAGAGCAGAACTGGAACCCAGCTGGACATGAAACATGGAAGGTCTCACTCAGCATTAGCAGACATGCTGCTACTGACAGTCACTTTTGGTTATGTTTTCAGCTGGATTCAATCCCTTTAGATGACTTTGCATTTTCACTGAAGTGACTTTATAATTTATAGAATACAAGCTAATAAGCTATAGAGGATAAGCTAATAGTGCTATGCAAAAGCCTACAATGCTGTTTCTCTGTCCATTCCCCAACCCCCTTCCCATACTGCTGTAGCACTATTTTAACCCCTCCAAGACCCAAAACTGAGGTCCTCTAATGTCAAAGGTCCAATGTTCCATCTACTCCAACCTTCTCATTTCCTTTGCTTTACCTTAACATAAGTTTCAGGACCCTAACTGACCAGAAGTCTGAACTCTGATACTTTTGACATACACAAATCATCCAAGATGACAGAATAAGAAATGGGAGGAAAAATGAAAAAGAGTTTGTATTATCATCTTGGAACAGTAATTTTTAAGGGCTAATCCAGATCAGTTTTCCTTATGTTCGCAGAGAATGTCTATACAATCAGCTATATTGTTCCCCTCATCCTGCAAATCAATCAACCAGAAGAAGTTGCTAATGTCTTAAACTAACACATAGCAGGTATTATTGTAAGTGTTATATATTAGTTCTTCAGCAGTCTATAGGGACCCCTGACTTCTCTGGGTCCCTACTGAGATCTGTAGTGGTCTCCTGGAAGGACTGGATAGCAGGTAGTACTCAATCATCAGAAAGAGAACAAAAGAACACATGGACCTAAAAAAATAAGCATGGTAGAAATGAAACAATCACATAATAGCCTAAGAACAACGTAAGAGAAAGTGAGTGCACACAAACATGCATTAACAGTCTTACCTGCACCATATTTCATTCCTTCCGAAGGAAATGGAGAAATAGGAAGGCAGAGAAGAGATATCAAGAAGCAACCCGACAGCTGTAACCATTAACTATCTACATCTGAGAAGGTCAAGTTTGCTAATCTTACCTGCTTATACATCAGAACAATTTTTATGCTTGCTAAGATTCCGGCCCATTACAATTTAATGTAGTTTTTGCCCCTCTTTTCCAGAAAATCTACGTATGATGTTCATTAATATAAACGATGTATTTTGGGGGGGGGGGTAACCTCAAACTTCAATATGGCACAACTTCCCTGTCTACCTCATTTCCCCATGAACAGCCCTGAACACTCAAATTGAAATCCAAGCTCTGTTCTACAAGCTCTCTTCTACTGTATCTTCCAAAATTGTGGAAGAATGAATGAATTCACAAAATTCATTTTGATCAATTTTCTTTCCTGTTGGTCATCCTGTTTTCAACTTGCCCAGTCTACCAAAATCAAAGGAATTTAAATGCCCAAAATTACAAACATGAAAACTCAGTACAGAAATATTTAACAAGGTTTTGACGTACTAGGTTTACCACATAAAACGCTAATCAGAATAAGAATAAAAACATGTAGACTATCAAAAATTGTGGAATTCTTTACTGAATTCTCTTGACTAGCAAGCAGTATTAATAATAACCTTCCTTGCAAAGGAAGACCATTTTCAAAAACCCGTTACATCGGAAATTTGACACACATCAATTTAATAGCGACCACTTTACAATAATAAGTGCCAAGAAAATGGGTAACTAAAAATCATCCATGACTTCATGGCTTCACAGTCTACTCAGTTAAGTGATGTTAGAAATGGGGGAAGGGAGGAGGGCAAAGGGGTTCGTTAAATTTGGGGGAGGTGAAATCAAAACATACAAGAGAATTATATTCAAACAGGCTTGATTTATTAAAAAAATCTATAAGGTAACAAAGACTGTATTCTACTCTTAGCTAAGGCCTATGGGGGCAGGAGTTGAGGTTAAATTTCTTTAATGTACTATAGCAAGTGTGACTGGCTAGTATTTATATAAAATGCCAAAAAGTATTTAAGTGTTACCTTATTAATTTACAGATATTAATTTAATAGCCTTAGTACTCAGCAGAACTAGAGGAGGTAAGTTTCACATATACCGATATCAGATTCTGTCTAAATAAAGGATTCACTGATGCTAGGAGATTAAGTCTTCAGAGTTACAACAATACAGCATGATCTCTACATTAGACTTTTTTAATAAGCAACAAGCACATGCTAGCAACTCATTGATTACCTTTCATCCTGAATATAAAAGCTTTATTTTTTAATGCACTATACTACAAATAGCTGGAATATTAATATCTATTTCAAAAACTTAATTTATAGGACATTTTGAAAATAACACTTACTGTCTTGAGTAGTTATCCACTCCAAGGTAAAGCCTAGGGGAAAGCCTAGCAATTCCTTGACCAGAAGGGACAAACTTTACAGTGGGAATATTGCATTAAAAAAAAGGGGTGGGGAAAGTGGAGGGGAGGGATACTTTGCCCCATAGCATTTCAAGAAAATTTCAAGAGTGATTTTTAAGGCTGCCTACTTTATCAGGACACAGGCATTCCACCTTCTCAGGTCTATAACAACGGGTTCATATTTTCAAAATTGACTTTTCTGTGTAAATATGTAGGTATGATTCATTGCTATTATTAGCAAGGAAGACCACAGTCAAAGGTTATCTTTGTGTGATACGAGAATGCTATTCCAATGCTTTATTTCCTGATGAACCTTTCTTTCAGAATATGAAACTATTCAGACCCTCTAATATTTTGATAAAGGCCTAGACATTTCAATTCAATAAATTTAGTTACATTTAAAACTCACTGATACTTCTGAAAATTGAAAAGTTTTCAAGCTTCCTAAACGATTACTTAATATCTCAATAAAAGGAGAACATTAAAAGCTGTTTACTCTTAAAAAAATAAAAATCAGACTATACTCTTCTAGGCTTCTTGTATTTTGCTTTCTAGGGAAAGGTAATTTTTGCAAAGGAAGATGCACACAAGACTTAATGATGAAAAGAGTCACAGGTGTGTCTAACACAATGACAGAACAAGTGTGTTTTACTAACTTTCTCTAGAAATGCAGTCTGCAGCCAAGCAAGCTTACTATTCTTCACTATACTCTCAAAAAAATCTCTAGCTCAGACAGGTGAATCATAAAAAGGTCATCACAAGTGAAAGCAAAGTCTGATACTATTAGGAGCCATAACTGTATGTTTTAATTCAAGATCCCTTCCTTGGTACCTTTCAATCCTATACACAAAGACCGTCTGTGCTCTCACTCTTCACTAAGATTTATACATTCTTCCATTTTTGAAATATTTAAACATAAGAATGCTTAAACACATGATGCAACCTTCAATCTGAATTTTCTGTTAAGTGGTACGTGAATTCATAAGGCTTAGAGCAAATTGGTGAAATCTCATATCTGTATAACATCTACTTTGGATTACACTATTAAAACAACCACAGTGATGTCTGCGAAGCACCTTGTTGCAGGTTAAAAAACAAAACAAAACAAAAAACAAAACCATGTGAAATGCAAGATAAAACTTTAAGTGTTAGGATCAAGGCTTACCCTCTTCAGTTTCACTAATTTAAGGCAAAAGGGTGAACTTAGTTCCTGGTAAGCAGCTATCAGCACCTTTCTCTTATTAGCTTCAGCTATTATTACACAGAGAAGTTTCCCCCATTGCCATCAGGCATTCCTACTATCAGTGATCTGATTAGATTCAGTATTTGTAAATCACTTGCAGCACAGCCAGCTCTGAACTAACCACCCATCAATTTAGCTTGCCCCCAGCCTCTCTCGAAACAATCAGCTGTTACTTTCATCATCCTTCATGACCACTACCAAAGCAAATGCAATGGGTTCCTGAATCAAGCTTAACTAACTTTATGACTCTTGTTAGTTTACCCTAAAGAGGGCATAGGCTGGATGAAAACTAACCTCAATTTCATAATCTAGTAGATCTACCAATTCACACTACATATATTGAAAACGTAGTCAGATTTGGCCAGCATATAAAGCCAGCTTAACTTGACAACTTACCATACAACAAATCTGCATCTCCTATTGTCCAATACAACAATTTAAGTGTTATGAAAACCTAACACAGATGCTGCTCTTATTGAAAAAACTTTCAAAGCCCACACGCATATCACATGCTTCACGTTTTGCTAAAAGAGAGCCTCTGAGAGCATTCAGGTTTCTTGGTGGACCAACCTTCTCCAGTAACCACATCCATGTTTCCAACAGGAACAGTTTAACAAGAACAGCATCCAACAACAATCATTAAGCTTAGAAGTGACCCGATTCCTTGGAGAGGAGCATGAACAACAAGCCACCAGAAGCAAACGTGGCAACAGACCTGCTCTAAGTACATTATTTTTGCAAGACTTTCACATTTTCATTTCAGCACCCACGCACTACGGTCTTAACTTTCAGATAGCGAAAAATGCTTCTCCAATAGGGCACTGCCTCATCGCCACTTTGCCTCACAGTTTACAGTACTCCATATCATCAGTGGAAAATGAACTTGTGGAGTGCAAAAAAGATGGGAATTTTTGCCAGAGTGCAAGCACTTCAGTTTATCAGGTTTTCCCTGAAACAGAGCTGCAAGCCAACACACACACAAAGGAAAGTGTTCAATATATTCATCAATGACCTGGAGGAAGGGACAGAGCGCCTGCCCTGCAAGTTTGCTGATGATACTAAACAGGGAAGAGTGGCTGACACACCAGAAGACTGTGCTGCCACTCAGAGGGACCTCAGCAAGCTGGAGAGATGGGCGGAGAGTTCAACAAAGGCAAGTGCAAGGTCCTGCACCTAGGGAGGAATAACCCCAGGCACCAGTACAGGCTGGGGGTTGACCTGCTGGAAAGTAGCTCTGCAGAGAAGCACCTGGGAGTCCTCCTGGTGGACAAGAAGTTGAGCATGAGCCAGCAATGTGCCCTTGCACCACAGAAGGCCAATGGTATCCTGGGGTGCACTAGGAAGAGTGTTGCCAGCAGGTGGAGGGAGGTGATCCTGCCCCTCTACTCAGCCCTGGGGAGGCCTCACCTGGAGTGCTGTGTCCAGTTCTGGGCTCCCCAGTACAAGAGAGACATGGCACTCCTGCAGAGAGAGTCCAGCGGAGGGCTACCAAGATGATGAGGGGACTGGGGAACCTCTCCCATGCTCTGCAAGAGCTGGGCCTGTTCAGCCTGGAGAAGAGAAGACTGAGAGGCGATCTCATCAACGTGTACAAGTATCTGAAGGGGAGGTATCGAGAGGATGAGGCCAGTCTCTTCTCAGTGGTGCCCAGTGACAGAACAAGAGACAACGGGCAGAAACTGAACCACAGGAAGTTCCACCTAAACCTGAGGAAAAACTTTTTGACTGTGAGGGTGACAGAGCACTGGGCACAGGTTGCCCAGAGAGGTAGTGGAGTCTCCTTCCCTGGAGATATTCAAAACCCATCTGGATGTGATTCTGGGCAATATGCTCTAGAGGAGCCTGCTTAAGCAGGGAGGTTGGACTAGATGATCTCCAGAGGTCCCTTCCAACCTGTGTGATTCTGTGTGATTCTCTGTGTAGTGCTGTGTGTTTGTGTGTTTCTTAACCTACCATTAATCAGGCAGCATAAACCCTAGGCTTTGATTTCAAAGCCGTTAAGATATGGTTTGGCTGCAGTCTCAAGCTGATAAATTTCCATTCAGTTGTAGATGCAAGAGATTGGGGGAGGTGGGGGGGCAGAAACAACACACAGCCATACACCCCCACAGACACTTGCTTTCAAGTTGTATAAAAGCCAGGGCTTTTCAGGAAGAGAGAGCATGCGCATGTGTGGACAGAGGAATCAAGAACCTCTCTAAAAACCATCAGAAAATCTTACCCAAACAAATAACCTTTTTGAAGTTCTTCACAGATTATCATCCAGCGATCCAGCTGTCATGTTCAAGTTCACATTAGTCTCATTAAATAATGAAAATGAAGGAGTTCAAGAGAAGAAATAGTCTATTAAATGCTAAGATTCACCTCCAAGCAAACTTCAAACAGTTGACTGTCAGCTCTAGTAACCCTTACATGACAAACACATACACTTATCTTTAAATGATTTTAATAGGCTTTCCTTTCTTATCAGTTTTTCAATTGAAAAGCTGAGAGTGAATTCATAATGTGTCCGCATCCTGTTCTTGTAAAACACATGCAGATCATTTAACCATTTAATATAGTATTTTAGTTCAGCATTCCTGGACGACAACAAATTTATTAAATCAATTATTTGACAAGAATGAACAAAAAATGAATAGATAGCAATTATGCAGGTGCCCATTTACTCTTCATACTGGGGGGGGGGAGGGGAAGGGAATCTAAAACTTGACTAACCCGGGAAAAAATAATCCCAATAGGAAGTTCCCCAATTGAAAACTGGGGAGGCAAAGTTTTGCAGAGTATTCGTGTAAGTAATAGTATGGAAAAGAATAAAGCATGCTCATTAAGACTTATACAAAGTTTTTTCCCCCTGCAGATTGTTCCAATATTATGTTCTGTATTTGGCAACATGAATTTACATCTACCTGCCTCCCTCCCTACCAGCAACATACAGATGATGCAAAACAATACACATGAATACCAGAGAAGGGAAAAGCACCTTGGATTATACAGGCTCACGCTTGCCTGGGTAACCATTGCTACTAGTGTTGGGTTTGTACATCTACCTACTCTTCCTAAAGCCTAACCAGGCAGAGTTTTCTTATCATCTTTTTCTTTCCCTTTCTAAAATGAAATGAAATGAGAGGGAAGGAGAAGGGGGAGGAAAATGAAAGCTTGAAAGTGTAAAGCATTCAAGGGATTCAGCAACTATGTCCCATGGCCCACAAGTAGTGCATAATTATGTGCGTATCCCCCTGTATAGTTATGGCACTACTAATGTATTCTGAGTAAATGTTAGTAAAGTTTGGGGTGGGGTCTTCCATGCACTTCACTACAAAGCAGTGATTTTTGCCAAAAGAAAAATGAATTATTTTTTTTCAGTGTGAAAAATGCCGCTAGTTAAAAGTGGAGGGGGGAACACTTGTTACATTTATCCCTTACACAACAATTTCGGTGCAAGCAAACCTCAGAAGGTGGAGCAGGAGAACACAGCCCCTTCCCCTACTTTCTGAATCCTCACGTTGACTATTTCTGTTTTTAATGGCTCAGTTTCCACACATTAAAATGATGACCTTCTAAAGGCCCCTAAAATATGTGAAAGCTGACTGCTGCCTTCATAGTCACTAAGCGACCATTTTTCAAGTGTCATTTGTATTCATGAACAAAACTGTCTCCCTTCCCTCCCAACAGCTAATCAAAAACTCAAACCATATACACTTGTTTTCAGCAGAAATTTTATCCTGGCATTTTGTAAAACACTAATGGCATTTTTAAGTTTCCATCTTATATTTTTGAATTAAAAAAAGAAAATGCATGCACACAGCTTTACAAGCTGGTGAACAGAGAAGAGATTGGCATTAGAGATTCTAGTTTGACAATAATACTGTTTCTGGGTTTAAAAAAAAAAGAGTGGAAGGCTCGTTTCCTCACTTCTTGTCAACCTAGCATCATGTTCTCTTACTGCAAAGATAACGTGTCACTTGACCGTGCTTTTCAACTCTTAGATTATACATCTTCCACTGCTGTCAGTAGGTATTACAAACTGTAGTGTTCCTCCCAGGTATCTTTAGACTAGACAACTTCTGGTCACATGGTTTAGTCATCACCTGCACCTTGAAGCATCAGGTTACATTTGGATTTTCACTTTAATCCTCTTTTCACTTGAAGCAACAGATGCGTTGAAATACTAGGATTTTAGAAAAAAATCAGAAGAATCAGCTGCGGACCTCGGGACAAAAGGGCACAGAACAAAGTAAAATAAATGAATCTTCCTCCTCAGCTGACCAGCAGTTGGTCACTTGTTTCCATCTCTTCAGGCAGAGAGCTCCTCCAGTGCTCCCAACCACAGAGTGGGACTTGCAGTTTTGGCTCCATGAAAACAAAATGCTAGGTACAGTTTGTTAAAAATATTCTGTAGTCATAGAACAGAGGCAAAGGGCACTTGCACAATTATTTTCCTTTTTGCCAAGACCCTTGCTACCTTACCTAAAACTCAAGCTTATAGTACCAAAAAAGCTCTATTTTTTCATAATTAAAATAATAAAAAACCTGACTTGACTAGATGGGGAAAAGTAGCTTTAATAATTTGTCATAAACTTATTTTTGCTAGAAATCATTCTCTAATACCTTGAGGGAAAAAAATCCAGCTTTTATGATTTGCCAATTTAACTGATAATACTAAAAGATAAACACATGAAGAAGAGATTCCCCAAAGTTGCAGAACATATATTTCAAAGAGAAGTCCTGCTGCCTTAATTACCCAATTATTCTTTCACAGAACATCTTCAGTTTAACGAGCCTCAACAAGAACTATTTTAGAACTGTCCTACTTCACTGTACGATAACATGTATATATCCATATGTCTACATAAGTATATGTACATAAAACTAAAAATTCTGCTCTGCTTTGGTCAATATGTTGCTTTGGATCTCCTCTCCTTCTGCAAGTTTTCTATCAGCATCATATTTGGCAAGGGGTGCTTTATAATTTGACACACAGCTCTTAAAAACACTTTAGTTTCAGGTTAATTCTCATTTCTCTGCATTAATCCCATTTAGGAAGTGGGCTTCATATTTATTGCTGGGCTATCAATGCTTTTGCTAGTGAGCACAATTTACTGAGCAATAAACTCTAAACAGCAAAATTAATATGTTGGACTGCTGTGGTCTTAACCTTGGCAAAGGTCACTAGTTTCCACAGCTTCATTCCTGGAGAGCCTGGGCTAGTCAGAGCTTTGCAGAGGTTTACACCGTTAGTCCATCACTGGAGGTTAAACTGGAGACACTTATTTTTTTTTTTATCAGAAGCAGATTACCACCTCAATTTAGTTAAGTTAATTTAGTTTAGTTAATTTAGTGGGGAAAAAAATAAACAAACAAAACCCACACACCAAAGGCACAGACAGACGAGTTAATTCCCATGGGATAAACAGTGCAAACTTGCTTACACAAACTTACTTTGTGTTTACCGCAGGGTAAGAGGATGCTCATGAATAATTGCTAGGGTAGAGGAAATATAGCAAGTTCACAGTTCTTATTAATTACCCAACACAAACATGCTTAACTGCTTCGACACTCCGGGCAGGCCCACCCTGGTCCAAAGGCTACAACAGCAGATCAGGGGCATGCACGTTTTCCTGACGTCTGTGGGTCGAGGCCTGGATCCTCTAACTAATTTTTTTGTACTCACAACAGGATTCGAGTTCTGAATATTTTGGCAGCTCTTTCTATCAGCCCTACCTGAAAGCCAGCAGATGATCTGTTTATAGAGAAGGGAAGGTATTTCCTTCTCAAGGACTGAAGAGAAACACGTTTCCAAGTCTCAAGAGCTGCTCACTTAGCTTATAACCTCTTCATCAAAGGGGAGAGCAGAGTGCAAACATAGCTATTATGAAGCCTCAATGTTAATAAAATTAAACATTTTTGTAAAATGAAACATCTGGCAGCAGCTGTTCCTTTAAACCGTTTTTATTTGCCCTGAATTTCCACCCTAAAATTTTGGGCTCTTCTGCTATTCTCACATGTAAATCTGAATGGCAAATTAGACTTTACTTAACAGTTGTTCTAGGAAAAGCTGTAAGATTTACTGGTGGTTCCCCCTCCTTTCAGCTTGGTGCTGTATTTAGTATATTGAACAGGCTAGGAGAGAAACAACTACAGTAGTAGTATTTTTGCAATATATTTTGCAGTGGAAATGATTTTGAGGAAAAGCTCTCTTATCTATGCTTTACATTAATTTTCCAGCAGTAAACAATAAAATTAAAAAAAAAAAAATCAGATCTTAACATGATTCCACGGATGATGTAGATTTTTCTCCTCTACAAGAGAGATGCAAGTACTTTGAGGAAAAGGAGACTCAGCTGTTATAGTACTGACAATGATAAGCTACAAAATCATAAGCTAAGCTGTCAAGGAAAAAACAAAACAAAAACTATCATGACACACACAGACAAAAAGCACACCATACCCACACACAAAGACTGCAGTGCAGTTTTAGTACTTGAAGTTTGATACACTGTCCCACGTCCCAAAACCACATGCGTACTTTTGACATTGCTCCTGGATGAATTGGTCCCTTGGCAGATCATGAGCATTAATTTCCACAGCTGCCAGTGACCTGCCGATGCCGAGATCCCACTCTCCCAGAGCCCTGCAGCAGGGGAAGAGCTTGTAAAGCAATGGACTTCCCAGGCCAGGGATGGCGCCCCCATGGAGGTTAGCACCTTCTCAGCTAGAAGGAACATGGCCCAGTTTTGAAGACTGTGAGAAGAGGAAAACTAACAGCTTGTTTCCTTCTGAAAGGCATGCTAATATGCCACTGAAAGCAAGCTTGCTGTCTCACATAACTCATTTGTAAGATACTTGACTGCAGATTCGCTATCTAGAATGATATTAAGTTGTAAGATGCTTTGACCCCCATACCCATTTGACAGCCCTAAGCTTCACTTACTGTCTACAGATATTCGTGATCACCTTAATTTTGGCACCTAATACCCTCTAGTTCTCTCCTAGCCAGCCCACTGAAACTGGTGACTGCACCTTCTCTTCACAAGTCCAGATGGATCTTGCATTTTGTGTCATTTGGTGCTAGTGAGGTGATTTGCAGTTTCCAGCCTGGATTTACACAGAAGAGATTTACTCCCACGCTGCCAAGCCAGCTTTCAAGCTGAGCATGCATAAGAAAATAGACCTTGGTCTATAATACAATTTATCCAAGTTGGCCATTTTTTGTTCTGATACTTGTTTCTAAATAGATTGAACGTTCAAACAACAACATTCATTTTTTTAATTAACTACTACAAAAGTAGTAGTATTTCACTACTAGTGAGCAGCTTAATTTGACAACTATCTTCTTGACAGGATATCTTGTCAAGAAAATACACTCATGAGAAATCCTTATCTCATAACAGGTCAGCAATTTGCGGGCCAAAATGCTCAAGTGTCAATTGCCTCCGTGTTATATCCAGGGCACATCCTTCAAAGCCACACATCCCATTTGCCAGGCACTATGAAATACATACACAATATTTGCTTAATTATTCTCAAGCATATGCTTTGGAAACACAAATGCTCAGAGGTGGTTTGCCTATTGTTCTGAATCGGGGTAACTGCATGGAGCACGATTATTTTATTTAGCGGTTGAGGAATATTGCAAGCTAATTATAAAATGAACTTCTACAGTTCCACCTAATGATCACTTTCATGATTCTGTCTGATGAATAAAGACTTTTTACACACAAACAAAGGAATTTTCATTAGGATTAACTTCTAGCATCTGCTTTTCTAAAAAGCCACTTAAAGTTCTGAAAATATGGGCAGTGAACAGCTATTGCCCTCAAACTTTGGGAAGGAGGGAAAGAAACCTCACCAACTTATCCATCCAGAGAAACAGTATTTTTTTTTTTCATTAGAAACCCAAAAACTTTTATCGCAATGGCCATTTATTCTCCAACAGCAAAGTTTTGGCTAATCATTCACTTTAAACCTTGGTTCAACACCTTAATCTAACTGGAACATTACAGACTGGAGTCCTGCTGCCCTACAGAAAGCCTTATCCTTTCCAAAACGTACCATAACCTCTCAGCTATACAACACCATGAATAGATCTAGACTCTAACCAAAGAGCATGAGAAACAACAGGAGGGTCACACTTGGGGAAATCCTTAAACACACCAGGCTATTCAAGGTCTAAGAGAGCTGACATCAAAAGCGGTCATTTGACTCACTTTGTTGCTCAGCCCCATGCAGTATCACATTCCTCCAAAATTATTAAGCTTTGTATTCCTTTTATCTGGGCACCTGAGATAAGGATATAGGATGACAAGTGATAAATAAATGAATACCTTATGCAAAACATGGGAAGGACTTCCACACTTCACCTACCCTGGAGATGCACTGGCTTCAAACTAATTAACTCCTCTTGATAGAGAGAGGCCTGTCTTGATTATATTTGAAACTCGAAAGTCCTTTTACTTTGTTGTGTGACTTTTTCCAGATGCTGCATTTGGTATAAGTAATAACAAGTATCATAGAAATCAAAAGATTCATATGAACAAATACATTTTTCAAAACATGGGTAAACTGTTGCGAAGAGTAGAGATCACAACAGCTTTTTGTAACACCACCACGACAGTCTTTCACAGGCACCTCCATTATGTTTCTCAGCAAGAAAAATTATGGAAGTGATATCAAGACAAAAATTGGAAAGAAATTTGTCAGAAGTTGAAAGTCTCCCAACAGTGGATTAATACAAACACACACTGTCCAAAATACAAAAGAATATACAATCAGCATACAATCTACTAGTCTTGAGGCACTACTGCTTCAAGAAATGTGCCATATCATTTTTAACAAAACTAAAGTAACCTTTAAATTCATCCCCAGCTTTCTCAGGTATCAAGGCAAAGAAATGACTTAGAACAGAAGTTCTCATTCCCACAGTTTTGCTAATCCAAGTCTAAGCAGGCAACAAATACCATACAAAAATATCAAAGAATATTAAAAATCCCTGCAAGACTCCATTGTCCTCAAGAGATTCTGGATCAAGCCCAGAATGAATAAAATCAGGATGGAAAATGTGCAGAATACAACGTAAATGGGGTTCAACCAGCATAACTGGTTGCAACTAAAGAGTCTAGAAGGATGTAAAAACATCAACACTGAAATGATTTGTCAGAAGTACTTTAAAATAATCTTGCTGTTAAATAAAAAGCTTGAAAATGTATTCCCTGAGGAAATCTCCATCGCTTGCAGCGTGCTGTTTGAAGAAGCTTTTGTGTTCTGTGGTTTAGAGCCGCGTAGCTTGCATGGTCTCATTGGAGCTGTTAAGACTTGCCTATAAAAAGAACCTGGACCATTATATGGTAATCTAAACACAAATTTCTCGCAAATTCTTACTCACCGTAGAAAAATTGCAAGCACACAAAGATCATTATCCATCACAGACACCTTAAAGAAACAGATAGCCAACCTAGCCTACCTCTACATTACAAGCGGCATACAAACAAGGACTCACAAAATTACTTGTGCCAGGAGCAAGGTGGGGGGGGGGGAGAAGGGGAATACACACAAGACTTAAAAAAAATAAAGTTATAATGTGCTTTTACTGACCAATCTCCTGACCTTGTCACCTTTTGTGCCCTGTTTCAGTGGAGAGCGTCAGTGCTTAGCCCTGCTGTTTATGCTATCGAAGACAGAAATGGTGTAAAAAGGATCCAGTTCTCCTCCCTCCGCTAGTTATCTTCAGCGGTGCAAATGGTAGCAGGCAAAGCCAGGGATGCAGGAAAACAGTCCTGTCTGGGTTCACATTCTGCTCAAAGTGAGCCCTACAGGGTAAAAAGTACAAACAGGTTGGGCTTTTTCTCTCCCTGAAGCAGAAGCTTAGATTCTGCAGCAGTGGATAGTGCCTGCTAAAACATATTTTCATTGTATTCAGTAAAGAAAGGATTCCTTGAAGTGTTTCCTGCATTTTCTTTTTAAAGGCCTTTCATCAGTGTTTAATAAAGCAAAATAAAAACAACTTTTTACAGCTTTCTTAAGGCAAACAGAAATATTTGGGCAAAGGATGCTGCAAATAGTCAGATTACAGCACATTCTAGTCACTTTTAATAGGAGATTCCACAGCTTAGGATTTAAAATTAAAAAAACGCCACAAATATCCAGCTACTAAATCCTTCATTCAGAGTTCAGCAAGCTTCAGTGACCCTGATGAGCACAAAAGCTTTGCAACGGCAGAGAGGTAGAGCCTGAGGTAGCCTAATCTCAGAAAATTAAAAGCTTTGAAGATTAAGAGCAGGACCTTGAAATGACCCAGAGAGAAAGGAGGAGACACTGTGCTTTCTGTGGCTGGTCTCTCCCAGAGGGCCAGCGGCTACGCCCCGAGCGCCCTCCGCCAACAGCTCCAGCAAAGGAGTGTTTCAGCACTGGGCCTTGCTCTCTGCAGGGGCCACAGACTAAAACTGCAAGTCCTAGAATCGGACTTCAGCTTGCCAGAAACCTGAGAGGGAAGGAGGTATTCCCAATTGCATTTGCTACCCTGTTATCCCAAAAAGGGGGGGGGGGGGTGATGTTCTAGAAATAACAAGATTTGCATTTACTCTGAAGGGATAGCGCTCTTGAGAGTTGTGTAGGGAAGCTAGCTCACAGATTGCTAAACTCCTGCTTGTTCTTGTTTACCTTCTTCCTATTCTCTTTTGAAACATGAACAAAAAGGGGATGCAGAAATTCAGCTGAAGTCTGACCAGTACTGAAAATACCAAGTTCATCACATTTCACAGGCTAAATTCCTGCAATACACCTCAACTCTTGCCTTTCCCACAGCACCATAATCACTAACTTGCTTATCATCCCTTAAAACATCAAATCCTTTTCTGCAAGGCTGTTGACAAGTCAGGTGTGCCCCTTGCTTCAGCTTCTGTCTGACCAGTACTTCCTTGTCCTCTACCCCATTAACTCTAAATGCAAACTTTTATACTTTGCTGTAGCCCAGCAAAACTTTATGCATTCAGGACTCCAAATTTCAAGCTGGGGAGGGGTACAAACAAAACAAAAAGAGGAGAGGAAAAAAAGAAACCCCCACACAACAGTTTCATCAGAACAGCAGCGCTGCAGGCTACATGCCTGCTGCGATAACGCGAGGGGAGTGTGCTGCCTGCACGCAGGTGCTGAGGTCAGCACCCTCGCAGGTTACCGCCCTGTCGTCCCTGCGCAGCGGCGCGCGCAGGCCCCTTGCGCGCAAGCTGTGCCTCACGCAGTGCTGCCCATTGACCTACAATGGCCAGAAGGCAGCTCAAAGACAAATGAAGGCGAGGGTTACATGATAAGCATGCAGACTTTACAGACAAGCAAGACGACACAGAAATTGCTCTTTCCGTTTCACATAACCTATTTGCAAAAATAATTACAACAATAATTTGTACTCCAAGCTTTTGTGATGTACCTCTGTCAGCTCAGTTTCAGTACCTCCCTGTCTATCTTTGCAGAGGGGCTCCCAGCACTTTTTACACTAACTGGCAGTACAAGCAACTGGGGCGGGGAGGGGAATCACTTAGCTGACAACAGGTTTCACTATTAAGAGGAGACCTATACACACAAAAAAATCCAAAAATTTAGGTTATGTTTTTGTGCCTCAGAATAGAGCAGATATAACCCCAAGAAACAGTTTCAATTTTTTTTTCCTAGGATAGCTACCACAGAGAAAATTGAAATCATGTTTTGGGAAGAGTTCATATCATCAATTTGATATGCCTAAAAGAAGCAGAAAACAAAACAAAGCTGAAAGGTCACTTGCACTTGCTAGTGAGAAAACTGGCAGAAAAGGCATCAACCAGTCTCTGCCTTGCTAAACTGCAGAGTGATGCCACCACGGGGTATCAAAGGCAATGAAGTTAATATTGCTAGAAGTACCGCACAGACATCAGTGGAAAGGAAAGAAAATGTGACCCGACAACTCACTTGCACATACAAAGCTATTTCAAAACTGTAAATAATTGCGTTTTCATCAAAAGAGACAAATTTTCACTGTCTTTATTTGACTTTAGCTAATTACAGTTAGCCGCAAATAAGTACTTATTGTTCATTTATACAGAGATGATAGAATCACTGCAAACTGATGACTAGACCACCTTATATACTACACACTTCTCCTGCTAGGAAGTAAATAGAGCAGAATATTAGAGGCTCAGTGCAGCTGTACTGGCTACTATCTGTTGCCAAATTCTCTCTGTAACTTATTTTCAACAGAACAGTTTATTTACCTTCCAATAGTTAGAAAAATACACCAAAATTGGTATGTATGAAACAGGCATGTACACGTGCATGCACTTGAATATCTATAATACATTATTAAAATTCTTGGTCATATTTATTGGATGGACCACTGAAACATCAAGCTGACTCTAAGGCTCCTGTGAATAGTCCCTAGAAAGTTGTTTCTCAATAATGTGATCTTCAAAGGCACAGTTTAAATTTGTAAGAAGCATTAGTCAAACAGAGACATGACAGCTATCACCTCCAGAACATCAAAGATTTGGACACAAGAAGTAGAGGAACCATTAAGCAAAGAAGGGCTACCTCTCATAGTGTTAACAAGTCCTGACAGATTTAGACCACACTTGGCTTGCTTCTGGCACAGCTACCTTACTACCATGCACAGAGTCTATGCCAAAACACACCCGTACAATTGGTTACAACTATTCAGTCCAATACAGCAACCAGGAAGGCACAAATAGCTCTAAATTGCTTGGTCATTTATATCTTGAATGAAACAATCACATAGATGGCCCAGAGAAGATGATTGTAATAGCAAATATTTATATACATATAGGTGCTCACTTTTTTGTTCTCACTTAATTCTCAGAGACGGTTTTGAAAGCTGCATCATATTAAAATAGTCAAGACACTAATCCTGACAGATTTCATACCGTATACCATCTTCTTTTAGAGAAACTGTAAGAGTGCAAATAAATGTAGACCCAACAAAACTCTTAATACTAGAAAGGAGGAGACATACTTACACAAGGAAAACATTTTATCTTTTCTGTTCCTTTGTCAGCCTGAATGCACCAAGTTAACCACACAAACTCCCAACTCCTCAATGCTTCCAGACAGTATGATTATTTATCTAAATTTAGTAAACATTTACTTACCCAGTATCCTCTTGGAAGCCTTCCAACTCATCTCTTTGCTCCGCTAAAGTGGATTCTAAATCCAGATAGGTACCGTTGTGAGACAACTGCAGCGTGCAGTCATCAAGCTGTAGAACAAAATTCAGAAGTTCAGATTATAGCAGTAACTCTCTCCGAAATATAGCAACCTTCCCATTTTCAAGGTCCCTGGACAGGGTCTCCCTAACCAAACCATATTTAAGGAGTGAAGAAGAAAAAAGGGTGCTTTCATGCAATTTATGTACTCTGATCTCTATTCCATATTCACTAGACCGTGCTCAATCACAATATCAACACAACTAACACAGAGAGAAAATTATTAATCTGAAGGTATATAATTTAGAGCATTATCACCATGCCTTTAGACACCTGTAAGGAGAGAGAAGTGCATTTAAATTTATAGCCAGAATATGGAAGACTCTCTGCTCCCAGCTCTTACAGTATGTTTAAGTAGAGTTTCTGGGTCTCTGGATGGAGGTGGAGGGGAGAGGCAGCTGTTTTGTGAGCTACTAAAAAGCCTCTGAGAGGAAAAAACATGGCCAAAAGACAGCACAAGCTGTGGTAGCTACGACTGTGACAGCCAAAAGTTGGGATCCTGCAGCAAGGAGGAAAGCTGTTGACCAAGCCCCAGATTTTCTAGCATTCTTATTTCAGGGCCAGGCGATAGCCTGCCTCAGGGCACAGGTACCAACTTGCTATAAAGGCACTGAAGTAAAGCAAAGATCAAACCTGAAACGAAGAACCTGCCTGCAATCACACAGAAGAGGGAGAGAGAAATTAATAAACCCTCTTTATTTCCATCCTCTCTTCCCTAGTCTTCAAGTTTTCTCTCTTAATTGTTCCAGCCATTAGTAAAAAAAAGTCACATTTGATTGAAGTTAAAAATAAATAAATAAATAGAAAGAAAAAAACACTTGGGGGATAGGGGGAGCTTCCTATAGGAGCAGGCCTAGATCCAACCTAAAACTCTGGCCAGCTCATCACGTGGAAACACAAAATAATTACTAGATCAAGTAGGGTAACTGAAGAAGCCTGAGGGAAGAGCTAGGAATTAACATGAGCTCCTCTCTCACCATGAGATAACCCAGCATCAAATCACAAGGAATGAGGAAAAAACCCTTTCCAGGGCAGGGAAACAAAAAAATATTTACCAAAGGATAGGTGAAAGTACAGGGTGACCTACCCTACTGCCAGAAAAGGAATGACCATCCACGTCTAGAGATCCCAGCCCAGAAGCAGAGAAACTACCATCACCACGCGTCCAGTCTGATAAGCTGCCATGGACCTTTGTCGGTAAGTCCAAGCTCTCTAATGTATTTGGCCTCCTTTTGTAATAGGTTCCGAGTTCAAAAATATTGTAGCCTCAAAGGTATTGTGTTACTAGATGTAAAACCTAGTCTCATAACAAAGCAGTCTCACCGTGACCTGCCAAACAGGAGATGTTTCATTCCTCCGGATTTGGCAAAATAAGCTTACAGGTTCTTTGCATACCTCTGTCCACCAAAAGGCAATTGTGATAATGGCAGTGTAATTCATAGCCATATTGCAAAGGTTACTTTGGAAAGAGGAGAAAATTTATTACTGCACTTGATACAAATCTTCTGTCACAGGTGGCAATCAACAACTCCTTGAGGAGATAGGAAGGGTCTGAAAGACTATGACGCAAGTAAATTATATCCCCTTTTTTATTTAATTTTTTTTTAACTAGAAAAGAAATTCAGCAAGATTCCCTGGTGTTGATGAACTACTCATTTTAACTTCCCATGCAGGTTATGGGCTCCCAGTAATCTTTCAGGAAGCGATGATAAAAACTCGCACTCATGTCCAGAAGGTCACTACTAAGACTTAGCTTCCCAGTTCCCTGTCACTGCCAATAATGCCAATAATTGGCATAGACTGCCAATAATCATACTACGGTTATTGTAGGTTACCCGATTTGGAAATATTGCACAAGTGCCTGTTGATATCAAGTAAATGATGGAGAGTGACTTTTGAGTTACTCCACATCACTGTGCTTTCCACCGCTCACAGTTTGAAAGAAAAGTTCTTCTTTTGGAGAAAGGGAAAAGGTGGAGGGAGGAGGTAAAGCTGAATTTCAAACTTGCTCAGGTTTTCTTTCTCTTTTTCCTGGAGAAGGAGCATTTAAAATGCAAACAGTGCAATAGTGATTTTTACTCTGACTCTAGGGATTAAAGAAAGAAAAGAACTTTCAAGCACAACCCTCTGTTACAAAAACAACAGTGTTACTGTTTTGTATCTTTCTGATTACAAAGGATATTATTAATCTATGTTAAATTCAAAATATATTCTTTAGAGGAAAAAAGACTAAATACTACTCTGGGAAACTTTTTCCCAGTAGCCTGGGATATCACATGAAATGCTAATTTATTCAAAGTACTGCCAAAAGGCAAACTACTAATTTGATAAATGTTCTACTATCACTATGGAGATCGGGAGACTTGCCCACAATTTCCAATTATACTGCATAATTAGGGAAAGGGAACTGTGTTTCACTAATATCTTATGACTTTAGTCTATAAAAAGCATGATGAGAACAGGAAGTACCTAACATACAAGATAAAGGGAAATGGTACATTCTACCTATTTTCATCTCATCTCCATAGCTTCAGCTGAATACAGCATTCATTCACGCTTTAAAGCATTGGCACAACATGTCCATTAACAGGAGTTACAGTAAGGAGAGAAATAGAAATATCTTTATTTCAGTTGCTTAACATTGAGTTTTGCCAAAAAGACTTTTTTCTTGTGGGTGTGCATGTATAGAAAGAAATAGAAGGGAGCAAAACAATGCCTTTAAAAAAAAAAAAAAAAGAAGGCAATAAACACCAAAACCACCTTTATCTATATAGGCTCACTCTACTACTTTACATCTTCCCCTCCAAGCTTCACTTGCACTTTTACTTCACAAGTGGAATACAAAAAGGGAAGGTACCTTATGAATTACTTGTATTCAGCAAATTGCCTGTTTTTTAACATAAACAATAGCTAATATTCACTCATTAGTACCTGCTATTAGCAATTCAGGATTTTGTTCTCTCTCCTCTGTTCAACGTCATCACCTGTTTTATTTGCTACTTATCACTTCTCCCAGTCTCTGGAGACCCTCACAAATGGCCCCCATTTAGTTCATCCAAGACATGCTCTTTGAACTGAACATAATTCACATTACAAACCTTATTATCACCCCATTTTCTGATAGGGCAATCAAAAGTCAGAACCCATAAAGACAAGCTTTAAAAATAAATAAATAAATATTTATATATATATATAAAACTGAGCTGTTTTCCATAATCATGAACAAGATGACTATTCAACTCTTCAAAAATTCTTTGCATTTACTCCACTTCATTTTTTTTTTTTACATATAAATATTTTTAAGACTCTTCAGTATTTCATATTAGGTTCAAAATTCAACTTAGTATTTTGTCATTAAACTGCTTAATCCATTATTCCTATTACTTCAAAGTCAGATTCCCTAAGATTTTTTCATAAGTTTACAAATCCTTAAAAAAAAAAAAAATTCTCTTCTCATTCCCTTCAAATCAGTATTTATCTCTTGTATCATACTTTGTGTTGTCCAGAAGAGCTAAAAAGTTGATATAGGCCATTTAAATGCAACTCATCCTGCAGTCTTTACAAGAATTGATTACTTTTCTACAGTCGCATTAAAATACCACCACAGGTACTGTGAGATCACGTGTAATTGACCCTGCCAAATTGGACAACTGTAATACTGCTTTTTGAGACAAATACAGAATTTCTCAAATTTTAAAGGTTTTTGCAACATTTCAAGTTTTTCCATTGCAGTTCAAGTATCAAATCTACTTTTGTGAAGCTATAAATAGTATGCATGCATTTGGATTGCATTCTCATCTTCTCAAATTAGCAGCTCCTTGAGAAAACATTCAGAGCACTTTTTCCTTGAGTCCCTGTGGATGTTCCCCAACTCTCTCATCTCTATGAGGAGTAGGCCTATCCAGGAATAGCACCTTTCACTGGAGTCACAGGGCTGCTTGCAAGCCACACTGGGATAAGTGTGGTTCTCAGACTCGGAAACACACTGGCCTCCAAGTCTTGTGCATGAGGTGGCAAACAGAAGTCATCAAGATGTGCTGATGTCTACAAGAGAAAAGGAGCAGAGGCTAAGCCATGGGTAACAGTCATCAAAACACGTGTTTTAGATAGAAACTCCAGCAGCGGATGGCCAGCACTACTGGCAACCATCCTCCCACTGGGTTTACATGAAGGAAGTAAGGAGAGTAAGACATAAGTTACTTTTTATGCGAGTATTCCTCACTTAAAAAAAAAATCTAACTGGTATGCTAATTACTGTTTTCAGTTCCACATTGAAACCTTACTGAGACACGAGGATCTGTATTCTGTCAGGACAAGACAACTATTAGAAAGTAGCAGGTGTTGATTCCCTGATGTGTAGCTGTGTGGTTTGGACAAGAGCAGCTCAAAAAACAAGGGGGATCTTGCCTGGCCTGGATGAGCAGAGGAACCCAGCACTCCCTGGGGCACTAGGCAGAGCTGCTCACCTCCTGAAAGGACAGAGACTGGAAAAGGCACCTTGGGCAGCATCAAGCTCACTAGCTCCTCGCCAATTTTCCATAGCTGACTAGAAACATAAAAGCCTAAAGCCAGTAAGAGAATCAGATGTTTGCATGCAAAAGCCTGAAACGCAACTAAGAGCTACTAAATTAAACTAGTCCAAGATTTACCTTGTTCTGGATCAAACATCCAGAAACAGGAACAAAGATGTTTGAACTTTCGCAGCTCAGAGTTGGTATCCATGCATCAGTGGCTGTCCTGCACTGTCCAATCATTATTAGTACCTATGCTGCAACTATAACAGGCACAAAAGGAAAACTTAAAAAAAAATTACCATACACGCACAAACCTGAAGACTACTACCCAAACAGTTTCCTATGTGAGTTTGTGCGTATACATAAATCTAAACACACATTTATTCTACATTATTCTCCCTACAGTTTTCAAACAAGTACAATGTAACAAATTGACTGAATTTGAGTGTTAGATTCATGTTAAAAGCAGAGTACGCCAAACACAAGTAGCAGCATTGTTTGAGAAGTGAGAGCCAAGTAGTAAACACAGATAAACGCTATACCTCAAAACTTCAGGACAGCATCCACTGGCTGTAACCGTGACGTGCTTTGCCCTCCTGCAGGGTCCTGCTTCATTCAATTCCCAAACATCTCTGGGAAGCAAGATGCAGGACGCTTCGCTGCACAGGGTGCAGTTGTTCTTAGAGCAGAACCATGCTGCGCTTTCAATAAGGCGGAACAAAGAATTATGTGATCGTATCACTAATAACTGAATCATAACATATATGTCCAAAGGGACAAAACAAAAAGTTACATTTGCAATTTCAGTGCATGTTTCTCTCGAGTCTTTTAATCATCATCTGCACATAAGGATTTAGGAACAAAGTTTTGTTTTGGTTTTTGGCTTTTTTAAGTGAAACAGAATGGTAATTTCAGCCCAAGAAACTATTGATACCCTCATGAGTCACCACCACAGTTAGAAAGCCTTTATTTAAATAACTCTGAAATAGACTTTTCCCACAGATAATTATGTCAGGAGAAAAATATGGAAAAACAATTACAGGAAGTACTTACAAAGTCCATCAGATTTATGAGTGATAGTTATGCTGTTACAAGTCTTACACCGAGAAGATGAATATAACTAGTCATGCAAAAGCAAACAAACTTGATTAAACAGTTAAAGAAAAAAAAACATCAGAACATTTAAAAACTAAAAGCTACTCCTTCACTCTCGTCCTAGTCCTTTGCTGTTTAACCCGTTACAGGGGGGAACTCAGTCATACAAGAGAAGGGTGTCCTAGCTTCACTATTAACCATAAAGAGGCAGAGAAAGATAAGCAGAGCTTATCTGCCAGCAGAGCTCTGCTTTTGCCCTGCCACCTGGGACATGTCCACTGCTCCAGGCCTGGAGAGCCTTCAGTGACACAGCTCCTGTTTGCCCCATAAAAACACACAGACAGGGGAAAGTTAAGCAACAAACTCTTTCAAGTGTTATTTATAGACTACCAGGAAAAAGAAAATAGGACAGGCTCTCAGTATATTATCTTCTTTTACAGGTCACCAGATAGAACTAGTTTTGGCTAGTCTCTCAATCTGCGGTGCCAAAATAATTTGTACTGCAAGGCTGTCAAGCTTAACAGGACTCAAAATAGTTTAATGGTAGTACACAAGCTATTACCTTAAAAGAAAAAAGAAAAAAAAAGACAGCAGAAAGAAAAGAAGAATATCAGCCAGTTACCTGATGCCATAAATGCTCACTGCCACTTTCAGAAACTACAACAGAAATGTTTACAACAGAATGAAGAAAAGAAAAAACAAAAACTGAGTTCAGCCATTTTTCTTTTACTGCCTTTAGCTTCTTACAGTACAAGAGAAGCATCCAAAACAGATATACGGGAGGTGAAGGAAAGGAGGATGAAGCACTTGTTCCTGAACCGATGCAAACCGCATGCACCCTCAGGCAAAGAGGCCAAACACTGAAGTCTGCTCCTCTTACTTTCCCCACACACACATGCGGATGTGCACACCACATACACACCTGTCCTCTCATTCAAGAAGAGCAATGGGTACATAACTCAACTCAAAGGCGAATTGCCATGCCAACAGAAACTTTGGGGAAGCCGTTTTCTTTTCCCCCAGAATGCTTCTTTTCCCCCAGAATGCTTCTCCAGATTATATAGCGCCAATCCAGAGTGGACTTTCCTTTGGCTGGTTTTTAACTTTCCTGTCCAGAGTAGCAATGGGCCCTCCTTCCTTTTCAAAAAGCATTAACAGAACCATGAGCCATTATAAAAAGCTTCTTGTGTTTGCTATTTGTTCAATGACTACAGAACTGTATTTTATAACAAAAAATCCCAGAGAGCTTCCCTTTCCTCACCTGAACACCCAGGAATCCATTCAGAAGCACAGATCTTGGACAAGTGGCTTTTGGCACCTCTCCTAAATGCCAAGAAGGTGTTAACAAGTCAACAGCCAGCGTGTGCAAAGATAGTGCCAAACATCCTCCTGATCTTATCTTCCATTTAAGTAAAGACAGGCACCTTTCAAGAATTCAGTTCAGATAGCGATCAAGGATTGTATTCATACTATGAGGAGGCCTACATAATGACTTAGAAAGTTAAATTTGTTTATCAGTGTTTCTGCCAATTACCTGAACCTCTTGACTTCGCAGCATAGGCTGGAAATACAACACGCTCTCATCAGATTTCTAGTTATTCTAGCTGGACTTTACTGGACAGATTGGAAACAACGAAATGAGCAAAACAAAATTACAGGGAAAGGAGGAAGAGAGAGAGAGAAGTTATTCAGTATAATCAAACTACAGAAATAAAATCCCTCTTCAATTCTAGCTTCTGGCACAGACTCAGAAAATCCTTATCTTACTCAAATGTCTTAGCTCATCTTTCATTTAAAGATTACTTGCAGTCATTGTTTGTACTAGTGTTGGCATACTCCTTATTCACCTACAGAATGCTTTTCAGAGTAGGGGAAATGGCTGATAAAAACAAAAAACAAAGTTCCTTTATGCTCAGTTTTTCTTTCCAAATCCAAAGCCTTGTTTCTCTTTACACATCACAAGCTTGACACATTTGCACTCCTGCTACACAGCTTTTAAACATGCTCCTTTCCGGTTCAGCTGTTTTTCTAGTGGAATGGCAATCCTGTTACCGAGGCCTACAAATGCCAACTCTCCCCTCACTTGGCCATCTCCTCCTCTTTTCTAAAAACCATTTCTAGCCGAGGAAAGGGAAGAGAAAAATAAATAAATAAATAAAATCAACAATTCTGTCCATTTACCAGCCCAAATATATTTTGCATCTTTAAGCAAATTGCATAAACTGAAATGGTGCAACTCAGTCATTTTCTGTCTAAGGCCAAGCTCCAAACTGAGAATGATTATGCTATGCTCAGAAGGTACTGTATTTTAATGCTTTTGAAATATTACTACAAATAATCTGACCTAAGTATTCCACATTTGCACATGGCTGGACCCTTAAAGCATAACAGTACTGCCATCATCGGTTCTCACAAAATAATGAAAAATGGGGAAAGCCCAGTTATGTCCCATTGAACAGAGCCAAGCCACCAGAACAACTTTTCTGGCTTCAGAGCCACTACCAACTGCCCTCTTGCCAAGTCTTTCCCTTCTCATGCGAGTAGGTGCTACCCAGTCCACAGCATGGACGTGCGCATCCCAGTCATGATCATTTTAATTAAAATGATGGGGAAAGACCAAAGCATCTAGCCCAGAAGTAATGCAAAATGACCCACCTCAGGTAAAAAGCTGTCCATTAACAGAATAAAATGGAAGCAAATAACCTGCATGCAATCCAAAGGTTAGTGCCCAAAATTCATAATGTATACTAAAAATTGCCTCATCGCCAAGTCTGACAGCAACCCAATACAGCATATGATTACAGTATCCTGACTGAAAAGTCCTTATGTTTCAAGTGGCTCCTTTGCAATTGTTTAAAAGGAAACTATACTTTAAACTCATTTTTCTCCCTTTATGTTTTTTTTCAATCCAGTTCTGTAATTCAAAACATTTTCTTACTACTCCTTTAAAAATTACAACAAAATCAATGTTTTCATAAGATCAGACCTTTAAAAGTAAGGTCAGCAACAGGTCCTATATAGAAGGCAGTTTATGGAGAAGGCATCTGTGCCATCTTCAGTTATCTCTACTCACAAAGGTCAGTGAGGTTTCAGAACTGTGGTGAGCTCACTCTTCCAACCTTATTTCAAGATTGGAGAAAAAAAACTCTTTTGCCAGATCTGGGACTTCACACTATTCCAAGTAATTTAGCATGTACAAGTTCTCCCTAATTTTGCATCACTTTAGGAGTAGCATAGTTTGTGGGAGTAATTACTAATGCTAACACACCTTTCATTTACTTTTAGCACAGCAATACCCATCCTCAAGCTACTTCATAAGCTTGGCACACTTATGCAGAGCTTATATCCAATTGCATCGATAAAACAGTGACTATACACAAAGCATAGCCTGAAGGTTTGTGAAAATTGGGCATAGGACAGTCAGAGCACAGTTATTGTGAAAGGAACTGCTACTCTGATATGAAAATGCTGGTATTTTGAACCCAGCCCACATCCCTCACCTCAAACAGCAGCTTTTATCTCAGGCCTAGTAGACGCCACAAAGTACTACTGGGGCCAGGTAATATAGTGTATGAAATGAAACACTAATGCCACATTAGTTCCTGAAGAGCCACTGAAACAATACACTGCCAATAAAAATATTCTGCTGAAATAACAAAGAAACTAAAAACAAACACAGAAAACTGTTACATTAATATTATGGGTTTGACTTAAGAACAACAAAAGGAAGTTCAGGGTTCAGAATTCTGAAGTGACACTACTTCAGGGGTCTCTGAAAGAGAGGCAACACATCGTCCTGAGGATATAACGCACAGAAGCGTACCTGCTGCTCTTCCTGGGCAACAAATTATGTCACTGGCCAGCCAGACTTTTTGCTTTGCAATTCTCTTTAACATAGTGCTCCATGGGGAGCAGTTTAAGAGTTTACTAGAGCATGTATTTCCAAATACAAGACATAGGCTTCCAACTGCAGCCATATGAGCACCGTTACACACAGCATAAGATGAGAGCTCAAAACACCAACAACTGCAACCCAAGAAAGCAAATGAAATTCACCTGGAGAGAGGTATTACTGCAATGTTCAATATAAACTGAAAGAGCTAACTGAAAATACTGAAATTAATTGAATTTCTGCATAAAAACTATGCAGATTTTCATGCTTCATGAGGAACTAACACACATTCTCTCCCCTCCGCTGTGATTCAATCATTTGAAGTTAAATTAGTTAAATTTGGGATGACGTGCAATCAAACAGCCAGCTTAGCAGGCTAACATTGTTTAGATCAAAAACTTCTCCAGCTCCTTAACCCAAACCTACTGCATTTTCTGGTTCTCTCACAGGAAACAGAATAGACCTACAGGGTGAGAATAACCTAACCTCCATATGCCTTGTCATTAAGTTTTTGGCATCTAGATTCTTCCATTTGCTTTCCCCCATCCTTGTTCAGCTTTTCCTAACTAAGGATACTACGAGCTAGCTCTTCTAGTCTTCACAGCTAAGTATACGTCTTCAGTTGAAGAGAAAGGGGACTGGCCGTAAGAACTGGGTCCTTTATGTGGAAATACACACAGCTTTTCGGCTGATGCACATGGGATGCCCACAGCTGACAGGCTCTCATTACCATTTGGTAGGAATTGCTGTGAAGGTATCCAAGGAAATGGAAATAATTGTGTTCTCTAAGAAAGCAACAGGTCAAAAAAGGGAGAGGAGGAGGGAAAGGATTAGCTTCAATGGAGTTTATCATCTGAAGAACCTTTTGTTCAAACTTGTGCGAGTGTGTGTATGTGTGCGCACATAGGTGCATAGGAAAATCACTAGGTTAAATCACCATAAATCACTGTTTTAGAGATAAGAAATCCAGGAAAACATTAAAAAAAATACTTAATTTGGGACAGTTTCATCTGGCCTTTTTCTTACTTGTTTAAGAAACTTAAAACTGAAGTACTTCAATTCTACAAATATTTTTGAAATCATGTAGCAGAATGAATCTATGATTTGCAGCTTTTTATTTTTAATGCATGTCCCTAAGAACAAGTTTTCCATCAGGGCCCTCCGATTTGTTTGAGCAGTTCCAAGACGCAGGCTGTGCTCTCAAGATTCCACCATTACTATTGCAATTGGATTTGGGACATTACAGATTTCTCATTACCTATCACAAAACTAAAATACTAGACTGCATATCTAGCCATGTGGTTTACAAAAGTACAGCAAACATGCAGTAAGCAACAAATTCAATCCAACTTTTGGCTTCCTAGGAGAACAAAGCAGAGGAGATTCGGAGTTAATGGAGAGTCAAAGGCAGAGTTACAACAGAAATAGGAAGCCTAGCATAAGCAGTCTCTTGTGATAATCATAACTAACCGAGAGCCTGAGTCCAGTTATTTGAAGGATACATATATATATGTATATACACAGGAAAAAAAATATAGAAGAATTCATTGCATTGAACACACTAATACCACGGGTTTGTGTGAAGTATAAGCCAAAATAAAACACGTCAGAGTTACTGAAGAAAACATCAAGCACTTGTCAACAGAATCATCCTTCAGACACAGTTTCAATTTTGGAGGTTCAAATGAAACATTTTGTCTATTAATATTATTTCAACAATTACTGTCCTCAGTTCTTTCTGATATATAGACTACCTCTTAAGGGCTCTGTGGTTTCAAAGACTAACATCATTTGGGGAGTCATTACAAGAGTATGATTAAAAAGATTGAGAAATGGAACTCAGTATGAAAGGACTGAACAATTGGTGAACCTTGCAGACTCTGTTTTTAACTCCTACTTCCAGACACTGTAAAAGCACATGAGGGATCCCAGTTCAGATTTTCCACCCTCCAGCAGAAGGCTTCCCCCTCCCCCCCCAAAAAATCATCCATTTTTTCTTCTGTTTGATTAGCTGCCAAGCAGTTTCACCCCTCAGCTTTAAAACAGTTGTCAGGACTGGAATAGAAAACAAAAAAGAGAATCTCTACACTCATTAGGATCACATCTTACTAACACTAATCGGAAAACCACACTGCACTACAACTTTTCTAACTCACTTGGAAGTAAAACATAAGGCTGTGAGAAAAGGATTAATATCACATTATCAGTCACATCTCAACAGTGTTCATTCCTTGTTTACACTCTGAACACCTTATTTCTAAAAGCATACAAAGAAAGTTACCAGGAACAAATGGCTTCAGGAATAACGTCCAATCTATTTCCCTTGGAAGTGGAGATGCTCTAAAGGATATCAAGTGAGGACTAGATCATGCCATAAGAGAACAAAAGGACTGAGATATTTTAGAGAAGAGCAGAGTGGGAGAATGACAGTACTGAAGAGGAGCCAGAGCTGTAGCTATTCATCCAGTTTCATCCATACATTAAGGGTAGAAGTCTCAGTTCACACACTCAAGCAAAAGCTAGCTACAATCAAAAACTTCTGAAATACGATGCACAAAGCTCTGCTTTATTCACGGTACTTCTGTTTGTCAATTAATTTTAAAGCAATTTTTAAAGTGGTGTGAGCAGACTGGCTCGGTTAAGCTACTGTCTCACACTACTCTTAGTAAAAGGACTGATACAAAACGCTTATGTAAAAACATAAACAAAAACAATAGCAGTTTGCAAAATATCAAGCTCTTTGGTAACAACTCTAATCTCACAGTTCATACACCAGTGTAACTTTATCAGCTCAAAGGGGGTGATGTCATCTTCTCCAAGAGCATCAGTGAAATAAGAAACAGGTCCTTTCGCTGTACAAGAAGGCCCAAACCTTTTGTTTGCCTTTCAGTGCTCAAATCCTCCCATGTTGATAAACTAGCCCTGCTCTATTTAAAGGGGGGGGAAAAAAAAGAAAGAATGAACATTGAAGATGCATTCAAAAGGCAGTCAGTGAAAGAGGAAAAGTTTTGAAATTCTCTGCAGGCTCCTTGCTGTTGTACTTGATGCCCAGCCATAGCAACCACGCGCACCCAGGAGCACTCCTGTGACCATGGAGACACACACTCCTGAGGCCTCTGGTTGCTTTAGCAAGCAAAAAAAAAAAAAAAAAGTCAGTGTTCAAGCCCATACTGGCAGTGGTCCAAAGGAAAAAACCACAAACACCACAAATGCCAACAACAACAACAAAATCATGTATTGGAAAACTACTGACAATTTAAGTAGTAGGAAGTTTCTGGTGACCGAAAAGCCAATCTGAAGTCCACTTAAGAAGAAAACAGCTATGGTTGTTCAGCTTAGCCAGGCAAGAAATAGCTGACACAATCATCCTAAAACAGAATGGGAATGCACCCTTTTGTCATGCACAAAGAAGGCTCAAAATACAAGATTGAAAATATATTTTCTGCACAATAAAGTCAGAAAACTTTTTCTCAAAGTATTATTTCAGTGTAGAGAGCAACTAGATACATGAAAAGACATTCCTACCCTTTCTTCAGCATATCATTTAATTCTACAGCAGCAGTTTTCTAGTTTTATATTTTCCTGAAGCATTTCATTGCTCATGCCTGCACCCATCCCCTAAGAATCTAATACACTGGTAGAGTGAATGTCCAGCTACCTTTTAAATGTGTGCTTCAAACAGTTTGAGGGTTATTTGCTTTCAGACTAGAAGCAGCCCCTGCTGTTTCACTGAGAAGGTCTTCTATGAAGGAATTCACAGACCTTCCACAGGAGTCCAGTATCTCATAGTCCAAAGTTACTTTTCTGACACAACAGTCACAAATATTCTATCTTTCCAGCAAGCTGCTTGTACAGTTATAGTAAGCGTATCCATGGTTATGGTTATACCATTGGATGGATTTAGGATCACTTAACAGAGTAAGCACCTATTATGGCTTCCTAGTCCTTGCATCTTGCATTTTCTCTAGTCTTGCTCAGCACACTAAAGCAAGCAAAATTTAACAGAATGAATGTGGTTAAAAACTACATACTCTGTCTGCAATTATATGCAATGGGTAAAAATGAGGGCTTGCTTTCCTTTCAATAAAGATTATAAATGACCGTTTTGAGTGGACAGTCTTAATGTAGCTGTAATGACGTAATGCCCTAAAAATACCTTCTAGAGAGCTACAATACATCTTTTAAGTATCTCTGCTCAATTCATGATTTTTCAGTAGCCAGTGCTTTATGTCTCTTTCTGGTCTTCCCCACAAATAGGTAACTTGTAACATCTCATAGGCAGCAATTACTGTTTCTTTCTCCCTACCACCACAGAGGCTAATTACCTTCACTAACATTGCCCCATACCACAGTTATAAGCCATCCTGTCTCTCAAATTACGTAGTAGGCTAACAAGATTCAGTCAAGCTAACATCAATCATTCTCAGCATTTGGGCCTGAGAGCTCCTAATTCTATTTCTGACCTGAGGAAGGGCTCATATGCCCATCTAAGAAAAGAAACATTACTTCTCGTCACAGCTTTGTCTTGCTTATCTTAGAAAAGATCCCCCCCGCCCCCAACACTGGCTCAAGAATTCTAACCAAGCAACACTGGAAAAAAAAATTAATATTTCATTCTTTTTCTTAAATAGAAAATATGTCAAGCTGCCATCTTGGGCAACACTATACAAGGCTGAGTCCACAGGTTTATTTAACATACTCTTGTCTGATTATTCTGGCAGCAGCATCTCCCACCCCTTGGAGATGCAGAGGTACAATTTCCAGAGAAGATATTGTGATTCCACTTGACCGCTTGTAGGAAGGGATAGCCAAATTCTGTGCCTGCAGATTTCTCATTGCCAAAAAGCCTACTAGGAAACATCAAGCAGGAAGAGCTGAAGATCCTGGCTTATGGTGAGCAAACAAAAAAGTAACTGTTCTCACCACTGGAGTCAGAGACAGACCTTAACAATCATGGTTATACACTGATTTCTCCTTTGCACCATAAGCCCCTATCTGCCTCAAACCTGCACACAAAATTCATCTCGTCTTCATTACCTCTGGTGTATCAGAGGGAAGTCAGAGGCTCTGGCAGTCAAGCTGATGATGACTTGCTTACAGTATGTTATTTTGATTAGCTTTGAAGGCAGTTTGTTCTCCTCTCCATTACCTTCATTTTCCCTGACCATACTCAAATAAGATCATCCAAAATGAAGTGATAGCACACAATCTGTCTATTTTTTATTATTTTAAATAAGCTATAGCTTGAGTTGCAGCAACAAAAAGTTTAAACTTGTTTTATTTGTTGGTGCACTAAACGTTTTTAACATAAGAAGGAAATTATTTATTTTCCTCCTGGTCTTCTTTACTCTGTTGAACACAAAGTTTATAATTGCACTGATCAGTAATTGGACTTATTTGTGCCAAGCCCTGTGCACCAACAGAAAAGTCAATACGCACGGTTCATTTGTCCTGACTGCTACTCCAGAATCCTATGAAAATATGGATTAGCAGTGTAAAAAACATGTCCTCCTTTAGGAAAAAAATTTAGTGGGGGGGGGGGGGGGGAAGCCCAAAGGGTAGATTTGCAATCAATATCTATTATAGTTTTTAACTGTTATATAACTGTTAACCTTGTCCTTACACAGGAGGGGAACCACAAAACAAATTCAGTGTTGCATACAAAAGCCAGCTATGCTGCAAGTAGGTGACAGACAGAAAGCAGAAACTGATTCTGAGTGTAAAACTTAAGTTTACATGGAATCTCTTAACCCTTGAGTTAAGCTCCTCCACCCCCTTAGCTTTAGCAGTCCTGATTTTCGTAGAACAGGGAAGCACAAAAAAGTTCCTATGTACTGGCTTGCAACTCCAGCCACCATGGGCACTGCATTCTTGTTTCATACCCCTGACCCGTCACCAACTCCCTTCCTTCTCCCACCCCTTTGCTATGCTAAGCCTAGAAGGTCTGTGGCCACAGCCACCTGAAGTGCCAGAAAAGTGGTAGTTAATCGCCTGGAACGGGTGTTCCTTATACCAGAAGCAACCCTCACAGCTCCAGCCTCACCGGATGCTCTCCAGACAGACTTTGGAGCAGCAACCACCTTTGTCTTTGTCAGGCTACCATCAAAAGGCAAGCAATGGCACCTGGCTGTAAAGCTGCAGCTTGCCATCATCCTCCAGGGAACAGGGAGCAAGCAGAAGGAAATCCTGTACAGGCTAGACAGGTAAGGGCATGCCAAGCTAAATCACACCTGCTTTTGTGTTTGTTTTTAAATTCACCTGAATTTTAGTAGTCTCACTCTGTTAGCTTGAATTTAAACCAGAACACCCGATGTGGGCCCCCAGTGACTTCTTCTCTATTCTTAAAGAAGAGAGGGTTAGAGGTCAGACTATGCCACAAGTAGTGAGATCTAGGACTCCTTTGAAGCAGTAAAAAGCATCAATGGATAAAAGATCTCAGTCATTAAGCATGAATAGTACTTTTTAACTTCACATTACTAAGAAGGTCTACATTTTAAAGACATTTCTGCACTTTGATGGTCAGGCGAACTATGAGAGCTAGGTTCTTTACTAACCTAAGAAAGCAGTCAAAGTGAGGGTGAGAGATCCAAGCTCTTCAGAGACACTAAATCAGAAAACCAAAATTTGGACAAAACATACAACTTTTGTTTTTTAAATAATGAAATTTTACATAAGCTGTAGGGCACAGAAGGTCACATTACAGAAAGGCATATTATAGCACCTTAGCATATAAATGCAAGCTTAACACAGGCGCCTCCAGATTCCCAGGGTCTGCTCCAGGCCTCCCTACTACGATCTTTGTTGGAATTCAGTACCAGCAGATACCAGTTAGATTTGAGAACAAACATACATCTAGCACAAAACATTAGAGAGTGTCCTTTCCCAACTCATAGACTTTTTTGGTGCGTCACAGTTATCCTCCTAAAGAGGCAATCCAAGTAATTCAGCAATTTCCATTCCTGGAGGGTCAGCCTAGACTGCGAAACAACAGTCTCACGATAACAAGCTGACCCCTCTTTGGTGGGAGAAGATATAGTAGCTGCTGAAACCTCAAAAGGGCGCTAAGAGAAAGGAATCTATATTCATTATGCACATATTTGAATTTGTGCCGAGAGTGCTTTTGGTTTACAAATCACTGTGTCAAGTTACTCTTAAACATGTTGAGCTTCACATAGCTGTATAACCCCCGATAACCCCCTTATCTCTGAGGGGGCTGCATTTTTCATTTGTAAAACCTAAAACAATATTAAAAAGGTAACCAATTCCAAGCAAAGCTTTTAGCAGTTGCTGGCTGTTATACAAGACTGAATTATGTCTCTTGACAAAATAACCTTTCCAACACCAAGTAGGATGTAGTTTTTCAGGAAGGAGAAAAAGCATAAGAACGAAACAAGGTGAGATTCGAGATAAAAGCCTGCTGATAAAATCAGTTTAGTGCTTTAGAGTATTCCTGAGGCCATACTAAGGGCACGATATTAGATCCAAAGGAGAATTACATGAACAAAACGTTAACTCCAGAATAGTTGAGCATCAATGCTGATATTTAAATGTCACATCAATTTTGCCATTAGGGAGGAAACACTAGGCTGAAGTGCTCCTGAAATCCCAAACGCCTTTCTCCCACTATCCACCTACTGCTGCACCCCAGGTGCTGAAAGCCCATGCTCTGGTGTGCTTGGGAAGAAGAAATGGCTATCAGCCAACAGTTAATACAGGAAACAGACTCAGTATTTTTTTTGCATCCTCAGTTCCGCCACAAACTTATGTACATATCTAAGGGCAAGTTAGGCCTCATCTGTATTGCAAGGGTTTTATTTTTTCTTTCGCACTAATACAGATCCATTGGTTCTATTCCTCTGCACATCAGGCACTGAAGCTTTCACTCCCCTCACCATTTCACATAGAAGCTCTTCACCTAGTGTTTCCAAAAAAAGCACAAGTCAACTTTATGCTACCCAGGGAAAGTCTCTCTGCTGCTAACATTACGTGTTTCTCAACTATAACTAAGGAGCATGAGCCAGCAATGTGCCCTTGCACCACAGAAGGCCAATGGTATCCTGGGATGCACTAGGAAGAGCAGTGCCAGCAGGTGGAGGGAGGTGACCCTGCCCCTCTACTCAGCCCTGGGGAGGCCTCACCTGGAGTGCTGTGTCCAATTCTGGGCTCCCCAGTATGAGAGATATAGAGCTGCTGGAGTGGGTCCAGCAGAGAGCTATAAAGACGAGGAAGGGACTAGAGCATCTCGCCTGTGAGGAAAGGCTGAGGGAGCTGGGACTGTTCAGCCTGGAGAAGAGAAGACTGAAAGAGGATCTTAGCAGTGCATTTAAATATCTGAAGGGAGGGTGTCGAGAGGATGGGGCCAGACTCTTCTCAATGGTGCCCAGCGACAGGACAAGAGGCAACGGGCATAAAGTGAAACGCAGGAAGTTCCATCTGAACAGGAGGAAAAACTTCTTTGCTGGGAGGGTGACAGAGCACTGGAACAGGTAGCCCAGAGAGGTTGAGGAGTCTCCATCCTTGGAGACGTCCAAAAGCCGTCTGGACAGGGTCCTGGGCAACACGCTCTAGGTGACCCTGCTTGAGCAGGGGGGTTGGACTAGATGATCTCCAGAGGTCCCCTCCAACCTCAACCGTTCTGCAATTCTGTGATATGGGCATGAGTCTTTGAATATTAGGTTGTAATACATAGCCTACAGGTAATTAGTAGCTTAGCTTTCCATTAGCACTGCAGGGTACAGCAGCATCCTCTTTATAGAAAGCTGTCCAGAAATGGCATCTAAGGATGATTCTTACACAGTTATCTATAGTAAATTATGAGAATAGCAGGCTCAGGTTACTCAGAACTGTTGTCTTACTGCACAAAATATTTATTATTATGCATTCATGGATCAACAGTAAGTCAGTATCACTAGTGTCAAAAACGTACCCATTACCTGCAGTAGGCTGACCCACAACCACTTGCAAAAGACCATCACTTGTAAACTGAGCTTGCATCTTCTGCTACAGTGTAGGCTGTGATATGGAAAAACAGTGAGAGGAAGGGCAGGAAGAATGAGAGATGACACAAACATTGCTTTGCTACCCAGTCCTTTATAATTGCTCAAACATCATGATGTGTTTGTATAAACATTCTACAGTTGGGGATTCGTATTCACCTCCCTTCTCCGCAACAAAAAGAAACTAAACATGGTAATTAGTTTCAATGGCATCTGCTTAAGTAAATAGTTTTGTTCACCTCCATTACTCATAAGGGTAGACACTAACACCAGCACCACTCAGGTCACGGCCCAACAGGGACAGCTTTAAAATCTAGCCCAAAGGATTTAGGTTCTGCTGCAACAGCAAAGAGTAGATTCAAATTCCCTGGTAGGAGAGGTACTAGTTATACAATGTTGCTGTCACAAGCTATGCTAAGAACCTTCATGCCAAGTTACTCATATACTTCCCCAAACAGCTAAAGTTTTCCACAACAGATTCCAGCAATATTTAACTTAGATGCTTGTAAATATAAGGAGTTTTCAGTTTGCCATCAGCTTTCAGTTCTTTTAGGATTCCTAGCTTCAGAGATAACCTGAACCATGGGAATTATTAGTAGCCACATGGAGAGGGAGCATTCGAGCAGTTACATTTATTTTTAAATAGTCAATCATGCAGCCTGTTAAAAAAAAGCACACAGGAATGACTTAATATTAACCTACTGTGACTCACCTAAAGAATACATTTCAGCATTGACTCGACTTATTCAGAAGAGAGTCAAATAACTAACATGAGAAAACACAGGGAGGCATAATATCTCTTTAAATGTATCTATATATTCACACAGCAATTCTAGAAAGTAACCTTCTTATGGTAAAAATTTGCAGCTCACTTTCCCTTTCTTGAATTTAACATATAAACACAAAAACTTAATAGCTTGCAGTCTGCAGGGTTTACCAGTTCCTTCAAAAGAAAGTCACTGAAGAAAAGTTGGGGGGGGGCGCTGTTTAAAAAAAAAAAAAACCACACACATTTTTACATTCATGTATATCTGCTGTGTTTTATAAGTTGGTGCTTTGGATTACTGTTTTTATTTCCAGAAATCTAATTTGGTGGACAAAGAACATGAGAGCATGATTTCAATCAATCTCTCTTGAGACTTCCTAAAATAACACTAGCTGATGACTACTAGCAAGATAGCAAGCTATTCTCTCCTTGTCAGCTGCATATATCTTTCTGAAATACTTGCTGCAACATCACTGACAAATCATAACATAAAGGAAGTAAATATAGCTCAGCTTACACTGCACTGAAAAATATTTTTAATCTACTTTTTGTCACTCAAATCACACCTAACTATAATGATTTCCAAATGCTATGGTCTATTATGAGTGGCTTTCCCACAGAAGAACATCAGTCTAAGGGATGGTTTTAAGGCAAAAGCACTCTTTCAGCAGCCTACCAGAACTATCAAAGAATTTAGTATAGTTATTTATTTGAGGCATAACCACACTATCCAAATTTACCAAGTTGTTGATCAAGGTATTTTCTTAAGCATAAAATCCTATATGAGCATCATTCTGCCCATTACCTTTGTCAACTTTTAATTATGTCATATTACCAACAATTTGCCAAAGCAGAAAGCAATGGACAGCATAGAGCATGTCTGAGTTTTTAAACCTACTATTTTTAACCTGCAATTCAATCAGTACTTTTACAATGGCCAAGATTAAAGCTCCGAGACAGTCAAGTTACTGTATATAGGCCAGTGCAATTACATGTTAAAACATGTTGAGAGAATAGAATTGCAAACTGTGCTCCACTTCGCGAGGAACAGCACTAGAAAGACAGTTACTCTATGCCAGTGAATTTCTTTATTAGCAGAGTACACACTCATATCTTGCCTGTCTTGATTAATACTCCACAAAGGAAAATACTAAAATAAATGATAGTTTTATTCCAATTCTTTTGATATGATCTAGTGCTTACAAAAGAAAGATAACATTTTGGCAGCCTTGAAAATCAACATCCTTTCACCTTCATTGGCAGCTGTTCAGCTGACTTCACTTTGTCAACACCAAAGTAGCTCACTTCAAGCCTGCCTTGAAAATACTACCAATAAGGAGACAACTCAGTCCTCATCCTGTGCAATGCTTAACTCCTCTGCTGAGGTAACAGTTACAGGACCTGTTTTGAAGGAGCAGTTTTCAGGATGCATTTAAATACCAGTCTCCCATAATATTGAACAAATATATTAAAAGTCTTCTTTTCTTCAAATCACTCAAGAGGTTTTTTCATACACTAAATTCTTAATTAACAGCATCTTCAATATCAACATCTTTTTTAATCTCTAGGAGATTCAAGCTTTTTCTCTACAATTATATAGACTAATTAAAAAGAAAAAAAGAAAAACTAAGATTGCTGCATCACGGATGGCTTCAGAAGTAGGACTGTTATGACCTAAGAGAAAACCAGTAATGTTTTGAGCATAGCGAAGAACAGTGACACCACGATGCAATCACTTATCCAGTAGGATATATCCAAGGGACATATACCATCAAATAGTAATGACTTCCATATTCCAGAACTGCTGCTGCACACTAACTAATGAAGCAAGGAAGACAAATGAGGCTGTATCTTACTACCAGACTCCGAAAATATTTAATCTTTTAACTTTTGCTACAGCAGGCTATATCCTTCACTTAGTCAAGCAATTTAACTACGTTTCTTCTGAAAACCTGTCTAAACAGTATTCCCTCCCTCTTCACCATCTTCACACAGACGAACATTAGGAGATGCTTGCTTCTGAAACACAGCCCTAATGGAAAGACTACAAGGAACACAAAACTGTTCTGAAGACTTTCAAACTCAACAGATGTAAATCAAGGCACATCTAATTGGCAAAAAAAAAAAAAAAAAAAAAAAAAAAAACCCAAAAAACATACACTGCATCTTGAGATAATTCTGATCATCAAAACAAGCTTCCAGATAGATGTCAAGCTTTCTTCTGGGTGTTGTTTCTTGAAGGGCACTTTTTTCAGTATTGATCACTTCTTTTCAGCAAGTGAAATAAAAGGATCAAGAAAACTGAACCTTGAGAAACCGAGTAGTAAAGTTCAGAAAAGAAAAGATATTGTCATACCCTATGCTTAGCATGAACTCACATTCATTAACCATGGCAGTTTTTTTCCCCACTCTTATGTTTAGAACCAGACAAAGGTTCAACAAGAAGACCAAAAATCTAAAAGCATAATTCAGTAGCATCTGAACAGAGAAATACAGCCTAACTCTCAGAAACTCCACTCCCTTATTTTCTGAAGCATCAAAATTTTCTTTTTTTCTGCACAACATTCACCTTCACCAGAAAATGGTTTATTTTCCTTCTTAAACCAAAACTCAATCTGGGAGCTTCTCAAATAGCTATTTAAACACACACATATAAAGCAGAATAACATGCAGATGAACAGTTTAATCACCACATAGTAGCTGAAACAATACAGCAAACAAGTTATCTATTTAACAAGCTTAAAAAAGAAACAATTGAACTCAGCACCTACATGTTAATAAGTTACCATCTACAGGGCAAATGCAACAAAATGAAATGCACTTATTTTCATGGTATTTTAATAATTTAAGCCCACTATTCTTCTCCAAAATGTGTAAAAGCAACATAAACAAGCAAAAACAACGCAGAGTATTACAGTATAAAATGAAGTAGGTGCATAGGACAGGAAGGGAATGCTTAGGTCACAAGCAAACAAGTATGGATACTAAATCCAGAAGAGTTTACACTTTCATCCTTCCTCATAGAGCCACAAGATACAAGATGTCTCACCTATTCTAATCAAACCAACACAGAAAAATTGACAACGAAATAAGTCTTTCAACCATGAACATCCGTAATCATTACCATATATGAATCATTTAGACCACTAATACATGTTAAATCAGTCATACCTCCCTTAAATAAAATACCATGGTTCACCTACAGCCTGCTTTTCCAATTATAAATAAAGCCTGCATACCTCCCCCGTGACCACAAGTAAGGTATGCGCCTTCCACGTTTACAAGAAGAGCTTGACTCTAGTTTCTCAACTGGTAGCATAATATAGAGTAGTTGAAAGACAGAATGATGAAAACAAGGATTAAAACAGATATGCAGAGACTTAAAAGCACATATAGTTTAATTTCTCCCCTCTGTAACTCTTCTTCCTCAGATACATTTTTGCAGAAAACATTCACTTTACAATCACATTAGTCTCCTACAAAGAAGCCTACAGAAAAGAAATAGAAGAGATCTGTCTTATTAGGGAAACTTTAGAAACTTTGAAGGCAGTAGCAAAGGAGATGCTCTTCAGACTGGCAGTCACCCACACAAGTAAATCTACAGCCCACCTCCTTCCTCAGCACTCCCTGCCATCAAGCTTCTTAGTCCCTTCACCTTTTGAAGGTGCCAGATTCAAAACAAAACAAACAAAAATTCACTTACTCTTGCAAGGCAATGCCCAGCCACACAGGTCCTTACTGCCTGTAAGCCAGGACAGCACAACCAAACCTCACAGTTCAGTTGGACTTGTAGGACTCTCCTCTTTTCTCCAAAGGCTGCAGGAAGCAGCATACTTTCCTTCCCCCCCTTTCTTGCTCACTCCCTCTTCACCAGCTGCTCGTTGCCTTTTAATTGCTGGGGCCCTGCAGGATTGCTACCCCACTCAGGTGCAAAGAATAAAGCTCAATGGGCATCCTTAATTCCCTGCCTGGCAAGCCTGGGAGGCTCTCCCCCACTAGAGGCACCAAGACCTCCCATAAAGAGGGCAGAGGATTGCAGATTGCTGCAAGCTAACTCCCCCACAATGCTAGATGAAGGGGGAAAAAAAAACCCTTTATATGTGGAGCCAAAGGTCACACTCCAGGGACAGCTGCTGCAACATGTTAATAAACTGAGGGTGGATATGTAGCTCTTGATTTCTTCACTTCCCATAAAACGTCAAGTGTTTCACAGTACTAGAAATCTATTTACATCACTGGTACTATGGAGAAAATTCAGAACCACTAGCCTACTCTCCCCAAAAGCAGGCATGAGTCTCTCTTCAGCCTTTCATTAGCACAGATGAATTTCCAGCTGGTGCCCCGATTGTGCTCTCCGCCATTATGCTCTTCCCTGCAAACCTTGGTGTAAAATAGCCTCTCACTATATGAGGGAGGAAAGCAGATAGCACATGCTTTTTCAGCTACCCTTGCCTACCTAGTCTATGACCTTCAGAGGAGCAACCCAGCTGGCATGATTATGAGAGCTACAGTTTCCTCCTTTGCCAGCCCCCAAAATGTTCCAGGTGCCTCCCAAAGAGTATGCTGAGCCACCCAGCAGAGAGGGCCCCCATAACTCCCCCATGTTCTCTTTGCTGATAATCGATCCACCAGAAAAAGTCAGATACAGAAACCCCAGTCAGCTTCCTAGAGCTGAAAGTGTTACTTAACCACTAAAGCTGTTACATGTGGCTGATACGGCACAATTACAAATCTAATACTTATTTTCTTCTTAATCACACTTAGAGGGATTGCAGGACTCAGTGGTAAACCTGAAGTAACTGGCTTCAGAGACGATTGCTGAAATTTTCATGTCTTCTATTTTAATTCTTGAATCAGTATAAACATTACTTACCATTATATTTTGAATGGGCATAGTCTGCAGTTTCTAAAAAGCAGAAGATACTGCAGAAGCCAAGACAAAGGTATAACTTAGCTTCTTCCCTAAACAGGGAAATATAAGCTATCTGTAACTACATTTTATTCCAAAATAATCATGCATAAGAGGAAAATTGTATTGCGGTGTGTTATCAATACAGTTAAGGCAATAAAACTTGTTTAGGTAGACAAAGCATAAGATACAGCTTGTTATTTTTGTGGCTTAGGGCTATAAAGCCTCAGTCTATGGCCCCCTTCAGTAATGTACATAATTATGCGTACTCGACTTGATTTTGTATTACAACTTGTTTATTTATGCACATTTTTCCTCATCTTCAAGATATCAAGAGTTTAACTATTAGTGATCAAAAGACAACACGGTTTGAGCCCTGTTTGTCCAAATGCAAAACACAATTCTCTCTTAAAAATACTCTAGAACTATAACTAAAAGGAGATGAAGCTACTTGTTTGGTCCCACCTCTTTGCTATTCAGCCCACTGATATGCAAAATGATGATGGATGTGAGCAAGAGATTAATAAAAATAATGTGCCCTTGTTTAGTAATAGTGACCAGGCATCCAGGTTCAAAATCAGCAGTTGGTCAGGATTAATTCAAATAAATACCCTATTCACAGAATGGACAGAGGGTTAGTGGGTACTAAAGTCAGGTAGTCAAAGGTTTTTTTGTTTGTTTGTTTGTTTTTTAGCATTCTTAAAATGCTCATAATGACAGAATTACTTTTTTTTTTTTAAAGTATTTAGAATTGTAAACCGCAATGCATTTTTTAATATATATGTGTTAAGGTGATGACACGTGGAACGTGAGCTTTAAAGTCTCACTCACCTTTACTTCAGTAATTTCATATGCCAGATGGTTGCAGATGTTTCTAGGCAGCTGAGCCTACTAGAAAACTCAGAGCTACTTTTGTCCCAACTTGTTCCTCTGCTAAAAATATGCAACAACATTCCTTGCTGTCTTATTAATAAAACTGTAATACAATATGAAGTTAATATCGATCTAATGCAATCCAGGTGGTGCAGAAAGTGATGACAGAGGTGTAGTAGCTGGCACCCTTTTCTCTGAGCCAGTAATGAAGTAATATCCTAGCACATGAGTAGAGCCTACTGAAGCACTGTTTATCAAAGAAGGTGTATAGCCCCAGTCCTGAGCACTTGGGGTCACTGAAAAAATCACGGCACTTTTTGAAACAGAAGACATGCTAACCTGCCTTGGCTATATTCCCGCCAGAATAATTGCATTCTTTTGAAGTTTCAAATAGGTATAACAACTTTCACTTCCAATCCTGATACATCTGTAGACCCCTTAAGCAGATGTTGCAGAGAGGTGTAAACATTTCAACAGCCAAGAAAGGAGACAAGAAAACTCACTAGCATTGTCACAGGTGATATGTGATGGACAGGTGACAAGGCATAACTGCCCTCCTAGACCCAGTGACAACACACACAGTGGCCCAGGGATTCTAACACTCCTCACAAACCAGTGAACAAGAGCAGATGGAAAGAAAAGGCACTCCAATTTAGACCTGTATTACTTATGAGGCAGGATGGCTGCAGAAGCACAGAAAAAAAAAAAATAGAAAACTGTTCCAGAGAGAGTTTTGAAAAGGCATGTTTGTTTTTGGAACAACATGGGAAGAAGATGAGATTGCACCATGCCATGTCCCACTTCACACTCTGACCATTCCTCGATGAACACAGATACAGACCAAAGTCTACCTAAGGGTGCACTGCAATACTGCAGTCTTCATAAAGCACTTTTTGAAGCGTTTGGAAAAAATGAGATCTCTACAACTAGTTTTGAAAGAAAGCTTCAGAATTTGTAATTGCAGGTAGAAGACTTAGAGAATTATAACAGTCAGGACTAACTTCTTGTTCACCTCCTCCTTTGTGACTGCAGTCAGTCAGTAAACGTATGGTACTATGAGTTTGCAGATGCTACATGCGACTAATCTGTGATTTGAAAATTTACCAGTACTCCAAGAACTAACTAGTTGACATCATGCTTTCTTCCAGCTTCCTTAAAATCAAGTTCTACAAAGACTCCTGAGCTATTAGCAGCTAAACTAACGGAAACCCACAGGAGAGAAGTGTCTAGAGCTTTCATATAGGTCCACTGCTTTTACAATTCATTTTTAAAGCCTAAGGCATACACTTAAATTGAACTATAAGTTGTCAAAAGTCGTATCTTGCAAAGAACTTAAAAACTCTCTTACATTAAATAGTTTAAGTCTAAATGCTGGAAGGCCAGCATTTGATGTTTACTTAGATCTGCTGTACTGGGATCTTTCTTTCTTTGAAGGCCCACACGGCAGAAGATAATAAGCTGTAGAAAATGAACACCTTTTCACAGTTATACTCCTGAACATGCCTCAGAACAGCATCCTTCATACTGATCTCTGATACATCTCACTCTTTCAAGTTAAAACACAGAGCTGGATTCTGCCCTGTTTACACTGGTCAACACCTCTGCAGAAAATCCAAACACGCACACAATCACTACAGGGCCAATCTCTTGAAGCATGGGGCTTTGTAAACTCCAGAAATACTTGGCTAAATCTAGAGAACTTCGAGAACCCTCTGGAAAGAACCATCCCATTTTATCCTGTCTTCTCTTGCAGAATAAGGTCTACCTGCCTCACCTTAACAGCATTTGACTACAATATTCCTCAACTGTCCCAAAACCAATCCTTAGCCACGATACTCACAGGAGATATCAGCCAGTTTCCAATCGCTGTGGGACCTTTTTCCTAGGCAGAACAATATTCCAATTTCCATCTTATATATAGTTCAGCTCCTGCAAAGAGTGTACCAACCAACCCAAAAACGCTTTCCTCAAAGAACTGCTTTTCTATTTACCCCCATATCTAGCAGGATCAGGATCCAAACAATCCTCTCCTCCTCCCTTTCTGCATAGCCTCTGTAAGCCAAGGCATTTCATAATACAACTGTGCTTCAGGGGAAACCTAGGAAAAGGAAGCCATTGGTAAGTTTTCCGCTCTCAGAAAAGCTAAAGTCTATGTCAGGATATATCCTGGCATTGAGTTCAATGCCAGAGCTGAGCTCCACACCAGGACACAACCCTGTGAACAGTTTCTGCTATCAGTTTACATCCCACCACACCCCAGAATCAGCATGGCCTTTAACCTAGGGTTAAATCAGTATGGTTGAAGATGGAAGTCTGGATAGTTTGTTTATGAAGGAAACTCTGGAATCCCTCTAGTGCTCATTGGATTTATTTGCTTATGCTACTTTTTTTTTTTTTTTGAATGATACTGTTCCTACTTATAAATTCTTGGAAGAGATTTGAACACAGAAGTTGCCTCTAGTTTTCTCAGAGGGAACAAGAGGTCAGAACAACTATCCTTATACCATTTTATCTCTCTCTTCCCACTGGGACCATCACCACACCGTATGCAATTTTTTTCCATTATTATTCAAAGTATTCCAATTACATTTCCTTCATAAATTAAAAGGCATAATTTCCTGTATTATTATGAACAAGTATTTCTTATAGAGCTGCTCTAACACTGAACGGTACAGTGGGATGTGAAAATAGAATATGGTAACATACTCAGCATGCTGTAATTATATGAATAAGTTTGGAAGATCTCTAAAAAAAGCATGGCACTTCACATTGGCCACGTATATATATCTGCTCTCCTGAATGACCCTGTGTTAGCAAGTCAGAAGTATCAAGTAACTCAAAGCAATTCAAAACCAACAAATCCAAAGTACCAAATTAGATTCAACTAACGTTATTGGCACTAGGCCTGAACCACAAACTTAGATCCAGTTCTTGAATTTTCCCAAGGTTCACAGGACCGGACAACAGACATCTGAATTCAGACTCCAGACTAGATCCATTTCTTGTCAGTACAGTGGATACTGAGAAAGAGAGACCTATAATACAGAGAAACAAGGCAGTAAAAGCCAGATCCAGAATGGCACGGTGGCCAATTAAATCTATATGAGCAACCCACAAAGGCTGTAACATGACTTAGTTATTCAACAAGAATTTTTAGATGTCACTAAAAATATTACAGTAGAACTCATGCTGCTTAATTGCATCTACGTGTGTTCCCATCTTGGTGAAACTAGTACCTAGGCATCCTAAACTACATGTGATACACAAGGTGAGCATTCCTAATAGTAGCGCCTTGTGAAATTCAATTTGGCATGTGCTCCAGGCACACCTTTATACACACAAGGCAGAAAGAGCGGAACACAACGTACAGTAAGCACCTTCATCCAAAAATACGGCTGTAGGCGAAAGGTGTGTGTATGGAGAGAAGTAGGAAAAAAGGAGAGTGAGAGGTTACAATTAGGCACCTAATTCCAAGGCAAGGAGGATGTAGATCTCTTTCTCTTCAATTTACTCTGTCAGTTGGTTTAGTTGCTTCATGTCATCCATATACTTAATGCATTCAGGGTAGCAAATCCAATTCCTAGTCAGTGTTCATGGATCTCAGTCATCTAACTCTTGTGCATTCCTCCACGAGAAGCTCAAAACACAGCCAATCAGAGGATACTTTACAGATCAAGACTTGCTTCCAAATCCAATTATACTTCTAAGTTTAAAAAGAAGAAGAAATAAAACCAATTTGGTTTTAATCAACTTTCTCTTCCCCCCACCTCTCACCCCCCCCCTTTTTTTTTTTAGTAAATGGTAAGAGAACACCAAGAGACATAATTAAGGCACTCTAGAAATAGGTCCTAACTTTGCAAACACAATGGTAATTTTAATCATGTAAACATCTTTCAGTGAACCTACCCACATTAAAATAGCAGAGACAAATGCATGCAAAAGTCAGAACCTTAGATTAACAAGCCATGGGGACAGGAACTAGCAGAGTAGCTGCCTTTAATAACTGATTTTATAGCACCACTAGAGTTTAACTCATCTTTCATCCATAGTCCTCAAGTTCAGTTTAAAAAACTTCAACTAAACTTCAAAAAATACACTGCGCACTGAAACAGAGAGAAAGAGTTAAATGTATAGAAGTGATCAATGGATTTTGGGTGGCTCCTAAGACACTAAACCCTGGTAAAGGCTAGCAAAGGGTTATAAAAAACGTCAAGACAGTGTTCAAAGGAACATAAAAGTAAAACACTACACAGTGGAACACTCTTGAAAATGAGCTTGAATTAACTGTAAATTCAGATTTTAAACCATCTTTTTATTCTAATTTATTAGGTATTTATTATCCTGTCCTCCTTTTCATAAGAAAAAAAAAAAAAAAAAAGCCTTCTTTGGAAACAATGCAACCAGGCTCTGAATTAGGGACTACTGAGCACATGAAAACAGAAATGACCCAGTGCACCAAGGACTTTCAAAGTGTTTGTGCGTTAGGCAGAGCTCTGTTCTCTGGATGCTGTATCCTTGGCAACTATTATGCAAGAAACTGTTCTACAAATACAAAACTCCTGTCCGCTCCAAGAGCTTTTCTCTGAAATACTTTTATTAGGTTTTGGATATCCTTAAAGCTAAGAGCACACACAGCCCTTTGTCATCCTCCCGCGAACTCCCAAGAGCAAGATATAATGCAACAAGTGATGTTCGGAGAGTATTTTCCTCCCACTTCATCACAGAGAGAGTGAGCGAGCGAGCGAGAGTTTTACAACTTTTACTCTTCTGTTAAAAAAGAACTGGATATTTTTCCTTTTTTCCTTCAGCGCACTCTGCAGAGCTAATATGCAGATATAAGATAAAATAATAAGGAAGAAAATAATGAAAGGACATTATTATTATGTGAATCAATGGCATTGTTTTGAAAACCTAAAATTCAAATATCATGCCTGGGTTCCTGGCTTCAAGGGCAGAGTTACAGATGCCAGCATACGTATTAGAAGAAGTATGCAAAAGACATAAGTACAATTTTACAACGGTTGTGGCAGCACTACGCAGCAGCTCTCCACAAGGATGACTAGCAGTATCAATTGTTTCAAGGCCAGCAGACATACTGCTATTTTTACCAAAGCCCTTGCTGTAACCGTCTAGCTCCTAAAACCTTACTACAGCAAAGCTCAAATCCGGCCTGCACAAGCGTGCTCCCCACAGTTCAGCTGTCTGTCCTACATAATACATTATTTTGCAGAACCCCACGATATTCGGAAGGGACGTCCAGCAAGGGAGAGGCACGTTATATCCGACATCCGACTAGGCGTTTGCTTCCCCCACTGATTGCTCTGAAAAGTATGCCGCAGCTACAACTAACGCATAGGGGGCTGAGCGTCCGTGGAGGTGTTTCGGCGGAAGGCAACCTCGGCGCTGCGGGGCCTCCCACCTCGGCGGCGCGGCCCCCAGCGCGGCCCCTCGCAGGTGCCCCGGCCCCCGGCCCCGGTCAGGGTGAACCGCCGAGGGAGTCACCTGCGAGCGGCAACCAAAGTCCGCGGGCATCTCCCCTACCCCACTTAAACCCATATATTCCCGGAGCGAGGGACTGCAGCGGCTGGAGACACCCCCCGCGCCCCGGCCCCGCTCTGCGGCAGCGCACCGCCTCTCCTCCCATCTGTCCTGAAATTGGCGCTTTATTGTTACTTTATCGTTACTAGGGGCTGCGGGGAAAGGGCAGCCTTTCTCTCACCGCGCTCCGAGCACCCAGCGGGCGGGATGGCGAAGCCGGCAGCGGCTCTTTTCCCCTGCCAACCCTCTCCTGGCGCCGGCGCCCCCGGCTCCACGGCGCCCCCGGCTCCACGGCGCCCCCGGCTCCACGGCGCCCCCGGCTCCACGGCGCCCCCGGCTCCACGGCGCCCCCGGCTCCACGGCGCCCCCGGCTCCACGGCGCCCCGCCACCGGCCACCCGCCGCCCCGCACAGCGCAGCCCCCTGCCGCTTCCCAACATCCCCCCCCGCCCCCGCCGGGAAGTTGCCCCACGAGAATAAAATAAAGCGACCGGCAGCATCGAGGCGATCGCGCCTGCCGCGCCCCCCTCACCTTCTGCGGGGCGCGGAGGAGGCGGTGCACGGCGGGCAGCTGGGTGGCGAGCGGCATGTCCTGCCGGAAGGTGTACAGCGGCGGCCGGGTGGGCTCGGGGAAGTTGGTGCTGTTGAAGGGGTCGGTGTCATCCAGGAACTGCACCCGGCAGACCAGCGTGGTGGCCATGGTGCGGCCATACAACGGCGCGGCCGAGTGGCGGCGGGCGCCGGCAGCAGCGCAGCCCCTCGGCGCGGGCAACCCGGCGCCGCACGCCGGCCGCGGCGCTGCGAGGCGGCCCTCCCCCGGCGGCCGCAGCTCCCCCCCCTCGCCCGCCCGCCGCCGCTTGGCAGCCGCCCCGGCTCCCCCGCCTTGCGGCACGCTGCGCGCCCAGCACAGCGGAGCGGAGCACCGGCCGCCTCAGCGCCGCCGCGCCGCGGGGCAGCGCCCCATGGCCCCTTCCCCGCCGGGATTCACGCGCTGCCGGCGCCCTTCAGGCCGAGCGGCGAGCGAGCGGCGGCGGCGGCGGCGGCAGCAGCAGCAGCTCGCCCATGCCCGGCCGCAGCGCGCCGAGCCGGCAGCCGGACTGCCGCGGTCGGCGCAGGCAGCCCGGCGGCAGAGGGCGGCGAGCGCCCTCCGGCGGCCGCCGCCGGCCCGGCCAGCCCTGCCCGCGGCGGTAAGGAGAGTCCGCCCGGCCTCCTCCTCCCCCTCCGCCGCGCCGCGGGCAGCCCGCTAACCTCTGCCCCCGCCGCCGCCGCCGCGGGGAGGGAGAGACCCTCCCGCCATCCCTCCCTCAGCCGCGCTTGAGGAGGCGCCCCTCCCCCCGAAGGGCTGAGCGACCGTTGCCTCAGGGCGGGTATAACGGTCGCTCGCCGGGGGCGGGGGGGGAGGGGGGAATGGAATAACGGTCGCTCGGCGCCGCGGCCGGCTGGCAAGCGGGCACCGCCGGGCACCCCCGCCGCGGCTTTTCTAGGAGGAGCTGCTAAGAGGCGGAGCAGGAGGCACCTCTTCCGTGTGTGAGTAAATAAACCACCGGGCCGGGCTGCACGGTCAGCTTCAGCCCCTGGCGCTGCAGGCGAGGGAGCAAGGCAAAGGGGGCAGCTGGAGGCGCCCGGCGCAAGGCCCCTGTCTGGGTAGGAAGCGTTGTAAAATGGGTACGTTCCTACGTAACTGCATCCTGCCACTGCAAACACCCAAAGTTTCCTACACCTTTTGTGTAACGTGTACTCAGTTCAAAAGGAAGCTTTAAGTATCATCTTCAAAAAAACAGCAACTGACCTGAAATCTGGGTATTTGGGCAACCTTTTTTCCTTATACAAAGCCCTCTTAATTCTCCAGGTAATGGTTGTATGTATCCAGGCGTTATTTGGTTTCTCAAGACGTATATCCAAGGATATTTTCCTCCTTCCCCAGAAATGAGAAATCCAAAAGGTTGTCTTGCATACCACCAGTTTTCTTCATGGCTTAGGCCAGTTATTCCCTCTTGCAGGAGTAAAACATGGGAAAATTACCTCACGTTCAGGTAAGTTCAGAAGTTCAGAGCCCAGAATCACAAACTTATAATTGAATTTGCATTTTTTAATCAAATCTGCAACCTCGGACTGTAGGGATCAAGGATAAATGTGTCCTGGTCTTCATTCTTAGGGGCAGAGAAAGCAGCAGAAGAAACATAAGGTATGGACTAAATAGAGTATGAAGTATCTCCCTATAGCGGGGGATTGGTGGCCTTTCTACACACTGAGTATCTACCTAATTTCTGTCAGCCCTCCAGGATGCACCATACTTCATGGCTGTAGTCATGACTGCCTCATTCTTTGTGGATAGCGCTATAGAACAAGAGCTGTAATACTGTGAGAAATGCAGGGACTTATTCCAGAAATGATGTGTCTTAAGCAAGAAAGCATGATCTCTGGATCACAGTGCTCACATGAAGCAACTATTTCCCACCCAAAATGATTCCTAGGTTGGGAGCATTTGTCAGCTCTGGAGCAAAAGGAGCTTTCAGTCCACACACAGTCTGTCCCACTGTTCTTATTATGGTTTTGATTTGGTTTTGGTCACAGCTGCACATATGTTCAGAAAAGAGCAGCCAACATAAAGGTTATGAAAATCGGTTAGGACTTTAAAACTCAGAAGCTATTTTACCATTTCAAGTATTTCACAGATGATATTTTATCGACTTTTCCTTCTCCTCATTTTGGACAATGAAAAAGCCCTAGATCATTTGATCAGCCCCTAAGTAGTGATTCCCATGCATCATCACGTGCTATACCTATTGAGTTCCTGATTCTGAGTTTTGAATATAAACAGAAAACAGTTCACCTTCACATATTGAACATATATCAAAAATCATGAAGTATTCTTGTGCATAAGATTTTGTAATTAAACATTGCCAATTTCATGACATCCTCTTTAAAAATACTTCCAAATTAAAATTCATGTTTCACAAAGAAACATATTTTGTATCTGCTTTACTGGTGACAAACTAATTTCAAGATCAAACAGTATTATTATACTCTTCATATCTGTCTGCTTATGCATATTGTACATTTCTGTCACCATATAAGGTCAAAATCAAATAGGACATTTTACCTCTATTGTAACTTATGTAATTACCATTTAACGGACTTTTTACATTGCAGAATATTTATGCTGGACTTTAATTTTCAAAAAAAAAAAAATACCTGTACCTTTGCTGTTGATCTGTGATATATATTAGGTGGTGTAAGATCACTATTCATTGGATTAATCCTGACTTTGACTCTAGGACCCAACATCAAAACATCTGGCCACCGATTGTAAATCCCGTAACAAAGATCTTCAATTGAATTTACAAATATCAGGTGGACAGTGTAGATACTTTTTATGACCAGGTTGCTGAAGAGAAAACAGAGCAATATATATGTGAAAGAGTCTTTGAATCAGCCAGAGCTTTAAGTTGCATCTACCTATACATGTTGCCTGTTGTAAACATCCCACAAACAGTACAGACCTTTGAATTTCAGAATATGAATTTTATTAGAACTCGAATTAAAACAATGCAGTTTTATAGAGAAAATACAGATCTGCTGGATGAGACAAAATGACATTAAAAGGTCAGCATGTATATACGTATACAGAGAGAGAGAGAGAGAGATGTATACACGTATTAAATCAGCTTCTGAATGATTTCCTACTTTTCAACATATTCTACATAGGCCTTCTGAATCCATAGTCTGTCTCTATCCATCACCCTGAGCTGTGACTATATGTTTGCTTCCTTCTCTTCCTAGAAGTCACCAGTTTCTGTTCCTGCTGCAGAGTCATAATTTTCCTTTGACAAGTCCTTCCCCCACCCCCAGTGAGCTTTTCAGGAGAACGTATTCTCTTATCCTTCCACAAGGTTGCATTTACCCAGTCCAGCAGCTAAAACAAGGCAAGCAGACAGCTTTCCTTCCTGCCGTCCTTCTAAGTGAACATAGATGGCTTTTAGAAGAACTTAACACACAGTAAACTACTAACAAACAAACAGATACTATCTATCAGAGGTACGCAGCATGAGGCAACACAAGCATTACATCTGGAAAGACAATTAGAGACATGACAGCAACAGTATATATGATTGTCTCACCCCATTTCTCATCACAGAAGATAAGAGCTTAAAGGACTTCTCAAAGAGAGGGATTGTTTTTCTCAGTCACGCTGAACAAAATCAGAGGGGACAGCCAGGAGCTCCAGGCAATCCTCAGCAAAAGCTCAGGCTGTGGCCCTTGTGCATTTGGAGGTGTCATGGCATTTGGAGGAGTCAGGGCCCTCTCCTTTTCCAGGATAGGCAAGCAGGATAAACTGTATTACTTGCTGACCTTGGGGTCCCAGAGTCCATCGCGCAAGCAGTTTCCAAAAAAGTAAAGCTTGCACATGATCAAGTAAAGTTCATAGTTTTATGCTCCCAGTAAGTTCTTATTACAAAAACACAGGGGAGAAATCCTTCTTGCGCACATATATTTTAGGAATGAAACATAACATAGGAGTTTTCATTTAGGGCTGATTTATTCTTAACTCATCCCATTATTGGCATTTGTTACAAATAAATTGTTGAATGAGTTAAGATGGTATGTCAAGCTTAAATTTGAATTTCATTTTTGTTGAAACCTGAATGTTAAAATAACATAGATTTTTGTCTTTAATTTCCTCCTTTTTATTAAAAATAAAAAATATAGGTTTGATGGAAAGTTATTAAAAGCATATTCTTTAACCCAAGGACCACCCAGACAACGTAAATGTGTATTTAAGAAATTTTTTAAAAATGGTAGTAGGTATCTGAACAATTGGAATAGCTCCACAGGAATATTAGTTTTTCCAGTACGTCATCATGTCAATACGTATCTAGAATGCGTGATCATGAAATTACAGCGTAAGCATGTGAAGTGGCCAGTTCATCTCTGTACTTTGGACAAATTCAGCTGCTCTCCAAATTTCATTTTTCAACTTCAAGCCAGTTTTAGTTATGGGAGAACAAAAGCAACTTTAACTTCCATGATTTATTCATTTAGCATTAATAAAGCTGAAAAATAGCAGTCCTTTTGGTAATGGTAATCAAAATGGGCTTGTAAACCACTGGAATTAAAGTATGATAATGGAAGTGCTGACAGATCCTTTACTGTAGTGATGGGAACAGTATTTCTGCCTTATCCACACTATAATCTGTAAATAAAATTTAGTTCTGTTAGTGAAGTGAGGAAAGTGATTTATTGTCATTGTTAATGTGAACAGGCAAATAATGTAACAGACTTTTCAAAATGTGGAGTATAAGAGAAATCCAGTCTGTCACGAGACCAAGAATAATACTGTAGATTTATTCAGCTCCTTCATCCAAGGATCCTAAAGCACTTTCTTATCATTAGTTAATTTTACCTGCTCATTTCCACCCTACACATGGGGATACTGAGGAGCAGGTAGCTGGAAGGTGCTATTTTAATATGATATTTTTAACAGAAGGCAGTTTTCTACTGATTGCAATGGGGAACTGAATTGGGTGTTGTATGACTGGGTCACAGAAAATGTCTACGTGAGGGCCTAATAAAGCCCACCTTAAAAGACAGCTTTATCTTCTGCAGGTAAGGACTTGTAATGGCCCAGAGGATTGTCAGCGGTCTGAATCAAGCTTTATTTGCTGCATCACACATTCAAATGCAGTTGATTGTTACTGAAAATCGTTCTTTTGTTGTAGCTGGTTAATTGGTGGTGAAGATGAGTTCAAGATATACAATGCCAAAATCACCAGATGCCCAAAGATCCTGCACAAATCTGGAAAAATAAAGAGCTTCATTTTCCCATGAATCATACTGTCTCAGGAAATAATTTGCTAGACTTCTGAGGGTGATCCCACAGAGTTCCCTTTCTTCTGTGCAAGCTCTTTCCCTTAGGTAGCCAACTCTCAAAGATCTTATCATTGTTGAAAAGGCAGAAAAGTTTCTCATATCTGCATATGTGATGTGAACATTGCACAGTGCCTTTTAATACAGTGTTTGGTTACACAAGCACACTCGCAATCTTTTACAGGACTCCTACCTCATTCAGCACATAGGCAAGGGGGCTTAATTCACATGCATTGATATTTTATTTCAACTTCACTGCTGAATGCTCAAGGCCTCCTCCTGCCTTATCCATTGCATGCTACTTAAACCCTGTTCTGATGACAGAACTAATTTCCTCAAGAGATTTCTTCCAGTGCTCAGTACTATAGCAGATGAATGCTTCACAGCTATTCATGAATTTATTTTCACAGCACTCCTCTGCAGGGAGGAAGTAATTTTACCCCCATTTTATGGATGGAGTGTAATCAAACAAAATGGAGACTAAATCAAGAAGTAACTGCCACTGTTGGCTGACCACGTCTGGGGTTCCTATGACTGGATTCCTAAAGCTATAAGAATACTACATGTTAAAAGTACAGCTGCCAGTGACCTCAGCTTAGGCTGGATGTGCTGGCTGTTCTGCAAATAACACCGGGCTTCCCAGAAAAGAAGGAAACACGTCCAGAGAGACTCTGAAAAGTTCATTGTAACTTTATCAGTGGACTGGAATTTTACTGTAGCAGCATGTACAGGCCTTAATCATGAGATCCCCTTGCCTGATTCTGGGGCTTACCAAATGCGTTCACTTTCAAGTTCCTCAAAAAATGAGGAGGCGATCCTGCAGAAACTAACCTTTCCTGCTACTCAGTCCTGATTCTTTCTCAGAAAGAAAAGACATTTTTTAACATAGGAAGTGTGAAATTAATTCAGAAAAAACATTCTGTCAATAGGTAATGCCTCTGTGTAGCTGTATATATATTTGTTCAGAGCCATTTTCTCTGATTTTAATGGGAATGCTTCTTGCTGTTTGCTCATTAGCCTTGTGCGTCAAACCTCAAACCAGCCACGGGGAAGTGAGCAGGACTATCTATTCTTTATCAAATTCTAATTCTATCTGTTGAACTTTTGGGATGCCAGTGAGGCCACAGAGATGACTAAGGACACACATGGGAAACAATGGGAACAAACGAGCATCACTTAAGTCAATTTTAGGTTGCAAAATCTTTTACCATTGATAACCTTATAGTGCTATAAGCATGGGTGATTCTTGGAAAAACAACTGATTCTCCAGAGTTGGCCATTAAGATCAGATAAACAAATTAAAGATCAGAATCCTCCTCTTTCATTAGTATGACAGAAAGGTCATAATATAGTCAGACAGAAAGTTTATATATTTCCTGTCCATTGTTCATTATGTTCCCTTAAAAAATAAGTAGTCAGGTGGATTCCTCTGGAGGAGGGGAATGTTGTTGCTTTCCTGGAAGCATCTGAGCAGGACAAGAAGGAGAGGGCCTCACAGTCTGAGGAGTACAGCAGAGGAGAGATTAAGGGAAGAAGCCTAAAAGCCTGCCGGTCCTGCAGAGTTAGAGAGATGGCTGAGTTAGGCCTCGGAAGTGCTGCAAAGAAAACCTGCCAGGGAGCAGAGGGAACTCTGCATTGCTGCAACTCAATGTCACTGAATTCACTGTAAATAAAACTGGAAGTAAGGTCTGGAAGACTTAGCTATAAACATTTCGTATTTCTCTTCTGAGTTCCTCACTTTGAACTTACTGAAAATGTTAGATATTCTAACCTAGGTATTCTAATGGAGTTTGGCTCTTTTGAGTTGAAAAGACATATGGTCTGTTGTGAGAACCTCATTTCATGGAAAAAGCATGGCCAGATATATCCTTTCTTCATTTTCCTTCCTTTTCACTGTACATAAATGGAGAACAGCAGAGTTGTTACAGGGGTTTTTTGAACTGTATCTTCAGAGAGGACATAAGGCAAAGGCTATTTGCAGAAGTAGCATGACACTGTGATGGACCGGTTGCTGTCCTGGTATGGCAAATCTTATAAGGACTCAAAAGATTTCACTCATTCTGTGCATAGTAGTCAGCTGAAAGCATTGTTAGAACTGATTTTAGGCCTAACAATGGAGTTTGATAATTAAATTTCAGTGGAATCAAAATAGTACAACCCCTATTCTCCATTATAAAAGAATGAATGAACTAGCAAGCTGAAAAAAACTCAAGAAGCAGTGAGAGTAATTGGTAAGATGCTTCTTATTCTTTATGTCAGCATTTAAATTATAATATAGATGAATATTCTATACCATGTAGCCATGGCCATGCATACTGAAGTTGATTTTATCAAATGTAATGATATCTTGCTAATATGAGACCTTATCATAAAATGCAGCTAATCAATCTTTCTTGGAAAACGAAGACCCTGCCATTGATTATGTTAACTGGGATATGCAGATTAGTGATATGAAGACTAAAGAGGCTTGCTTTACTTTGCAAACAACTGATATTTTCAGATGGAATTTGCATCACTGCTCTTTTAACTTTCTTTAAAGTAATCTTCTTCCAAGCCAGAAAGCTTATTTCAGATATTTGTACAGTTTCTACCTTTAAAGGAGTAACGACAAGAAGAAATGGAAATAAAGTAACAAACTTACAGAAATGCTATAACCATGGTTAACTTTTTGGATTTTTCAGTTCACATGGTAACAGAAACAAATGCCAGATTGGACACAAGCAGTAAGGATGTTTAAAAGACACCAGCAGAGAACATGCTGTCCATGACCTTAACTGAGAACTTCTGAAAAGCTATCAATAACCAGTTTCACTTTTAAAACATATTCTAGTAAAAGCAAGAATAGCCTTTCCCTGGGGGAAACAGCACACTGGTTGGAAATTATCTGAAATTTGCTTTAACTTTCAACTTACCATCAAAACTAACCTACTGAATTAATAAGTAATTGTTACCACAGTGCTCTATACCTCATAGCCAATGTAGTGCTGAGTTTTGTCTTGGTGACATGTATGGACTAAATTCTGGAGGAGAAAAAAATACCTTGTAATTTGATAATGGGTATTGATTTTTCATTGTGTATGCTCCTTTGATGCAAACTGATCTAGAAACTAGGCTAGTTGAAATAAACATATTTCAAGGGGTAAACTATTTATGGGTAAAGAAGACAGATGCTTGAACATGTGCTTGATAGTTTAGCAATCTTTATGTCAACAGAATGGGCTTCTATACATATTTTAGACTTGTCTTCATGGTTAGGCTTTTGTACCTTAGGTTAGTTAGCTGCTAATTAACAACCTACTTAAAATGTATTTCCCCCAGTTAGTGTATACACTTCCTATAAGTGTATTCCAAGTTTGGACAAAGAATAAATATTTGTAGTTTGAAGAAAACATGGGGGAGTGTTCATATTAAACATGTGAAGTGACTGTAGATAATCCGGCATTATTTAACTGGACATAAAAAGTCCTGTGCTGATATAAACATCCTCAATGCGAAACTACTTATTAGTTTTGTAAATACAAGATCACAAACAATTTTTCAAGGCGGTTAAATCACTAGAATATTAGTCTACATTAGTGACCAATATCACTTACTTCAGAGTAAAGAGCAAGAGGCCTCATCATAAGAAATTGCAAGATAATTTGTTTTATTAAAATGATAATCATTATTTAGTAGAGGGTTTTATAGATTCTACAGCAGTTTTAATTTTTAGTATTCTTCTTTAATATACTTTTCTAAGTCCAGATGTTCATATTGGTGTAAACACTCAGTCCTTTCTTGTATGCTTTTATATACTTGACCACACCACTGTCTCATAGCAATGAGTTCTACAGGTTAAATATGTGTGTTTTTGTTAAAGCATTCCCCTTCATCAGTTGGAATTCCTTTATTTTCAGTTGTCTTGAAATTTTGCATTGCAGTAAAACTACAGAAATAATAATATTTAATATTTTTCGATGGCATTTATTATTTTAAATACTTCTATCATCTTCAGTCTTATTCACTTCCTCTGTAATATAAACACCTCTAATATTTTCTTCTTCCCTTCACATGGAAGTTTTATATTCCTCTGCTATTTTTTAAGTCCACCTCTGAACATGCTCTGTTTTTGCTTATATTTTGGGGAGTGGGATGATCAAAATTTGACAAAGAATTCTAAGAGTAAGAAGAAATTGCCTCCATAAAGCCATTGCAATATTGTCTATATTACTTTTTATCCCATTCCTTATGCATCTAAATATTTTTATTTGTTAATTTTTCACCTTTCAGCCCCCTGGTGTACACAGAGCAGGAGTCTCATCTAAATCCACACAGTAAAACCATGATATTTTTCTGCAATGAACATGGTTCATATAGAACCTAATAAGAAACTACCAGATGCAAATAGATTCTTCCACTGTATAGCAAATATACATTGCATATTTTAAGTTTTCTGAATAATTTGTCATGGAGACTGTCTTACCTCATCTCTCTTGTGTTAATCTTTGTGCATGTGAACTCAGTCATAAATATGTGTATGCATAGGCAAATAGAGAACTCCTGCACACCACATACTTATGGGAGCAATTATCTGTTTCTCTCCTGGGCTGAAGAAGGCAGTTTTGAACACTGCCTTTTTGATGACTTGCTAAATATTCCTTATGGAGATTCATAGTTAAAATCTACTCCTTGAGAGCTGAATAGGCCAAGAATCTTGTTATCTTTGGATCAGTGAGTTGTTTTCTATTCTGTTAAATTTTAATGTAATATACCTGGGTAACAATCTGAGCTTGGTGCTTGAAACTCTCAGCAAATGTCCACTTTTCTTTACTTGAAGAAAAACTAAGGCATCCCTAAATACTCCAGATGCATAGAAGAAACCTGTTCTACTGGTTCAAGCTTATAGGCCCAGTCCTTGGACCCGTGCCAGTTGACGCTAGTCATCTAAGGAGTTTGCCTCCTTATTTTAAGTTTCAATTTAGTCCTTTGGACTTGGGCTAAGTGGCTAAAAAAAAAAAAAAAAGTAGAAACCCTGCAGAGAAGTTGCTTGTCTGTCCCCTTGAACTGTCTTAGGTAAAGAGGGAAAACAATCACCCTTCAACTGTTTCTTTAAAAGTGTTTGCAGTGCCAGATGGTCAGAACAAACAAGCTCTTCTGAAAGAGCTCGCTCTCAAGCTCTCATCTGGAGCAGAAGGTGGCACAAGGTCAAACATCTTCCTTCTAAACTCTCAACTAAGACGGGGGACTCAACATTAGAAAGCTTTTGATACGCTCTCAAAGAAATGATGTGAGCTCAAAACTTGGAAACACTGTATTCACATGAGAAGTCTTTGAGTCTAGTGAAGTATTCAGGCTTTGAGCTAAACGCAGGGGCAATGTTTGTAGGCTCAGTGATACCAAAATTCATCTCCTAACAAGAAAGAGTGATAGCAAAATCTAATTTGATCTCTTCATATATCCTGAAGATCTCGCTTTTGATCCTAACATCTGTTGGTTTTACTATAGTCGTAAAATTTTTAATCAGGCAAAATAAACCCCTTCAAGGAGCTGTTTAGTTTGTGGTATTCCTAAAATTCTTCCGGATACTCATGTATCCAGCTTACCACTGGAACTGTTCAATCAGAAGGCACTGCCGTGTATTCTTTAATGTGAGACTCTTTCTTCCTTTCCAGCTTACAAAAGCACCTCAAACAAACTCACAACATGATCCAAATCCTCTGCCTATGATTCTGTTGGGCTGTTTCTCACTGCATGAATACAATCTGTTGTGTTGGCTGAGGCAAGCTGCAGAAACGGACATCACTGGTTTAGGAAGGCAGTGGGTATTCTCTTCTCATGAAATGTTAATTAAATCAAATACTTTATGAAATGATACTTACATTAATATTGAAAACGTCCTGTGACTGGAAACCCGTTTGCATCGAACTGCTGCTCTCTGCTTGTTAGTCCTTGATTGTATGAAGGTACAATACATATATGAAAAGCTTTTAGGTTTTTTTTGCCCCTTAACTGCTGAACACTATTGGAACAGTGCAAATAACCTGTAGATCTCTGCTGAGATAAGGGGTAGTGAAGGGAATTTTTCCTCAAGGCCACTGTGTTCAAATAGACCTGGTAGCTCCTACTAAACCGTTTAATCAAGACTGCCTAACCTCTCCTTTCAAGCCCTCAAGTAAATGCATGTTAGAGTGTGAGTACTGGAAGCTAATGAGGCTGCAGCTAGAATGAGTCACATGTAATATGGATGAAGCACAGATGGCTGAGGAGGACAGCAGAAAGTTTTCCTATTAAACAGAAAGATATGGAGACTCCAACAAAATTCAGCTAGGATCTAGATAAAGAGAGGGAGATTCCTGATTCACAGTGGGATACATGAATTACTGCATCAAGGAATGAGCTATCAACATGAAACCACTCATTCTCAGACTGCATTAGCAGTAAAGGCTACACCAACATTTACACTCACAGTGCCTTATGCTGCTGTAGTCTGGCCATCCCTGGACTTGCCCAGATGATGAAATATGTCACTTGCACAATGTTCAGATTTAATATGAATTAGTATGTTGCCCTTGGGGAAAGTCCTAGATAGGCCAGATGATTGATAAGCAACTGTTTTGGAGCAGTTTGAACTGCAGAATCAGTGACAGTGTTTCTTAGCTTTCTGAACTAGACTGAATACAGCATTTGCTTAATACTAATTTTCTTTCTTAAAAACATTTCTCAAGATATCACAGACATCCTGTAACTTTCCTTCTTTCTAGCCTCATCTTAAACTGAACTGGCTATAAACCAAAAATCAAAGCAACAGTCAAAATCTAAGAATGACTAGGATTGCAAAAATCTGTGGGGAAAAACTGATAAACTCCTAATAATATTCATCTTGCTTCCTTCTCAATGGTGAGACTTGAACACAAACCACTGTTTTGTTTTGTGGTATTCAGGTGAATAGACAGTCCTTCTTTTGAGTTTTAATAGCTTGGAACCATTTTGAACAGTTTCCATGATGTGGCCATATTTCTTCCAAACCCAAGCATAACTGGAAAAACCTTGAATATGATTTTGTAGTTTTAAAAAGAAAATGGATTCACTTCCTTTTCTTTAGGCACAATCTTAACTCTGTGTTCAGAAGAGATTTGCAATCAGATCCCATGAGAGCAGAATTTGGCCCCAAAAGAAAATACGAGTTTGTGAACACTTATCAGGTGTTCACATCACGTGTAAGTTAAAATTAATAGCAAATAACTAAGTTTTGGTGGCCCCAGCATCCTCCAAACTCACATCAGGTGTTCACAACACTATCACATTATAGGCCTCACCTGGAGTGCTGTGTCCAGTTCTGGGCTCCCCAGTACAAGAGAGACATGGCGCTACTGGAGAGAGTCCAGTGGAGGGCTACCAAGATGATGAGGGGACTGGAGCATCTCTCCCATGAAGAAAGCCTGCAAGAGCTGGGCCTGTTCAGCCTGGAGAAGAGAAGACTGAGAGGGGATCTCATCAACGTGTGTAAGTATCTGAAGGGGGAGTGTCAAGAGGATGAGGCCAATCTCTTCTCCGTGGTGCCCAGCGACAGGACAAGAGGCAATGGGCAGAAACTGAACCACAGGAAGTTCCATCTAAACCTGAGAAAAAACTTCTTCACTGTGAGGATGACAGAGCACTGGAACAGGTTGCCCAGAGAGGTAGTGGAGTCTCCTTCGCTGGAGATATTCAAAAGCCGTCTGGATATGATCCTGGGCAATATGCTCTAGAGGTCCCCGCTAGAGCAGGGAGGTTGGACTAGATGATCTCCAGAGGTCCCTTCCAACCTCAACCATTCTGTGATTCTGTAACACTTATCTTGTTGAAAGTCTGAGCAAAGCAAAGAACATACATACATACATGTTTTGTATACATTCTATATATAACACACATGTATGTTGTATATATAATTATTTTTCTGAAACAGGCAACTGTATGATTTATGACTGATATATTTTTATGCTATTTCTAAAAGGAAAATGAAGGTTAAATGCAGCTTATAATTCTAAAGACAAAGAGAAAACATATTAACTGAATTTAAAAGGATGGCAAAGCAGACGCATTATATTCAAACAATCTGAAAATTCATTATGCTTAGTTATAAAGACTGTCTCTATATCTAATTTCATGATCAGTAACATTGTAATATCCATGCAATTACATAGGAAGCAATATTTTGTAATGGTTTTTACAGTTAGTAATGAACAACACAGAATGCAAATCTCTTATTAATCTGGATTAAGTAGAGAAAACAAACTTGTTTTAAACCTAGTCTTATAAACAGAAGGTCTAATCCTGAGCCTGCTTATATAGGGGTGTTTAATTAAATACAGTAGAAATACTGTGTTTGTTCAGTGGTAGAGAACAAAGCAGGAGACAGCCTATTCCTGGGAAGCCAGTCCTATACACCACTAGGGAAGGGGGTGAAACACTCAGTAGTGAAACACAGAACAGGAAATATGGGTCGTGGAATCACATACTCAGTTAATAAGCCAAAATCAACACAGGCGGGGAGCATTAGGCTCATTTGCTAATTATTCACTTCAGGCAAAATCTGTTGTTCATATGATTTCAGAATCTGGGCAGCAATATTTTTCACTGGATAAGTCCACACTCAGATGTGGACTAGACCAAACAAGGGAATTTCTGATCCAAGCAGTGGCCACATCTAAGAACTTTGGATAAAATAGTATTTAGCTTTTGTCTAAGAGTTACGAACTGTCTGCAAGGTATAATGGCTTAAATTGACACATACCAAAAGATCACTACAATTTCAACATCTGTGTTATGTATCAAAAAGTAATTTTATAGACAACACTCAGGAGGATAACAATAACAGACTGTAAAATCAGATTCATTCAAATACTCAGCAATCCTGAGAGAAGATTTAGCTGGTATTTTTTTTCTGAAGAACATTTATGTCATAAAAATACACCATTTCATTGACACTGAAACAGTTCAGGCAGGTGTGTCAGTTTTTATAGTTTAAATGGAGTATTTTATCGCATTTGGTATGAGTATTTTTGAGAGATAATGATGATGATGATGATCTTTGATCACGGTGTGGGTACCTAGAGAATTATATTTTGTCAAAATCATCTGAAGGCTTATGTTCAGTCCAGTATGAACAAAAATAAATGCTCAAACTTCAAAACCTGTCAGGAAATTGAGCTATCATCCTTAAGCTACCCTGTATGGCAGTAATATTTTGCACAAACTAAAACTGTAATATGGTTTATCTTTTGCCCATGAAAAACTTAGTGCTAAGAAATCAGCCTTAAAGTTTACTATTTGTGCATCTTCCAAGGGCAAAGCTGAAATCAGCTAATATTCCTCACATATTAAAAGTGGGATCTAGTTAGAGTACTGAATTGATACTTTAATGTGGAAAAGAGAAATGATCAAGGTTATCAGGCACTGGGTTTTCTGCAACAATAATTACTATACTGCTGCCAGTTAGAAACAGTTTCATTATCTCAAAATATACAAGAGGAAAATATTCAAAGGAAAGGCTTGATACTATTTTCCTATGAACATATATTTAGGCACTTAGCACATGTCTGGATGTTCACAAGTCCCGACCTCTCAGCTGGTCCGTGGATTTCAGTACTTAAGTAGCTGAGTGGGAGCTTGCAGGCTCAGCGCTTTTCTACATCAGGCCACCTGTTGAAGTGCCTAAATATAGGCCCAGGAGCTTAACCTCAGGCTTTGGAAACCTTGACTACTACAAACCGTTATTACACCTCCAGTAGTTATTTGAAAAGCAGATCTAGGATCCCATGGGACAGGACACTAGCAGTAAGGCAACCCCAGCTGCTCTCTCTGTGCAGAGAGAAAGGTAAAGCTGAATGCATTAACAGAATAATAAAATGAGATCTGAAAAATAGCTGAAGCGTGAGGAACCACCATGCTATAACTTAGCATTAAAGCTGATGGCCAGCTGAAGTTTGCCACTAAAGAGCTAACATGAACTGAGCTGTACCCTGTACCCAATTCTTTTCATGGTTAAATCATGTTTAGGTTATCAAAAGATAAAAATGTAACTGTGGTACATGGCTCAATATGAAAACTTGCAAAAGTTCTCTAGTACTGGATGCTTGTAAACATTATTTTTTTTGAGAAACCTGCCCAAATGATTGGAAAATGGATTTTAGAGATAAAAATTAATTTAGGCCATATCTGTACTGGAAACTTTTAAAGATTGTAATTATTATAAACAAGGATGCATGCATGTGACCATTGTAATTATTATAAACAAGGATGCATGCATGTGACCATTTGTTTTCTAAACAAGATCACTGCAGCAGCAAAAGTAGGTCTCTGTATGCAGCTGTAGTACTATTGAAGAGTCTCACATGGGTGTAGTTATTCCATTTCTTGTGTTGAAATGACTACTTTGATCTTATGCTGATAGGTCTGCAGACACATTACACGCACGTGTGTGTTTGTGTATATCACATAAACCACACTATTACAGCTTATGTGAACACAGCCCTCAGAGTGTTAATTTCTACAAAATTATCAGATACCATCTTGCCAAGAGTATTAGCTTTGCTCATTTTTAGAGTAAGAAATAGATTTGTGATCTCAGCACCCTTTTGTAAGCATAAAACAGCATAAACAAAAATACCGCTTAAGTACAATCACTTATAGACTGAAAAATTAATATTGTAGTTTCTTGTTATGAACACTACAGGACCCTTGAAGGAACAGCTGACAGAACTCCAGGGTAGAGTGAAATATTATAAAAGAAAAAGTAAATGCAGTTGGTGCAATAAATACACTGCTCTGCTGAGAACATCAACAGGGGAACTTGGTCAGAAACTGTAAGCTGTGAAGAACACTTTCAGCCAATCTTGCTTTAATGAACACTGACAGCACAACACAAGTTTTGAGAGTTATTTCCATTGCAACCTTTGAACTTTTTTTATAGCTAATTAGCCCACAACAGTAACAATCTGACAGCTTGTGGTGCCCTCACCAGCACTGACTTGTGCTCTGGCGACAGCATCTCACAAAGCAGGGGAAGCGCAGCCTCCAGCTAGGATACCAAATAGTATTGCTAGTGTAAAGCATCAGCAAACATGGAATGCTTGCATACAGCTATGTGCCTCACATACATCTACATAATGTTGTTTTTTCAGATCTGTTGTAGATCAGATATACAATAGCTTTGTTTTCATATCCTAGAGACTGCCATAACTGGAGAAAGTTACTCCTCAGAGACACATAGTGCTTACAAACAGGTGCGGGACTACTATATAAATAATTTCTTTTCTACCAACTTTCAGATGGAAATGTTTTCCAATGTACCTTACATTTAAATAGAAAAGATGAGGATCACGTAGAGTCAGCCTGCAGCACTTTTTCTGTCGTCTGATGAATGTGAATATGCCTAGAATAGTGGTTTTGGTCCCTTTTTACCTCCAGTTAATTGATTACCAATTAACTCAAGTTAACTGAACTCAGCTCTAAGTGCTGGTCTAGACATGCCACAAATGTTTATTCCAGGACATTCTGAAGAAAAACCACAAGTATTTGAGTCCTGGGAGAAAAGAATCTGTGGAATATCCAGACTAGCATTTTCAATTGTGTTATTAGGTCAAGTTAACATGGCAATTAATTATTGTGGGGTAAAGGGTACTAAAAATGTTAGCACTGACATTACTTAATAAATTTGGAGATCCAGATTGCCACTACCAGAAAATTAATCCTTCCATGTCACTCAGTTTAATCAGTAGATATGTGAGAATTCACTGATCTCAAGATACAAGGTTACAGTAAACATGTAAATGCTTTGGATAAAATAAACTTAGCTACACAAATGTTAGCAGCTTTCTTAGTCATTTTGTAGTTTCTACACATTACTTAAAATACTAACAATGTATTTACATTACATCTTTGCTTAGGTATGTTAATTAACTGAAGCTTAACAGTCATAAACCACCAGGAATGTAATGAAGAAAACTAGTATTTGCTTTACTACCTTTTTCCATACTTTTAAATATTGATGTAAGCTCAATTTTTACATTCTTCTGCTTTTTCCATCTTTTAAGGCTCCCCCTTTGTCTTCTTAAATCTTTGTTCTTCATGGGTGGGAGCAAGTAACTCCACATCTCAACCCTTTCCAATTAAAGTAGTATGAAAAATAACATAGTAATATTTTCTTTGACTGACATCTTCCAGAAATAAGAGCTGTGATCAAATGATAAGCTAATTTCTGCCCCGTGCATAGCACATTTATGCTCTTAACTGCAGTCTCACACAGCTCCATTGCTAGCCCAATGGAATATTTCATGACATTTGCAGTTTGCACCTAACTTTTATCTTCTGACAGTCAATAGGAGGACCTCAATTTAGTCAAATACCAGTTCATGAAACTCTATGCCTTGTGATATGTGACAAAGCAGTGGCAGATGTCTGGCATTTGGCTATACCGCAGATGTGTAAATCATAGCATCACATGAAGAGGGAGGGCACTGTCATTAAGTCACTGTCTGGGGAATGCACCTTTCAGAATGTTCCCTGTGGAGTACAGGGCACTAAGAATCACTACAGCTGAGTGTCATGGCACTGCTCCTCTATGATCCCACTCAACACTTGTAGTGTGAGAGTCAAGCATATGACTCTCATGTTCAGAGCATATGAACTGACCGGTGTGACAAGGGAGACTATTGGAAAACTTGCGTCACATCTGAGCTAATCTATGACACAGTAATTTTTATGTGGTGGCAGTGCTTTAGTTCAGTATTCTGAACAAGGAGTGTCCACATTTCCACAGTATAGGAGAGAACATCTGCACTACTAACTTCCAGAGCTTGGCCTTTGTTTCTCTCCTAGACACAGGAGAAATTTTCACCTGGAAAATTTTCAGAGCTCACTATCCCATACGTAAATCAGAATCACATAAGGAGCAGACTGACAACATATAGAAAGATGATGAGATTTGTCAGGTAGCAGGCAGAGCAAAGTTACTCCATAACAGAAGACAAGTTGGGGGGGAAAGGGGGGTTGGAGTGACCACAGCACAGACCAGGTCTCGCCAGCAGGGCACAGCCCCTTAGCAAGGTGGGCAAGGGCTGTGCCAGGTATAGGCTTCACCACCACTCAAGTAAGCACCAAAAGGTGAAACAAATCAAGTCCGTAATCAAACCAGCAAAATGGAACAGCTATTCAAAAACAACAGGACATTGTACAGAAAGAGATATACCTACAACAGCTTGGAAAAAGACAATTTGCTTGGGCTGAGCTTAAATAGAGCACCCGTACCCATGAGGAGTGTGTTGGTTGGGTGTGTCCCAGGTGAAGCTGATTAGGGCCATTAAGGCCTGCTAATTAATGCATTGAAGGCCATGACAGCAGCCTCCCCTCCTATCAGATATGTTCCCACACTTTATAAAGGCTGGAAGTTAGAGGAATATTTGCTATGAGATGCTTTAGCTGAAGAATAGTTACTGTTTGTGTGGTCCCTGGGGGTCTTTTGGGTCTGTAGCCCTGTTATTTGATGAGGTAATGAAGCTTTGCCTGAACTAATTTAGAATTTTTTAGGTTTGCTTTATCTTGCACCTCTGCCTAGTGGCTAGGGGTTGGGGAGTAGTTAGGGTTGATGGTAGAAAGGCTCTGGAAGTTGAGGCTTCAGCAGGGAACTGTGAAAAACTGGATGAATTGGCAGGGGTTGTTAGTGTTCTAGATAGTTGGGCTGACCTGATCAGCAATGGTAAAAGGCTCCTGAAAATGATGGTCTAATTTAGCAGATAGCTGGGTAGTCTGAATGTGTTTTCTGAAAAGTCAAACCTGGCTGCCAATACAGGAAGCAGTAGTTGTGAGATACTACTTACTTGCCTTTTGTAGATGCTTTTGGCTTTATTTAGCAGGGTTATGAGAAAAGTATGAACCTACTGGAGTCTGGCAAGCAGGGAGGGTGCTGGTGTGTGTAAAGTGTCTGGATGACTTTATGGTTAGAACTGAAGTTAGTGAAGAATGGAGTCTGCTGTGTAGATGGATGGATGTTATTACTGTAGGGAAGCTCTGCCTGTGGAGGAAGGTGGCCTGGCCATTTTGAAGAAAGCTACAGTTCTATTTCAGGACTTAGTTCACTCTGTTTGCCTGTTGATCTGGGGATGGTGCAAAGATGTGGGTTTGCACCTGGAGATCTATGAGCTCCTCTCAAAATCAGGCTGTAACCTGAGCCTCTCTGCTCCTCACTGATGCTGTAATTAGGGCCTGTTACTGTGCTCAAGGCCCTGACAAAATTCTGGACTTCCCCAAAGTAAAGTAACTGTTATGAAGCAGAGTTAAGTGATACTGCTGATGCATCTTTTCACTCTGGGAGTCAATTAAAAAGTGTTATTTGATATGATTCTTCAGAGCTGTGGTGCTTGACTATATCTATAATCTGACAGATTTTCTCTTCTTTGAAGCTCACTGCAGTGTTTCTGTAAGTTTGTGGTGTTTAGGTCCCTTATATTCTCTTAGTACTGGCTTCTCACTAAGATGTGAGACTTCAGCATGGTTTTGACTTTGTCCTGATTTTATGCTTTCTGTGTGGTTCGTGTTATAAGGATGGAACAAAGATGACTCCTCAAAAATTCATTGTAGGCTGTATTCACTAGCTGCAAAAGCACAGCTAAGCTGTTAAATTTTCCACAACTCTAATATTATAGGCAAGCTGTTTGCTTTGTTCCTAAAACATAGTTTAAGCTTCAGAGCTGCAGATTACAAATGCTTCATTTAAAGTGGGAGACTGGGGGTCCTGTGTCTTCTTACCATTTATTGTCTCCATGTCAGATTACCCATTCTATAACTTACTACTCAAATCAGAAATAGCTGCAGATACTTAAGGGATGGGATATGAAGGCATTTGCTCCAAAATATTTTTAATAAAAATATTGTTACATTAATGTGAATTTTTATTTCCAAAAGAGAAAAGAGACTTCATACCTTCAGTGGTAGTTTAGAACCTTCTTCATTCATCTCTGACTTCTTATGCAGTGTCTGAGTGTCTATGCTGCTTTGAGAATGTTGCCTCCACATAAAAATACACCTACTGTTCAATTTTTAATGAGTTCTTTAGATTGTGTAGTACTCTCAATAAGAGGTTACCAGAGTGCAGCTGCTCATTCTTTTCTCTGAATTTGTTTCCTGAAACCTCATTTTAAGTAGAGTGGTACACTAGTGCCTCAACACACACCCAGCCAACTGAGTCAGCAACTCTTTTTGGAGAGTGGTGAAAATAACATTATGAAATCTCTTATGTTCTGTTCATGGCTATTGATAGTCTTTTCTTGCTTATTGTCATAACACACCTAGGGATCAGTGGAGAACGAGGCCCCGCTGGCTGAGGCTCTTTCCAAAAACGTATTAAAAAGCCCCTACACCAAAGTGATTACAACATAATAGCTACAGTAGATGAAATAGAAAATACAAGGAAGCAGCTGCTTTTCTGGAGCATGGAAGCATGGGAAAAATAAGCATGCAGAGAGGGTACTAGCAAGATGTATGTTCTCTCTATCCCATCTTAAATAACTACTGTATAATACAGTGCTTATTCTCCAGCTACACATAAGAGCTGCATGTAGCTTTCTTAGCCAAACTGCAGGTGTCTCTCCTGCTGGAGACGCTTTAAAAATCTGGATATTTATTTGAATATTTAGTTGCTCCAATAGTTTCAACTCCAAATATGAAAGTTAGTTTCCTTAATTGGTCCCCTAGTGAAAACAGGTGTATAACACCAAGGTGGTATTTCATACATGTTGCTTCAGATTAATGAACCACAGAGAGGCATGGCATGCAAGAAGTATGTAATTATTTTTGGTTTTGGATAAACATCATGATTTGTTAGTCCATACATTATTTTTTTAAAATGAGCTTTATGCAGCTACTGCAATGGGAAGAAAATAAGCTAGCACGGCCTTGTTGCGGTGGAGGTGACTGATTTCTTTATTAAGCATACAGCGCCACCTCCAGTACCAGATTTGCAGCTGAAAATGAGGCATAATAGAATCAGAGGCATAACTATGAAGTTTAATTCCTAAATAATTTTAAGTGGCCTAATGGACAAGTTCCCAAAACTTACATTTGAGAGCCTTAAAACTTAGGGTACTCTTGTGCTCCTTAAGACTGGGGGAAGTTTAAATTTGTACTACTACTAATACAAATTGTATTTGCAGACATATCTTGATTATTCACCACTCAAAAGGCTGAAAGACCCTTAATTCCTAATGAGTTAAATGGCATCTGAGCTCTTCAATAGTTCCCGAGCTTGTTAATTTCTTTTTGTGGACAAACCAGCATCCCATATCTGGATTCACTTAATCTGCCTATTAGAGATCCAGACTCTTAAGCTCACTTGTAATAATTACATGCTAATCTTAGAAGCTTCCCAATAAATAAACTTGACATTTTCAGAACTGTGAGTAATTTAATAAACTACATGCAGTTATGAAAATAAATTGCAGATCTAAATTCCCTCCCCCCGCCAAGAATTTGAGATAGGAAACAGCTGGAAAAAAAAGGCAGCTGGTAGTAGTTCTTGTAACTTTTGTAGAGCAGTGTCTTATAACCAGTGCATCTCTGGCTTTTGTTGTAAAGCTAGGAAGTACCTTAGAAAAATAAGCAAGAAAGAATACTGATGTAAATGTACCTTGCTCATCAGCCTCTCTGATACTGGCTGATCACTTAGATTCAAGACCATAGGAAAAAAAAAAGCTGTTACTTTCATCTCACAACTGCTTCTTTATTCTTTTAATGGAAAAATAACCTCCTAATAAGCAGAATCTCTCTTCTAAGAGCAAAACTGAGGCTTTAGTAAATGAGCAGCTTTTCTTTGGTCTTCTGTGCAGACCTGTGTATCCACTTCCAGGTCACAGTTTTAAATCCAGCCTGGACTATCTGTGAAGTAATCTCATCTCTTACAGTAGCTCCTGATATGCAGATGTGGGTTGGTGAAAGGGGTGTGTTGGGCTCCAACTCAGCGCAGTGGGACTCTTTTGAGCTGCTGGGCCCCTCCTTGGGAGGAGCTAGTTTCTGTACCAGGTGCAGGAGCAAATGGACACGGACTTCTTTTGCATGGGCAAGTGGCCTGGTCACAAATGTGGCAAAATGGGGAGCCCCACATCTGTCTTGTAGCCTGGATGAAATGACTTTGTTGGTACTATACTGTCCCTGACAGGGAACCAGGGACACTATCATTGCTGCAGGTTGCCATTGCTAACAGAGCCCAAGGGCTGCCAGTGTCTTGCTAAGGATTTACCCAAGGTGGTGCAAGGAAACTCTGCCTAGCAAGGTAATCATGGAAAATTATAGTTGTCTTATTTCTGACACTAGACAGTGTTACTAAGACTTGGCAAGTTCAGTGTTGCTGTGTGTTTCCCTCTGCAGGAAAATGAGCAGCAATACACATAAACCATAATGAATTTTTCAAACTCAATGATTATAACATGGCCTTGGGAATTGCTCTAAGCAATTTCTTTTTATTTACTACCAATGTGAGTTGGAGGTAATGTTGTTAAAAGGTCTGAGGCATATTATCAATGTTCAAGGACAAAGTAGTCTGTATTTTAGGACTAAATGAGATTATGCTTGGTTTTTTAAGCAAAACCACTCATTTGCTGGAGTTTATTGGGGAAAAAAAGCTACAAAAGCAGAGTATAACAGAAAAATACTCAAAGGACTTTTATTTCAGAGACAAACTGCAGCTTCTAAATTCAGGGACATCTCTTTATGATCCATGTAAAATATCTGTTGCTATCCATTAAGCTGAGTGATATTTTGCACCAGTTCCTCCTTTTTCTGAAATGCCTTCTGCAAAATACCTTTTGCAAAATTTTTAAAGATAAACTAAAATAATTTAAAATGGCCCAATCCCTGCTGGCTGCTGGGACAAAAATTCAGTCAAGTTTCCTAGGTTCTTGTCTGAGGGTCTAGAAGGATAATGTCTGTCATCAAAAAAAAAAAGAAACCATGATATGAAAAGAAGTTTCTACCACTTTTCTTCTGACGGTGGCTTTGAAATCAATAATTAATCTTTAGCTTATAAAAAGCAATGTGTAGCTAGCTGCCTTGAATTTACAACCTCTTATCAATGGATTTCAATTGTAGGAATTTCCTGTTAAAATGGATTTATGCTGAAGAAGTGCAACGCTTGCTAATTTTCTCTTCCTATGTTTTCAACTTTACCTTTTTGTATGTACATACACACTTAGATCAGGTAATATCTAAGGAACCTAAAACTCGGCAAAATCTAAAAGTCTAAGATATGAGTTACCTGAAGTTGAAAATTTTAATGGTCTTATGGCTCAGCTTCTCCTCTGCTGCTGATAGAAAAGGAGAAGGAAGGAGAACTGGCAAAGTGTCACTGGAGATAATGGTAGGAAAACACATGAGCCTATGGTGAAAAAAAAAACATTTTTCAACACAAGTGAGGGTTTCTCTTGGCATAAAAATAGCTGGAAGGTGTTTGCTGTCAAACTATCAGTTGTGAGGAGCAGAACTTAACCCTGAATTGTTGTTAACTTATGCTGTTGCTGTAACAATTGCTTACATGGCCCAAACTCTTCCTTACTGTTTACCTGATGTTAGTTTCAGGTTTCTTGTATGGGTTAACTTCTTCAGTGGAGATGGAGGTGTAAAGGCTCAATTTTTACTGCCCTTCTCCCCACCCTGCCTAAATCCTAGCACCTGGTAAGTGAGGTGCTAGTGCCTGCTGAGTGGCCCCCCCGAGGTTTGCCAGCAGGAGAAGCAGCTGCCATTGTCGTCTGAGGAAGCCCCAGCCAAAATGGGGTTGCTGTAGCTCACCTTGACCACGCCAAGGGACAGGTAAGCCAGGAGGAGCTGCTACCTCTGTCCTTTTGCTGGGCTGGTGGCCCCATGCTGTGGCATATGGCACTACCTCCCCAGTGAGCTGAGGACACAGGAGGTGCTGCTCCTTCTTTCATCCTGAAGGCCAGGTGGAATCGGCCCTGGAGACTGGGTGTGGCCTGTAGGCTTTGTGTCTTCGCAGTCCAAAGCAGGCTTCATGAAATGCTTGCTTAAGCTTCTGAGGGATGTTTGTGAAGGGGATTATATAACATTGTGCCCTGAGAGACAGGCAATCCCTTCCACTCCTATTGGCACTCACAGGAAAAAAAAATCTAAGCTTGTGAAAATGGACTCTGTCATGTCTGACCATGGTAAGTTATATACACCTGACTTTAATTTCCATATGTTCCACAAAAGGCAGTGAGTCTGAGGTATGCTTAGAAGCCAGCAGACTTTATATTCCCCTTTCATGCAGTTTAAGGGCTACGGCAGTGCAGGCTTGGGTAGCTTAAGCCACTTGTTCCCCAACCGTGGTGCATACACTGAAGCGGCCATTATGCTATGCAGCCTTGCTAAATACACAGCCCTTTAGCTGCAGTGTCATGGTCTCTTTCCTTTTATGTTACCTGAGGCACAACATGTTCCCCAGTGCACGTGAGACAGAGCCCGGCATTGCTGCTGCGTGGTAGTTTGTTGACCAGGTCTTGGGGAGAAGGAGGAAACCATCATCCCTGTTGGAACAGCTGATTTGAGGCCAGTTCTGAAAATGGGAAAATGTAACATTAGAATTTCCACAAGAGGGCACTTAAATATTAAATTGGCATTACTTTCCCAGTGTGTGTGTTGGAGATGGTTACAATATAATCTATCAGGTGTAATTTATTTTCCTCAGTTTTATGTAGGGCTACTTAAGATCTGAGATAAAAGACAATAGTCTGAGATAAAGACAATGGTGGGCAGCAAATATCAATTTAGTCCTGCATCTGTAGCACAGAGTATATGCTTATACCACTTCCACATTCTGCTATGGTTCTGAGAAAATGGAAAAGAATAGTATGAAATGAGAAGCTGGAGGTCAGTACTCTATAAAAATTAGACCTTACTCAAGAAATGGAACAAAATTGCTTACTATTAACTAACCTGATAGAAATTAATGGCTTTACTCAGTATCTTAAGTATATATTTAAATGACTTGTTGAACTGTCATAGTAGGTAGAGAATAACACAGCTGTGGCAGCAGTGGATTTTTGGCCTAGTGTGGAAGGAAAAGTTAGAAAGATAAGGAGAAATGGAAGGAATCACTAAGAAAAGTAGGTTGTGAGGTGTGTGTGCAGGGTGTATGTGTGGAAGGGGTCGGAGGGAGGAAATCATATCCTGAGCAGAGAAGAAAAAAGGGAAAACAACATCACTGATGAAGTTGAGGAAAGAATACAACAAAATGGATCTTCTGGTATTCTAGTTATTGTCACTGCAAAAGTGACGTCCTGAATTGTGCCTGTTCCAAATAACATTCAGCGATTGGTGCAGGCCCTGGTGCAGACAATAAGGCGGAGTCCTGGGTCCAGTCAGCTTCCTGATACCATCTTAGCCCTGCACCTACCCCTCTATCCTGCAGGCTTCTCTTCATTTGCAGTGGCTATACATTTGGTCTTCAATACAGTAAGCCCACTAAGCACAGAATACAGTAAAATCACTAGTAGACTCACAAAACTTGAAGGGAATGTGCCCCGACTCCTGTATCACTACATTATGTTCATCATTGCATTCAGCTGTAGGAACGGCTTCCTATGATATTTTGCTATTAGGTCTTTCTCAAAATATTCCACTCTTATTGCCTATCCCTTCCCATTCCCCTTCTCTATTTGCTTCTTCATTCATTTTGTTAACTAGGAGGATTTAACAGCTTCTGGTGAATATATAGGAGTGACTGACTCAAAGTAATTATTTTTCAAATGAGTTTTCATGCTTCAATGATTCCTCTTGCCAAGAAGTTCCTTTGGCCTTGAACTTTATTACTTAAAACACATTAGAACAAGAATAGTTTGCAAGAAATGATCACAGCCTTCAAAACTGCTATTGCATTAACTGTTTCTAGCAAATTATCTATGGAGTAAAACTGTTTGTACATCTCTGAAAGAATTATACAAGTATATAAACCAGAATCAATCTTTTTAATGGTAGGAGAAGGATAATACTATGAAGATCGTTGTTCCCCCACTAAGGTGCTCTATAAAAGGCATCATATAGCCATGGTTTGTGTTCAAAGTGTCAGGTTGTGTGTGTGTGCACAAATGGAAGTTTGAAGGCAGGAGCGGGGGTAGTTTCAGTAGCTTCTCTGAGGCAAGGGGGAGGGCCAGATCAGCCAGAGGAGTAAATGTCACTTTGGCTGTAAACCACCAAGAATGGTTCAAGAGAAATAACTTTCTAAATCATAATTCTTCTCCATCTAATACCCTGCTAGCATCTAGGACATCCCAGTCTAGATGGGACTCCAGAATTTGGGGAATCATGATGAGAGGGGGATGCCAGAACCAGCTGGGATGCACTAATGAGGGGATTATAGCCCTGCCTCTTCCCCAAGTGGTACATGGAAATCCTATCCATATGATAAACCATAGAACCTCTTGAAAAGTAGATATATTCTGTCTTTCAACTCTTTGCCTTATCTTTGGCTGTTCTTGTGTTATTTCTGGGGATTAACCTAATCGCTTGATCCTCGGAGCCCCTTAAAGTATCTGCAGTTTTAAAAAGAAAATGAGCTAGTAAGTTTTCTTATTTTTCCTTCAAAATCTGCATAGTCTCTCAGTTCAGCCTTTTTGATATCTAGGACTGAAATTATTCACTCTTGTATTAGTGATTTTCTTCTGCATATAAAATATTGCAGAGAAATGATTATTCAAGTGCTAATTTTCTAGTGCTAGAAAGAAGGACCTTCCACCTTGGGAGAAGAGGCTTCTAGCTTAGTAATGGGATCTACTGCTTGATTCTAGCCGTGGCAGAAATCATGTTAAACAGACTTTTAATATGAACATGTTTGCCGTTGTAGCTAAACTCATTTTATACCTTTGACCTCTGTAAGCAGCATTCTCTGTACAGTAACTCAGACAACAAAAGTAACTGGAGCAAGGGTTCAAGAAACGGTTCCAGAAATTCCTCAGCCTTCAATGTTTTTCACATATTCAGTGCTTACATATATTAATATACTCACTTAAACTTATACATGAATAGTTCCAAAACAAAGTTAAAACACATTTTGCACAACAAAAATGTCTTTAGCAGTTTTGTGACTCACTCACTTGTGACCGTTTTAGTAGCCTGTACTGTTGTTCTTTTAGTGACGTATTTTTTTATTTCCTGTTATTTCAAAGGTCCTACCTTCTGTTTCAAACCTAATCATGTGTGCATGCATTTACATACCTGTATTAATTTCAACACAATGAGTAACCTTCAGTAGGGAAAACTTTTCCCAGGATAGACAGTATGAAGAATCACTGAAGTTCAAAGGTATTCATACATTCAGAGCATGATCTGCCCTACCTGAAAGGGTCCTGGAAGGTCATGCTGGCAGACTCCCACGCAGTAGCACAGCTCTTTTAAGGAAATAGATGTTTCAAGGATCATTAGACACTCTGGAGGCTGGGTCTTCAGGTGTGAATCTCAAAAATGACTCTTGATTTTATTTCTCTCCTCTCTGCTAGATGGCTGAAAACTTACTACTTCTCTTCAGGTATTTTCAGGAGAAGGCTTAAACAGAGGTAGAGCTAAAAGTGTGTCCCAGGAGTTGTGTTGACTGCATGAGCCTTCTTGTCAACTTTGTTAATAAAGTTAATCTATGGGAAGAGAAGCGATGCCTGCTTTTATTGGGAGAGGCTATTCATGGACATAGGTTGTTCCATTAGGTGTTTTCTCGGAATATCCTACCACTTATGCATGTGTTATGCTCAGGATCATAAAGCAAATGAGCAAAAAATGTCTTATAGTTAAAGAGGAATTAGTTATTTCTACACCATGGAAACTAGAAGCTGGAAAGGACAAGGGTAATTTTGGTTTCCCTTTCCCTTTAATTTAACTTGCAAAACATTGAAAGGAAGCTCATTTCCTGGTCTGTTAAATCTTTTTTGTCCATTGTGGTCACAAAGGTAAGTAATAAAGTTCTGAAGCTGGGGGATATACCTTTTGCTGAAGATGAGTTAGGATTAACTCAGCTTTCAGTCTGAGGGGAAGGTTCTGCTTTAGAACAGTCAATTGATGGGCTGTAAAATGAGGTTTAAATTGTGAACAAACCATAGCAGTGACAATAGGTGGCAGTGTCAGCTCAAAAATGGTTCTTATTTTTCAGCTTTTGTCTGGGATTTCCTCTCTTTTAAGGCTATGGGAGGGAATAATCACCCTCTTTCACTTTGTGGAGAGTGCCAGGAGTCAGAAGTAAAGGCTGTTACCAGCTTTCATCTGCGGTTAATTTTCTTCCCAGCTTTTTCTTACTATCATCTTGAGGATTTGTGTGAAGATTTTACACTTGGAACTGACTTCAAATCATATAGCTACAAATGCAAACCAAAGGATTTTTTTTAAGACTCTCTCTGTATGCTAGGATTGGGCCCTAAGGGGCCCAATCAGCCTGAAATCAATTCCATTAATTAAGGAATGAGTTAGTGCTTTAGGATGCTATACCTGCCTGTCAGGTCTTCTGATGATTCTCTGCAATATTCTGTTTTCTGGCTTGTTAAAAAGCAATCTTTCCCCTATTGCAGTGTGATGCTCTTACAAACAGTGGTAGGAAAGCTCACTAGACAGATAAACAAAACTATTCACAAAGCTAATAAAATATGAAAAATGGAGACTGCCTTCTAGTCTCTCTTCAAGCTAAAGCTTTCTGTTGCAGAGAGTTCTTAGGCTACAGAAGAATGATGGTTCTATGGCTCTGAATGGGATTCAAGGTATTTGGGTTCTTTACGCTGTCACAGATTTGTTTTAATGTGACCTTTGGCAACTTGCCTAATCTTTCCCTCTGCTTCTTAGTCTGTACAATGGAGAGAGCAGTTTAATTTTCCTGCCTTCAGGGTAAAGCTTGTCTTGTTCTGCTGTTGTATACCTGTAGACAAGTTGTAGTATTGAATAGCACTTGCTAGTTGTATAATACAAATAAAATTAGCAATTTTAAGCAAAGTAAAAGTAGCGCATGGGCAGAGTCACCTATATGAAGTGCTTCAGTGGATCACAGCCACAAATGGCCTAATCCTTTGCTGGGATAGTTATTACCCTAACCTAGAATATGGAAAGGTCTATATTAAGTTTTCTCCTCTGCTAGAGGGCATTTGAAGCCCCAGCTAATGGGGAGGTGTGCTAATTTGCAGGAAACAAGATATTTGGAGGAAAACAGGACTTGCAATTTGCTTAATACTTGTTTTGTGCACAATAGAAAATGATTCTTTATCTCCATGGTTAAGGCACTCATCTGAATAACTAACAAAAGTCTGCCCTGCTCATGCTGATATTATAATAAGTGTCATCCACGGTGAAGTAGCCAAAGCACCTACATAGGGCTGAAACTCCTTTTTTGTTTGGGGTTAATGAGCTGGCCTTGATTGCCTTTCCCTGCTAAGTCCACTACTTATCAAATAAGTACACTTTTTCAAAGGAGTTTGAGTACTCCAATTCTGCATGGTAGCTTTTGTTTGGAGTTTTTATCTAGATTCCCACTGGAGCAAATAATCTACCTCCTGGGTTGGGCCAAGGGTCAAGGTATGCTCTCCGGCATTTCCTATCAGGTATATAAAAGTCTTCATTTTCAGCAGACTATTTGTTCTATAGCACATTCTTGGTATCTAATTCTACCCACAATGCTGCATGGAAAGTATAAGTACTGATTCTGTTATGATGGCCAATGCTTAACGGTTGTTTCATTTAATGTGTGCAGATTCTCAATTGTACAGTGAATTTAGGCTAAAGAGGTCATGCTTCACTGACCTGAAAGCTTTAAAAAATTTTTTTCTTTCCTGTTGTACAGAACTACTGATTTACATGGCTAAAAATCCGCCCCCAACTCCCTTGTTGAACATTGTTCAAGGTTACTGTTAAACTTAGAGTTTACTGGAACTTGTAGTTCCTTGCTTTCCCTACCTCTTTCCTCTCTGAAAAATCTGAATTAAAATGAATAGCTTTCATCTTTTTTAGCTTAAGTGATCTTAAGGTTACTTTCATTGCCTCCTCCTTTTTCTTTGCCTGCTTTCTCCATTGTATACCTTTTGCTGGATAGGTACAGTGGATTATGAGAATTCTTGACCATAGTGCATCACTGCTGGCCTTTTGAGGAAGACTGGCATTAAAATTTGTTTAGGGTACTAACCTGAGTAGAGTCATAGTGGCATATTAAGCCAAACATTGATTTTTTATTTTATTTTGGGAGGTAATTGATATTTAAGTGGTGGACTGCAAATTGCTTGGGAAGACGTGAATTCTCTTTGGATTGAAAACTGCTATTTTATATTGAACAATTTTAACAAAATTTTAGTGGTAATTGCTTTACTAGTAAGTGTCATGCTTTGCAAAATCCATGAAACTTCACGCTGCTAAACATTGTGCTTGAAGGGGTCCGGTCTGCAGTAGCTTGCTATGCAACCACTCTTCTGTTTTGAGCTTCAGCCTGCTGGTTGCTGGGGGCCACATGACTAGCTATTGCAACCGTTGTGGATGAGACTGACAGGGTTATAGCCCTTCCCAGTGTCAGGATGCTACAGACAGATGTCTTGCCTCTGTGAGAAACGTCAGCTCAAGACTCGCTGCTTCAATTAAGTTCCCAGCACAGTCAAAGTTGAGTCTCTCTCTGAAGGAGCTTTTGGCTTCTACTGGTTGTGGAATTTAGTATGAGGTGTCAAACACTATCGGTCTCTGAAGACAGACATGGGTGACCTAGTAGGTTGCCTGTGTGAACAAAAGAATTTCTAGCTTTTGAGTATGGCATGTAAGCCCAGTTTTCACTTTTTTCCTTTCATTTCTCACTTCCTTCAGGTACAGAATCCTAGCAAAAAAAGAAGCAATGTGTTACAGGTTTCAGATTAATATCAATTAGAGTTCACAAATATCAGGCTGCTTGCATGAGGGGCCTGTAGTAAGGAATGTGTGTAAACAGTCACTCTTCTCTATTGGGGATATTGAGTAAGTGATACTTTGCCTTAAATTCTGCTCAGAGGCAGTAGAGCTAACACAACGAAGACTTTTAAGATAACTAATTGTACAATTTAGGACTCTCTGCTTCTGCCTGTAGCCTGGATGGGAACTGAGTGATATGATGATCCATGGGGAATCTGACAGTTCATTAGACTTTTTGTATGTTTCTCTCTTGGTCTCCAAGCTGCTCAGTGCATAAAGGGAATTAAGTCTGACTGTCAACATGATTGCGTTTTAAAACACCACCCTGTGGAAATGTATTTTCAATAGTTAGATGAATTCTGGGAAATAATTGAGCTGTTCTCTGGCTGCTAGTGTGTGTGCTTCTTCTTGTACATACAGTTGACCTTGGAGACACAAGTGGTGAACTGATATATGTTGGTTGAGCAAGCTGATACTCTTGTGCTGCTGACAGTTCCACCCTTTGGATCCAGCATAGTCAGTCAACATGCTGCTCTCTGGGGAAAAAAGTTTGTATGAATGTAAATGCTGTTATAATTGCCATAGGAGTAGCTCAGCTGTATGTCACACTGAGGCAGGTGAAGAAGAGTCCTGTGTTCCAGATACCTGGTGGATTATCTAGGACAACAAACCCATGATAAACATGGAGAATAGAGTTAGCTAGCAACTTTGTACAGCATTGAAATGTTGGATGCTGTTAGAAGAGAATTAGTTCTTGGCTAACAGAAGTCCTGTGGACTTGATGCCTAATTGAGCAACATTTTAGACATAGTATGATCCCTTCCTAGACAAATACATCTTTCTCCATGCTTGATGCTTATGGAAACTACCTCCTACAGAAAGGTCTTTGGAGTATTTCCTTCCTTTATATCTGCACTCCCTGAAGTCTGCAGAGATTCACTGGATTGTGACTGTTATCAAGATTCTCCGAAAAACAAGAAAGTCTAAATCCCACTAAAGTCAATAGGAATTAAATACCTAAACATATCTGGGGGTCTGGACTCTTAGAATAATCTTTTTTTAATTAGAAATCTCAGTTAAGCATAAGGTATAATACCGAAGCTCTAGGTACAATGAATATGAAATCTGTGGTTAAACTTGCACCAAGCTCCACTAAGTTGGGTAGCTGTAAAAAGAGATGGTTTTGTCATGTTCCAAGTAGAAAGGAAGTAGGAAAAGAGGAATCATGAAGGCAGGTAAACTCTGAGTTGTATTTCCTCATTCCTTCCTGCTGTGTTTGTGCTACTGCAAAGGATAAGCTAGTCTCCTGAACTGTGTTCCTGTGCAATACTACACAAAGTAGATGGAGATAGGGAATATTATCCCATATGGCTCCTGTTACATAAATGCCTTCAGCTATTGAGATGACTTAGCTAATCCAGCCAGCTGCAGCAACCTGGATATTAACTGTATAGTGCTTCTGCATAAGGCTTAAGGACAGCTCTATTTTTTATTGGAGTAGAAAAACAGGAGTAAGACAGTGCAAAGGTGAAGTTGCTAGAAATCCACAACCTTTAAAATATACTCACAGAACCAATTGATGATCTGACACTAAAAATGAATATTCCTTCAGTGCTCAGTTCAGTCCCTCATGTCTCTATCCTTTAGCATTTTTAAAATATTCTGCTATTTCTTTTCATGTTAAGTTTCAAATTGTATTCACTATGTCTGACAAAGTTGGCCTTAAGCATTTTTAGCACAATTTAAAAGCTTTATATATGAAACTTTACTGTACTTTCCTTGCTGAGACCAAAGGCTGTTTTATATTTTCTCTTCCTTTTCTTAAGCAGAGAAAGGGCGGGGAAAAAAGGAGAGTCAAACCTTTAAAAGCTGAAAGTTACACTGGGATATGTATTAAAGCAAAATCATGCACACGTTCATGTCTGTTCTGTTACTAAAAACACACCAATCCTTCAAGAGTTAAATAAAAGTATTGATAACACCTTCTTGGCCTAATACTTACAAGTGTTGGTAGAACTAGGCCCTCATGTAGCTCACATGGCTGATACAGCTTGGAAATCTGAATCTTTATCCACACTTCAGAAAAGTAATATACTTAAGGCAGCAAATATTTTAGCTAAAATCTTCCCTCATTTATTCCTCAGTGTGGCCACAGTTGTACTGTGGGAGCTTACTGTATATGAAACAACAAAAATAGGGCCAGTATAGTCATGTCCATGTGCGACTACTCTATTGATGCAAATATGTCAGCCAAGCAATAGACGGCAAACCTCTTGCTGACCTACTTGAGTAGAACTTAAGTGGTAGATTTAGTAGAATACCTATCTACATAGATGTCTGTATTTCAAGAAATTAAGACATGAATGAGAAGAGAAAATTCAGAAATAATACATCTAAGAATTTTTTGCATTTGATACATGCAACACTGAGGTCCATGCAAAAACGTGACTAAATACGGCCCAAACTAGCCTGTGTCTAAAAGCCAAATACTGGTTCTTTCATTCTCCATAGGGCCCCTTGTTTCTCGTCTACTATATAAGAACTTTTCCTCTCAAACTGCTTTCTGCTTAGCATTTTGCCAAACTGTTGTATCAGTTGCCTAAAAGTCCCTGCAGCAGAATTAGAAAAACAAAACAACGCACCCTGAATGACCATTTCCATTCATTAATATCCCATTATCTTTTTAGAAAAGGTCATAACTATACAAAATAAATAGCTAAATCTGTAGGTGAAAACGCAAGTCTGAAATATATTCACATACAGTTCCACAAGAAACTATTGAACCTAAAGTACATGTACAAACCGGGTGGTTGTCTTTCCTTGGCAAAGACAAGCCTTTCCCTTTCTGCACTGTCTCTAGTCCTTATTTTTCATTTGTTAATGAAGTGACATGAGGTGTAATTTAAATCCAGGAAAATTTTCATCCAAGATAGAATTTCTAGCTTTGTAGAAGCAGAAGTGGCAGTACTGGAATTGAACTAGGATGCCTTAGAGTATAAGGTTCAAATAAGATAGCAGTAGTATGTTCAAATATTTGCCAGCTCAGTCCAAAACTACCAGAAGATTGTTTCAATTGTTAATTGCAACCTTTTCATGTACAGATGGGAGTTTTTTGTTTTGGATAGCCTTAATAGGGTAGCTACTCTCCTGCACTAGCTCCTATTCTTACGAATGCTTTTGAGGAAGCATAAGATGCTGCTTTTTTGTTTCTTTTCCCCACCCCCTTTACTAAGGAGAAAAATGGATTTTTGAAGGGGTTAAAATAAGGAGAAAAGAGAAAGGAATCTGAGGAACCAATCTTACTGTCGGTCAAGCTTAGTAAAATCATTCAAGTGGCCTTGTATATGAATGCACGCAGATACCAAATTACTGTTTTCCTCAGATTGTTTTTTGGGCCACCAGGTTTTTGAGCACTGTAGGGAGGCTTTACCCTTGACTTGCTTCTCTAAGCTATGTGAAGAAGTTCCGTGTAGTAAGTATAGCAGAGTAGTTAATTATATTGTAGCATATGTATAGTTATTTAAGTTCAACATGTACCCAAGTGGTGAGATAATACTTACTGATTGCACTGAAAATGAGCATTTTATTCTGTAGAATTATTTTAATTTCCTTATTGTAAATACAGCTCTTGATCCATTAAGAAAGACTCTCACAGTAGGATTCCTCCATGTTTTCAAAGGCAGCTCTCTCCTGCTGTTTCCTAAACAGCTATTCTTTGAGGCCTGTTTTCAGCACCTGTGCAAGAAATAAGGGAAGATTATTTGAAATTTAGTTCCCTGATCAGTGGGGAATTGGAAGGGTGTCGGGGGAGACTGAGGAAAGGAGGGATTAGTCTGTCACTATGCCACTAATGAAAGTATGCTTCTGTATGAAAGAAAGCTACTCTGTTTTGTAGTGAGTAGAAGGACTAATGATATGGGGGAGTGACTTGTGACATGTAACACTATGTAAATCTGTGCATTTTCAGCTCTAAACTGAAAGTAATTAGTGTCTTGTGTCACTTCCAAGGAAGTATTTTTCTGCCACCTGCTGTGGATATTGTTCCCAATGCATCTCAAACATGCATGGCACTTGATGCTAGCATAAAACCTTTTGGCTTCTGAGCATGGTCCCTGCGGGGCTAAATTCTAATATATGTTACTGTTCCTGAAAGTGTTTAGGTGAGCCTAACAATGCGCTGACAGTGACGTATTTTCAAAGGAACATGTTTTCAGTCTTGGGTATTTGTCTTCTGTTTTGTGGAGGTAGTTGACGCCAGTCAGAAGGTTTAAAGTCTAGTGGGACCAGTAGAGGTGAGTCTTCTCTTCCATAACAGTTTTGAGAAAAATCTGTAGTGAAAGGCAAAGAAGATGCTACAAAGCAAAGCCTACTAGCTACGCTTTGGCCCAGAGTGATGCTTTGGAGAGAAATAGATGGATGGCCACAGATTGCCACCAGTTTAGTGAGTATTCCCCTGTTTCCACCACTTTTGTCCTCACTTAAATTACTCTATAATTACTGTTTCATTTTTTTGTCTTTGGATACAGGTGCAAAACAGAAACACTTCATTTTGAACATCTTTTAAGCAGTTCTGCTACGTATCTGTGTTTATTTCGACTTTTGTTTAGGGATCAGTTTCTTGCTCCGCGTTAAGAGACTGATCTTGCTTATGCACTGGTATGCTACTTCTGGTTTCCTTAAAGTGTGACCTTCCGAAATTATTTTTTCCTGAAGCTTTACTTTCTTTCCTCTTTAATACAAACTCCAAATCATTCTTTATAGAATTTAAACTCTCTGCTGTGCCAAAGCTCAAGCAGGCTTGTATGACTACCTTGCTTATACAAAAGACTTTATCAAGACTTTAGGGAGCTAAACTCATGATGGGGAAAGGAGAATGAATTCAGAATGCCTAATTGTTCTAGCTAAAATTGGGCCTCCAAAGAGTATTCTGAGGGGTAAGGAATCAAGAGGCTGATCTTTATCTTCAAGAACTACAGACCTTATGCTACTTTTTTTTTTCTTCCCTTCTCTTTCTAACTGACCTCAGCCATCTTCTGTCTGCTTTCCCTGCTGTGGGAAAATGGTTCAACTGCTCTTAGTTTTCTTGTTTTGGTTTTGAGTTTTTTTTTTGTAAATGTTACTTTCTCACGTGTTAAACATTTTAAATGAACACATTTGTAGAAACTGTTTAATGCCAGCTTGTGCCCCAAAAAAGGTTTGCTCCCCTCAGTCTCTGAAGCATTCCTTCTAAAGTGTAAATGTTCCGCTTGATATTTTACCAGAAGTATTCAGTCAGTCTCTAGATATTATCCTGTGTTCCTATCTGTCTCTTCTAGCAAATCTGTGTCAGAGGAATCAGTGATTTGTAGAAGTCTACTGACTACTAAGTTTCCAGCAGCCTAAAAGGAGTAGGAAGCAGATTCTGTGCGTCTAAATAAGGTCAGGACGGAATGAAGCCTGACTATAGTTTAGTCTCTGCTGCTGACCTGAACATAGCATGGTGCTGGAGAAAGATAGGATAATTACAGAAAGAGAGTCTTACAGATGCTATCAGTCTGTTTCCTGTTGTCCCCTCTGCTTGTCAGCTCAAATTCCTGCCTGTGGCGCTCAATTCAGCGGGGTATAGAAACTGGGCAGTGCAACAGAGAAACATATGAATTACTGTGTGTGTGGCACGTGGGGCGTTGCGCTTGAGGACAGTCAAATTTGTACCTAGCAGCTGGTCTCCGTCTGGGGAGCATGGGTCTGAGATCCCTACTTTACGCAGTGGGTGTTTCATCTGCATCTGGCAAGTAATAGCAAGTGATGGACCACAGCTGATCCTTCTGCCCAGATGCTGAAGGGACTGGGTGGGCATGCATGTCTGCAGCCACAATGCCACATATGCAGTTAGGTTCTCTCCAGCACCTGTGGGAAAATGACTTCTGTCACCAGCTGCCACATGTGACAATGACAGCTCATTGCTGTAGCTTCTTACAGAATCTGGCTTGCTGGTGATGGTAAAAGCTACTTTCCTTCTCCAGAAAGAGTGGTAAGTGCTGTTGCATACAGTATGTACTATGCCATGTTTCACTTCGTGTTCTGTACCAGTCTTTCATTGAAACTTTATTCCAGGTTCTTGATTATGGCTGAGAGCTCCTGATTGTCCCAGAAAGCCTGTGGTAAGGTACTGTGAGAGGATCCAGTTGACCATCTTTTGGAAGCTCCTCCAGACTCAGAGCCAGGTTTGCTGCATCAGTGGTGAGGGACTGTACTGTGTGCTCCAGAAGCCCCTGCCAACTGCAGGGGAGCAGCACATTCCTGCCCGGTGTGAATACATCCCAGGGGAAGACTACCTTTCCTGCTTCTGGGGGTTCTTGGATTAGTAGAAGTGATGCAGAGATAATGATATGGTAACACCCTTTTGTCCTGTTGTAATACTGCCTGCATAAGGTACCTAACTAATCTCAGGGGTGTAAATGAGTATCCTGTGTCCGAGTGGAAGGTTACTAAACTGAGACCGTAAATCTAAATTCTGGTTATCTCACTGACCATTGCAGCTCTGAGGGGAATGGAATTAAATCCATTGATATGAATTTCATACTGCTCATTTGGTGGAGGTGACACTTGTTTCACAAATGAGACAGGTAAGAGATTGCACTGTTGCCTTACAGAAATAAAAACTTGGGCTACTGTGAGAGGAGTAGCAAAACATCCTGGCATGTGTGAGCATTCCCTTTTCACCGTACTTCCCTTATTTTCCCACCATTAACTCCTGGCTGAACTGGCAGAACTTAAGTATGTCTCTTGTAGTTGGCACCCCTGTACTCACAATGGCTTCTGAGGCAGAATCTGCTTTGTGTAATTCTAACTCTTTCCAAATGTAGCTGGCCCAAGTAATTTGCTTTGCTATTAAATCTTAGCATGGGTTACAAATGCATGTGATGCCTTGAGCATACCATAGCCAGGTGACATGCAGGAATGTAAATTCCTGATGTCATCTGCTTCCTCAGACTTGATTTTCAGCAGGCCCACGAAAGCATATTTGTGCAGCCTGCAAATTCAAGATTACAATCTCTGCTCATTGGTAGAGAAAGAAAGCAAAGTTTTAATGCACAGTTCATCTAAGTCCTGTAAAACGTCAAATATCTGAAAATGTTTTTGTAGCTGCCTAACAAAATTGTGAACCCACAGATCTTTTCCTTACTCTGTCTTCTAGTAGTTTGTGAATCTAAGGTTGTGAGTTCGGATCCTTCCTTGAAAATAAGGGTGATAAAATAGGCAATTTTATAGTTGTGTTGAAAATGGTGGATGCTGCTGAGGGAAGAAAGTGACAAATAGGAACATTTTGAGAAAGCAAGCCTTTTTATCAAAATCTTTTATTCAGGTGTTTGAGACCAGATTAGCAGCACTAAAGTAATCCTGAAGAGAGCCTTCCATCCAAAGGCTTATCCGTTTGCATCCTCCCCAAGATTTTTCTGTGGGAAAGACTTGATGTGTGGCTGCAGAAGGTGTGGAGGACCTTTATGCAGCGTGCATCTTCCTGGTCACTGGGTATGAGAGCAGTCTTGTATCTCACTTGGTTCCTTCCCATGGTTGAGGTGCAGCTGGATAAGGGCACTATTGTAGCCTGTATGTGCTGTAAGGTGCCAAACAGGAAGCAGAATGTAAACTTACAAGGTTTATTCTCTATGCTGATAGGTCTGAAAATGTGACTTCCTCACTTATGTTGTTGGCTATATTGCTTTCATTAATATGAGAATATAATTTCTCATTTGAGCTTCATGAAAGTCCTGATTCAGGAAAATCATGATGTATTTTTGCTTTAACAGCATTTTAGGCATACAATTTAAATGCTTTACTCAACAGAGATACATTTAATCCCATATTTAAATTGTTTCCTGAACTAGTTCTAGCTGGAGGGAAACCAGTGAAGCTAAGATTATGCAAACAAACAAAATGATATATTTGAGTTGAAAGGTATAGAATAAAGTGGAAACAGATTGAAGGAGAACTGTAGAGCTCTTGTCTGGAATAAAGGAGTTCTTCATTTGTTTCTTGAAACTGATCACCCTTGTCCTTTCCTATCTCATCTCTTGTGTAGCGGCAGCAGTTGAGAGTTTTTATTTTTAGGAGATGATATAAGGTCTCAAAGCTAGACTTCTTCCCCTCAGTCAAGCCAGATATCCTTCAGATATTGTAGACTTACCAATGAGTAGCTGCTGGGCTTCTCCTTTTGGCATCAATGTATATTTTTGCATTATGGGCAAACCTACACAGCAATTATTTTCCACTTAAATCAGAGTAGTGTCTGCTTTGGTTCTGGATTTCTGCTCTTACTGCTTGAGAGATGATTCCCTACTGTCAGGGCACATGTGGTATATCTAAATAGGGAACTTAGACTTTATTCTGTCTGAATGCACATGAATTGGTATTTGACGCTTCCCATATGAGGGAGAGGCAAACTGTTAGATCTGGTTCCTAAACAATAACGAACCTCTACTAAATCCTCCATTTATTTCTTATTTACATTGGAAAGTGGCAGACTTATTGGTGAATACTCCTTTGTTTCAGCACATGCCCTGGTGTAGCAGTAGCCTCTTAGCGATGCCAGCCCGAAGCAGGATTTGCAGGGTGATAGACTCTTCATGTGGCTTTCAGTTAATGCCTCCGTTTCTTTCCACATGGATCTCAAAGACCGATGCGAATTAAAAGTAATGCAGTGTGGGTAAAGGCATTGAGTCCCAATTCTCTGTAGCCTTTATGTCCACTCTAAAGTCACTCTGTAGAGGTATCATCAGCCTACACCCAGCAACAAGGAACCAGGCCCGATGTGCTTATAGTGCTACTGATGAGCCTGCGTGGTCTAACCCTGTGGAAGTGCTGAGCAATCTGTAGGTGTACCATTTCTGATTACACTGCATAGCTGGCTTACTGACTCGGGTACCAATCTGATTGCTTTCTTTCCCTCTAGGGGGAAGTTTATAGCCTGCTGCCTGTTTGTAACACAACAGTTTAGAAATGCCAGAGACTGGAAATTGGACCAAATGTACCATTCATAGAGTTACAAATGGGAATCATTTAAAGCTAAAAGCATCTTCTGTTTATTCCCTCCCTTCCCTTTCTAAAGGTCAGGCTATTTGTGTAAAACATTAAGCCAGCTGTAGAGAGGTTGCAAGACCATTCTGGCTACACTGTGATGTGATTTTTATCTCCCACCCTAATAGGCAATGTCAGTCATAATTAGTGCTATACATAAATTCCTAGCTGGGATGCAGGCTTCACATGATTAGGGACTAAACTATGTCGAGTGCTGCTCTTGTGACTCTGTAGTTTCAATTAACAGATTCAGGGATGAAAATTCACAGTGAGAAATGATGGCTGAGGTCAGAGAGGTTATCCTTTTATAGCAGCTGTCATCCTAAGGGAGAAAACACAAATGAAAGGGGGCTGATTAACCTGACTGGGGATGTGGCTGCCACAGATAATGGGTCAGCAGGAAAAACATGGTCAGGCCAAAATAGTGTCCTGTTCATGACCTTGATCACTGCTATATGCCTCCTAATCCCCAGCGGGCACACTGCACAGCTAGAGCCTCATTCTGTTCCATTGGTGAAGCATGTAAGCAGGTTATTAGGCTGATCAGCACTCTTGCCAGTCAAGAAACTCTTATTTTGGAGCAAAGCGCAAGGAAGCTCAAACACGAAATAAGTATCTCAGTGCTGGGCACAGACAAAAAGCCACCATTGTAGCCCAAGAAAACAACCTTGTATTTTTTATTTCTCCCTCCTCTATGCAGGAGCTTTCAAGTTCTGGAACCCCATACTGAGAAACTTTCAAGAGACATATTATTCAAAGGTGGGGTGGGGGGAGGCAAGATTTATAGGTATGGTACTAGCACATGCAAAGTAGGCCTGTCTGGGGTAGGACACTGCCAGCAGTGGCAAACCACCTATGGATGGACATGCTTCATACCCTGTGCCTGAGCCATGGGGTGCTGGGTGAAGTGACTGCTGCTGAGACGTGTAACTATGGAGCTGATTCCCTTTCAGAAATAGCAGGTGCTCAGGCCCTTAGGAGTACAGGGGCTCCCCTCTGTTCCTCTGGCCCTGCTGTGTCCCACTTAGCACCTGATCCTGGCCTGCTTACCAGGATGCAGCCCCTTTGTCTGAGGGGAAGACAGTAGATGGTTAAGATGTGGGAAAGCAACTAATTTGCCCCCACTTCTGTGCAGAATTGAGCCAACTCTGAACTCATGTATTTTTCCTCAAACGTGTCTACCTTTTAAAATATTAACAATATCATAATTTCTTCTAAAAGGAAAATGGAGGACTGACTGGAATTACCTCATCTGATAAGGCACAAGATGGTATTCTTTACTGTAAATGTAACCTGCTGGCCAAGTGCTTGCTGCTAGTCAGAGTCCTGAACCTGCTTATGACCCCGCTGAAAACACTGGGGTTCATGCAGGAAGAGGGACCTCTTTCAGGGAATAGCTTGCAAAGTTAGATTTGGATTCTTCACTTACCTTGGAAAAAATGAATTCTATAGGTTAATTTGACTGCCTTGGTGTGCTCACTTGGCCCAAAGTAGTATGAATTTTTGTAGCAGGAAAAAGCTTGAGATTTTTAACAATAACTTCAAGCTGTGGCCCAGAACAGGTTCTGGGAGATGACTTGGTTGCTTCTGTGCAACACTCTTAAAAGTTATCCATAGGAAGACAGAGTGCTCTTCAGAATTAGTGAAGTTACCCCTTCTGACCTATATTCTTCTAGCTTGTTGCTTGAGACTGTGTGGAAGAAAACGCTGTTAAGGATTTGAAAATACCTTCTTGTGTTCAAAAACTCTTTGGATAGACTTCCGTGTATTTTCTCTTCCTGGCATGTTAGAGACAAAAATCAGAGAGAGATGGCATTCATTACCTACTTTTGCAAACATGAACATAAGTGCAACTTAACTCAGATGAGAAATCCTAATAAAAATAAAAAGTAGATGGACTGCTTGGTAAAACCACTTTCATAAATATTTGCAGAATTGTAGATTAAAAGTGCAGCTGCTACTGTGGCCATCAGAGCCAGGCAAATAATTCCCAAAATTTGAATTTAGTTTCTTTCTGCTCGGGCACTATTTGTAAAAAAAAAATGTTGTGAAATCTAGATGCACTAGAAGTGCATCTAGTTGGGTGTTGGCAACTTCCAAAGATGGAGACTGCACGATCTTGCTGGGCACCCTGGTTCACTTCCTCACTGTGCTTGGAGTAAGGAAGTATTTCCTTATCTGGTTGAACCCTCTCCTGTTCTGGGTGAGGCCCTCTCGTCCTTCTGCCATGCACCACTGAAGAGCCTGGCTCTGTTGTCTTAATGCCTTCCCTGTAAGTGCTGGAGGGTTGCTGTCCCGTCCTCCTGAAGCCGTGTTTTCCCCAGGCTAAGCAAGCCCCAGTTCCTAAGCTGCTTCTCACAGGGCAAGTCCTCCAGCCCCAAATGTCCTGATTGCCCGCTCCTGAACTTTCTGCGGTTTATTAATATCTTTATTGTACTTGTGTCCAGTTTTGGGTCTTCTGCATCTATATGTGGTCTAGTAAGTGCTGAGTAGGAGGAGGTAATCACTTCCCTCAATCTATGGGGTTTTTTTCCTGTTAATACAGCCCAGGAAGCTGTTGACTGTTAGGGTATGCTGCTGGCTCGTGTTCAACTTGCTGCCTACCAACACCCCAGGGCCTTTACAGCAGAGCTGCTCCCCAGCCTGCACAGGGGGCTGCAGGGGGTTCTTCCTTCCTGGGGAAGGTAGTTGGACTTTGCATTTGCAGTTCTTGAATTTCAGCAGCTGCCTGTTGGCCCATTCCTCCAATCTGTCCAGGTGTCTCCGAATGGTAGCCCTGCCTGTGGTTTTATCAGCTGGCCCCTCCAGCTTGGGAGACAGAATACTGGACTAGCGACTGGTTTGACACACAGGACATTCTTTATTCTTTTATTCTGACTTATTTAGGTCAATTTAACTTTTTTTGCTGCTGGTTTTGACCATTGTTTCTCTCCTGAGTGGAATAAATGCCAGGCTGTTTCCTCAACATTAGTCATATTGTTAGGGCACTCCCGTGTTGTGGAAAAAGAACACAGAGCTGCAACGAATATTCCTATTTAGGCCCACTGTAGACTGAACTCCTTGAGTCTGCTACTAGGTTTGCTTTTTTTCTTCTCTCTGCTAGAAAGAAGTCTTCCAGGCAATAGAAAGCTTTCAAGGAAAGGTCAGTTAGTGTGGAACCTGTTCATCAAGATGCTGACTTGACTCTAGAGTCCAGCTTTATTGGGAATTGCCTGATCTTAGAGTAGCACATGCTTTTCCCTGGATTATACTGTTATGTGGCTAACACTTGCCTAGCCCAGAGCTGCTCTGTGAGTTAGGATCTTTTACCTACCATTTTGGCTTCCCTTTTTCCTTCAGCAGGTGGGAATGTGCTGACTGGGAGGAGGAGATGTTCACATCCTTCCAGGAGTCATGTGATTTAGGTATGTGCATTAGGAGGCTTTAGCAAAAAGGTGATGTGAATGGGTGTTGCTTCTGTGTTATTCGGGAGGGTCTTAGAAGGGAAGAGTAGATGGTAGTTTCTTCAGTAGACTCCTTGCTATACACAATACAATTTTGGTTATCTATCTTTAGAAATCGATTGTAAGTTGAGTGTTAAAATGGAAGAGCAGAAGAGTAAGGAATCCCATCTCCGATCACAATATTACTCACTGACACGTATAATTATTGTACCCTAGTACTGGCACAGAGTGACCTCAATATATGCAGTTAGCTAAGAACTTACGCTGTTCACCTCTTTCAGTATTAGAGCTCAGCTGCATCTATAAATATTCACCTTGACTGCTTTCTGTCACATGCTTGTAGTGGTCTGTATTTCTCAGCCTGCATCTGGTGGCTCTTCCGGGTGATCTTCAGGGTCACCCCAAAGAACAGTGTATATGAAATAGGATGGTAAAAAGAAAGTTTCCTCTGCTTTCATCATGGAGGTTCAACTGTTATGCCTAAAACAGATGAGTGTTGATTTCACTTTTGATGTTTTTTTAATTGCAATGAATTGAATTTAAAAAACCCTGTTTTTAAAATAATTGCTTGTAGAGAACAGAACTCAGCTGAGGTTGCAAGTAAAGAGGTGCTTTACTTTGAAAGTAGTATCATTAAAATAAAAAAATTAAAGATCTCAAATACTTTTTTTTTTGAAAGCTAGAAACAAGTGTGACTTTCCTAGCACATTTGAAAGATATTATATCAAACAAATGCTTTCAAGCAGGCAACATAATGGCCTATTAGAGAAATGTGATGTCACTTGTAGGTGGCTAGAAGTACAAAGTGGGAAGATGATAGTCACTAAACGCTTTTTGTAAATTGCAAGAATGGGAGTTCACTCAAATGTCTTCTGGCTGAGTAGAGATACAAGTATGGATAGATGGGGGCAGGGAGAAGGCAAGAGGGTTGTCTTCCCATTAATTCCTTAATCTTTATTCTGACTTAGGCATCCAAAATTTGTGAGTTTATTAATGATGCTTTAACAACATTCCACTCTGAATAGGTAGTAAGTGAGAATAAAGACCAGTGTCTGTGTCTGTCTGTCTCTGTAAATGTTGTTCTTAAGACTATATTCTTGCTTCTGGAGGGGGAAAAAAGGTAGATTCTGCATTTTGGTGGGTGGGGAGGAGCTTTTTAGTGGTTATGTTCTGAGGGCACTATAGAAAATCAAGCCAATCTAAGCTGTATTGCAAAGTGCAATTTTTAGGTTAGACATGTCTCTACTCATTTTAGAGGACTGCTTGAAAATCGGAAGTGATCTAGCTGTCATTGCATTTGCTCTGCACTGACTCATATTGTCTTGTTATTTAGGCAAACTACTAGCCCAGAGTTGACTTGGTAAGTGCATTGCCTTAGCAACCAGAACTTTAATACACTATAACAGCAAAGTATAGCTAGCGTATGCTCTGGTTTCAGCCACAGGAGTTTTGGGTGGTAATGTGTGCTGCAATGCTGTGCAGGATCAGGATAGAAAGTAATGGCAAAGATAATTCCAAATGTAACATTTATTGCCAGGTTCTGCATGTGACACATAGGCAGTTGTAGTGACTTGAGTAAATGATTTCACAGTGAAAAAATAAATACAAATAATACATAAGCCGGGATATATGGCCAGATCACTCCACATTCTCTTTCCATTTCTTGGCCTAACCTTCTTTAATTTTATGTTTTATTTCTTCTTGATCAACACCTATCAAACTTTTTAGAATCCCTTATTTTTTCCTGTCATTCATGTTTCATCTGATATGCAAAAGACTGCATAAATAAAAATACTGTAAAAGCAGCAGACACATGGAAAGTGGCAGATACCAGGCAGAGCAAAATCAAAGAGAATAAATGGAGCACTTAAATCTGATTGTCAGAGAAATTCCAGCTTAGTTCTCAGGTTGCTTGGTTTTTTTTTTTTTTACATACAGATCTTAGATAGTGGGAAAATCCCCATCATATGCAACATTGCTATCCAGGGTAACACTGATTAACACTTTTATTGCTTGCTGCAGCTGAACCCAATGCAGGTGGACTCTTCATTATTCCTTGAGTTCCAGTGTGCCCAGGAAAGTATTTTAAATGAAACACTATCTGAATTTAAAGCATATAAATCTATTCTGGTGCTGGACAGACTTACTATCAGTGCACATGACCTGCTGTTACAGTTTCCAGCTCTGGCCCAGAGATGTGAATGTGATTATGTTCCTGTGCAGGATGCGGAAAACTATTTGGTGAAACTGCTACCTCCAGTTTTGAACCCTGTCACAAACCCAAGTGAGTGCAAGCATACTCTAGATTACCCAAATGGCTGCTTTAAAGGCATATGGGCTAGCCCCACAGAGCTCCTCCGCTGATCAGTCACGAGACAGCTTTGTGTCAGTTCTGTTTTGGCCAGATCTTTTAGGGCATCTAAACTCGGGCATTATACCACCACCAAAGAAGTCTTCATCGGCCTCTTATGGGACGGCTCTTTGTTTATATGATGCTTATATTTCTGGAGGCTAGAATCACACCTATAAACTCATTTTAAAAAAGGAAGAATGCAAAATGTGAATATTTCTGACAATATTGCTTGTTCACTCCAATCTTAAATGGAAAATGCACTTGCATTCAGACTTGAATTGTGTTTGATGCCTGTCTTGGCATATGCAGTAGGCATTGAAAGAAGCTGCTTAAAAGTATCTTGTGAATTATGTTCATGACATTTAATGCTCTTTTGACAGCCTCTTTATCTTGTGTTATGGTAATACCCATGGAATTGCAGGCAGTTTGACAAACCTGTATAAGATCATCAGTGAGGTGCAGATTTTCACGCACAGCAGCAGATGACACACCAATCAGCAGTTCAGGGGAACAAGCATCAAGAAATTTATAGCACTGGTAGAATGAAACACTTAGTGCCAGTGGCCCAGTTTCTTAAGTGATCCAAACTTTTGCATATGATGGTTGCTGTATTATGAGAAAAAGGGGGGGGGGTGGAAATAAGGATTAGCTATTGTGTGTTACTGCTGTGCTTTTAAACAACCTGGTCACTGTGCACTAAATATGGCACACCAAGCTCTCTGAGCGGCCAAGATGCCAAAAAACCTCCCAAATCTAAATTTTGCTATTGCTATTTTTTCACAGGGAATATTAAAGGGCACCAAAAAAGAGTTTTGCTAATATGACTTTCACAAGAGGAGATAGGTTTTTCCACTTTGCTGTTGTGGAAAGCATTTCATAGGAGACCAGAGCAGCTGCCTGGGAGGCAGGAGTTAGAAGGGGAAGTCCTCATGGCATGTTAGTGAAACTGTTTGATGGAGAGAGAAATTACTGCCCCTAACAACTTAAAACATCAGGAGAGGAAAGCAGCTGGGTGGTAAATAATGAGTAAATAAAAGCTTGATATTGGTTCTCCAGCTCATCTGATAGTATATTTTATTTAAGATTTCTGTTATAACAAACACTTCCTTCCGAGAGTAACACTGGGAGATCCTGAAGGAAGCAGTTGACTTTCTTGGGGGGGGGGGATCAGGATGGGGAGGAGAGAACAGAACTTTGAAGGTAACAGACATCCTCTTCTGCCTCTATTTTGTCTAAATAGGCCCTCAGCCCTAGGTCCTCTTACTTCCTCTTACAGCCTTGTTTCTTCTTGCCTCCTTCCTGCATCCTCAGTAAGAAAAGAAGGTCCCAGTAGGTTTTAATCCCTGCAGGTGCACTGTTTCCATGTATAACAAGGTAGTATTTGGCAAACTGCTGATGTGCATGCAGTATCTGTGTTTGTGAAGCAGTTGCTCTGCTGGCTTGTAGGACTCCTTGACAGCAAATGTAATGTCTGGGTCACTTTGGGGGCAGTTTTCCTGAAGGAAGACTTTCCCATTGCTATTAAAGTAGTTTTATAAAAATAAAGATTACAGAGAAGATTGTGGGGAATGAGGAGAAGTGCTATACTTGTTTGTCAAGATAGGAGGAGGGAATTGAGGTGCTCATGGATTTGAGCTTGGTCTTGTGATTTTTATTTATTTTATTGCAGAACCAGTAGCAGTCTTAATCTAGCTTGAAATGCACTCTCAAAGGACAGTCAGACCACTGATCTTATGGACATTCTCTGCCTCACCTCTGACCCTGCGAGAGTTTGGCCAAAATAATTTGAACCTTTTGTTTTGTGTTCAGATGAAGATGAATTCCTAGACAGCACCTTGATTTGAACTTTGCAGAAAGTTTGATAACACTACATTGCTGTATACCTAGGATAGTTCTGTTGAGTGTGATAGTGTTATATTTTTTTAAACTTAATTTCATAAATGTAAAATTTCTCTCTTTTCTCACTTGTGCTCATTCCAGATAAGAAGGCTACCAGAAAAACCTTTCCATCAGTTCAAGAAAATCAAGCTATTTGAATTCTGAGACCTTAAATATTTCTTCTGTCCAAAACCTGACAAACTTTGATCCTAGTACAGGTCAGCATAAGTTAAGGCTTTATCGATTTCAGCTTTATAGAAGCATTGAAATAGGATGCTTTGTTATGGACCTTCAGACCATATACTGAATAGAAGTAATAGATTTGCTGAAATTACTGCAGGTTTCTTTTCCACTTAATGAGTTCCTTATCCTGATATATAGTCTTCCTATGCCATCTCCTAAACCTATGAATATTTGGCTTGCAATGAACCCTGAAGATTTGGGTTCTGCATGTTAACTCACATGCTGAAAATATAGCTCTCCTGGAGAGCTTATAAGCCAAGGTCATGGCTGATGGGTAACAAAGAACTATTCATATCCCTGTGGGTGTCACTTGACAGTGACGCTTGGGTCACTTGACCTTGGTGACAAAGGCATGTGATAGCTGTCAAACTCCTTAGAAGATTAGCATCAATTTGGACAACAGTATTACTGGTTGTTTGAAATGGTTTCATTATTCGAAAGCTTGGATATTTCCCTTCCACCCCAATATCCCTCTTCTACTCTTGTGGGGTTGGTTTGCTTTCCAAAGAAATTGGATGAAGTGGCATTAAAGACTCTTCTTTAAGTTTGTGTAGTTAAATGTTATGCTGACTTCTCTTGATTGAGGAGTGAAAGAAATGATGGATCTATATCAACTTAACTTTGGTGCCAATGATAACTATCTATAAATACCAGGAGATTCTCAGCGGAAAGGGAGATGACAAGGTGCATGAAAAAATCTTCATTTTTATGGACAATTTCAGTTTTTTCTTCCCCCAGGAAGAAGTAAAAAACAGTTCCTGCAGAATTAGGTGCTTCTTAATCAAAGTCAAAACCTAGGAAGTATCTACAGTTGAATAAAGTTAGTAGACTAGATAAGTTGTGTGGAAAATTGATTATAAGTTGATTAGAATTAACAGGATAGTTTTGACTGTGTCCTTGTGTTCGGTCAGGAATAGACTTACCCTGTAACTTTGTGTGTGACCTTAAAAAAACAAACAAACAAACAAAAAAAAACCTTAAAGCATAGCCCACTGAAATTCAGAGCTCTGAGCTGAATCATGGATTTCTGATTACTGCTGGCACAGACTTACAAATTCATTATCTGCATTTAATCATAAACAAGGAAGCTTTGATCTAGATGATTCACAGCTTTAGCTTTTCATCCTAAATTAAGACTGACAAGGGTACAAAGTTAAAATTCTTGCAAAAATAATCTTTTGAGTCTTTGCTAATGACAATGGTTTCCACTCGGATTATCAGCTTTGCCAAACATGCAAATGTGTTAGTAAATAGGGAATGCTGCTTTGTATGTCACTTCATAATAAAATGTATTGTTCTGAAACAACATGATTTTGGATACCTTTTTTTTTTTTGCAATGTTTTCCCCAATTTTATTTAAAAATTAAAAATGCAATAACTCCTGGGACCACTATTTCCAGCATTTCTTTTGGGAATGGTTCTTTTTCCATGCCTACTTCTCTTCTTCTGTTCTAAAGCTGCTCATGCATGCTAGATGGAAGGTGTCTATTTTCTTATAGAGATAAGCCCAAATAGGATACATTTGGGGCCTGACAACCTTCAGAGTGTTCCTAAAAAAAAGATTAAATGACTTACATCTTTGTATTTTACCATTGCTCTTATTCACTCTTTGTCTCTCTATAGTGTAAGGACAGATGTCTGCTGTTCCTCACTGTGTGGAACAGAGGCATTTGACTCAATCTTTTTCTACAGTCCAGTTGTGGTGGTGGATGCTTGTCTAGGCTGTGGACCTCTGCTGTCCTACAGAACATAGCAGAGGGCCAAACCGGGCTAGAACAAAATCTATCTGGTCTGCAATCCTGCCTCTGACAGTGGCAAAAGGTCAGGAAAAAAAGCAGAACAAGTTCAAACGTACTCCTGCCTTCAAACACTTGCGGCTTAGGGGTTTTGTGCATTTATAAAGCCTCAGTAGATTTATCCATGAGCTTGCGCAGTGATTTGTTTTACCTTTCTGTGTAAAATTTTAAAATACACCATGTATCATTGTAAATTCCATCACTTAACTATATACTGGGTGAGGAACCAGCCCCTTTGTTTATTCTGGACTGGCCAACTGGTAGCTTTCTTGGAGGCCAATACTGAAAGGGATGGTGAGCAACTGATTTCTATTCATCTGTCATCTCCCTTCATGTTTCTGTCTTCCAACCTGAAAAGTCCTAGTCTGTTCTGTTATTCTTTTGGAAGCCATTACATATCTTCAGTCATTCTTGTTGTCCTTCTCCGAACCCTTTTCAAAAGGAAGAAAAGCCAGCGCTACATTAGTGTGCAACCATGGTCACACAGTTTCAGAATGATGCTATCTATTTTGCTGTCTAATTCTTTCCTAATAATTCATTATGGTCAGTTTGCTTTTCTGAGCGCTTGTGAGCATTGAGCTGATAACTTCCTGGTATCCTCTGTAGTAACCCTAAGAGCAAATTCTGTCAGCTGGGAGCTCATCATTTCATATGTGAATATAGGATTGGTTTTCCAATGTTGCTTTCCCCATAATAAAGCTACTTTTTCTCAGTAACTTCATGAGAAAGCTCAGACATGTTCACTTTTGTTTCAAAGGCTGAAAGTCAACTGTAGGAGAAACTCAGAGTCCTTACAGGTACAAGAACTGAGTTTAAGCTGTTTTTATTTTCTGTAATCTCCACGAGGTGTCATATCAGTGTCTTTTTTTGTCTCTTTTCCCCATCTCAAAACTCTGAACTTTTATGGATTCACGACATTAAGTAGTGCCTATGGGCAGCTGTTTCCCCCCTGCCCCTACGCTGCTATTAAATGTTGTAATTGTTATTAAATGCTTTAAATGTTACATATTTTTAGAGGTGAAATGGTGTCATTAAAAGTCAGCAAACTTCCTTTCCAAGAAAGCAACACTGAAGACAAACTGTAAAACAAAGGAAAATGAGCGCTTGAAAAACGTATAGGATTTGGGCTGTGCTAGCAAAACTTCAGCTGAGGATTCAGCCTGCCCCACCTCCCTCTCTACTCTTTTATAATGGTTAGACCTTCAGAAGCAAGCTCTATTTTGCATTGTGAGCCTTCCTTTGTAGGACAGCCCTTTTGTAAATGACAGATTTTGTGCCTGTGATGTCTGTAAGTCTGGAAGAGAAGCTATCATTCTGAGGAAGGCAAGCAGGCAAAGTTGCTAGGTGGGTTACTGGTACTATTCCTACACTGCTAAAAGCTGTTATGCTTCATAAAAGCCCCATCCATATTACAGATGTGCACTTTTTAAAATGTGGGGAGGGGGAAAATGGGAAACAATGAGGCAGTACAAAGTGGTTCACTGGCTTCTGGAAGCAAACAGATTTCTATAAAGATTGTTCTGCTCCTAGCATACAGACTTACAGAAGGTTTTTTTCTATTTCTGGCTAGATGTCTGCTTACATTTCATGGTGGGAATTCTGGGATTTAAACAGCCATCTGCTTCCTACTGTAGCAGCTCAACAGCAAAGGGAATTTTCTCAACTATTACAAACAGTCTTTGGCTAATAAAAAGGTATTGTCAGGAACGCATGCTATTTTCTTCCTTTTAATCTTAGTCAATATATTTTTGAGTCCACTTAGATATAGCAATTTACCAAAACACACTGACTAAAAGGCCAAGTGTACAGCACCTCATGTAAGGAGTTTTCCTCGTGAAAACTCAAAATAATAAAGCTTCAGGTGTGTTACCATTGTACATTTCTCAATGAGAAGGTTGATGAATTCTTCTATGTAGTAAAGAGCTAGAAATTCAGCAGGGTTGTACCACAAGCTTATTTGTTTAAGTAAGATGGAGCGTAGGAGGGGAAGTATGTGGTTTTTGCAATACAATGCAATACTGGGCCCAACGTTACTAGCAAGTAGATGACGACTGGCGTCAGGAAGCTGTATAGTTGTCTACGTGCACTACTCTGCCAGACTCTGTGGTCTGTGTGGAGTACTAGGCTAAAAGCTTCTGACAGGTGAGCTTGTGTCTTTGCGATTATCAGAGTAGACGTATCCTTTATGATAATCTGTGGGCATTGTTTTGTGTGTTAACTTCATATAGCTGATATACAACATCCTGAATTTAATGTTAAAGGGGTCAAAGTCTTCTCCCCGCCCTCCGAGGGTATCCAGGGTACTATTGATAATGCTTTGTACTATGTGAATAATCATATTAAATTTCTAAGATATAATCTTCCCCTGAGTGCTAGAAAAGATCTTCAAGGATTAATTCTGGGACTGATCTTCATTTAAGGTATGTAGCATATGCATTATATATATATATATTTAATGAAGTTAGAAGTTACTATCAATACAGAGATTAAAATAGAGAAGAACTAAGATTATCTAGAAGAACTTAAGGTAATAAGAAGGGGATGTGATACAAGGTCACAAACAAGGATTGCTGCACAGTGGGGATTTATTAGATCCAAACTGTGCAGAAAGAGAGGAAGACTTAAGCATACTAATTGAATATGATTCTGACTTGTGGATGCAATTTTAAGGTATTTCTACTGGCAACATACAGGACATCTATGAACCTTGTACACTATGTGGATTTGGTCACCTGCACACAGGAAAGATATATCCTAAACAAACGTACAATTCTAGAGAAAGGCTAGGGACTGGTCGGAAGAACCTGACTTACAGGTGAGACTAGAAGAAAGTTAAGGTTGGCAAAATGGAAGCTAAGAAGAGTTGGGTGTGCTGTCTGTAAATTCAGCAGGAAATAAGCAGCAGGGAGAGAAAAGTGTGAAGTAGTCTGGAAGGCAATGCTGGCGCAAGAGTAATGGGTATAAACTAGCCATGAAAATAAGTAATGATGGGTCTGGAATAGCCCTCTAGTGTGAATGGTGTGAACAAAGAGCAACAGTCTTCGTGCAGAGCTTAATCAGTTCATGAATAGGATTTAATAATGTATTTGATGAAGATGATCTGCAGCGGTTTCCCCGTAAGAGCTCTGGTGAGGTGTCACTCCTATTCTTTGCTGCTCTGCATAAAGATCAGGAAATTCTTTGGCAAGGACTTGCCTTTAGGCTGTGAAGATGCATAAGCTGTCTTTTGTAAGTTCTGCTTTTCTTTTTTTTAAATATACCTTTGTGCAGGCTCCGTTTGCAGCTACATCTCTATCTCCAGAAAAGATACCAAAGCTTGTTTGGCATGTGTCTCCTCTCATCCCTGTTACCTACTCTTCTCATCTAACTTAGAAAACTAATGTGACTTGTATGAGTTTGGCCATCCTGAGATTTGTCAGGTTCTGGATGTGCAGTTCAATTTTGAAGTTATCTTCTGTTCTACAGGGCTCTGCAAACGTCTTTTGCTCAGCTCATTACCTGGAGGACATCCAGAATCTTCTGGGCATGGGGGTCTTTGTCTTTGGAGAGATTGTGGTGTCTGTATACATCTCTTCCATTTGTGAACTGCATACTTTTAAAGCTAACTTATTAAGTACTTGGGAGTTAGTTTAATATTTAGCTATATTAAGATTATCCAGATAAATTCTTGGCTTAAAAAGGCATAATAGTTGTAACAGAAGAAGGAAAAAAAATTGTGACTATGCTCTTACTCTGTTTATCATTTTGTTACGAATTTTTATAATCTGTGGGTTGTCTGTGTCCAAAATGCTTACTGAGGGATGTTGACTGAAACCCTGAAGTTTTAATGAATTTTTCTCTGGGTGACTCTGGGCAGAGGGTTTGGGGGATTAAGGTTCCTACCACATTAAATCTTAAACTCACATTTTTGTGGATCAGTTCCTGTGTTAAATATCCGTGCTTAACCTCATCCATATTTGCTGTTGATCCAAAAAATGAAATGAAGCCCATCTCAGTGTGCTGAATTTTAAAAAATGTAGCTTCATGTAATTATTGGGATAAAACCTTGATCAATCACCCATTTACTAGGCTTTTCATTGGTAGATATTATCCAATAGAGAACCTAGAAACATATTGAATGATATCTGAATAAAGTATTTCCCACAACTAATTTTGGTAATGCCTGTCACCATGGACTTAAGGCATCTGGGGCACAGACTGAAGTGTCATGGCAAGTCTTATGTGAAAGATCAAGGGAAAAAAATGTACCTTTATTTGCTATCAAATTCTGTTTAAAGGGGGTCATACTACGAGCTTCAAGCTGGTAGTTTGGCTGTATGCCCAGATGAGATTTGGGTTAGACCTGTGATGTTATTTCCAAGTGTCCTAGTGCTAGAAATTCCCACCTATGGTCCTCTTTCCAGACTTATTTTCTGTATGAGCCATACTAGTTCTACCAAGATTAATGCACCACTTTAGAGAAAGGAGAGATGCCTATACTAGTTGGGGATGGGCATATAACTAAGAGTTTTGAAAAACAGCTATTAACTTCAGAGAAGGTAGTGGGGATTCTTTTAAAGCACTGACTTTTTCAAAGATCTGGTGGTGTTGTTTTGCCAACAAGACTGTCCAGAAATCATTACTCATTTTGAAATCTTGGCTAGTGCTATCTGTAAGTTGTTTTCTCTTTCCTCACAAAAGCTTATTAGTCTAATGAACTGCATTATGGTAACAGATGTAGTTCTTGTCAGTTGGAAGATGGTTCACTCTAGAATCTTTTAACATCAGTAGATGTTGGTCAGAGAGTCTAGACAATGTGTGGGAGCCTCTTCCACTGGTATTGGAGTTAGAGGCTTAAGTTTAACCTTGTTTAAACTCCTGGGTGTTGGGGCAGGGAGAGGGGAAATAGAAGTGACCTCTTTACTGCACATACAAAACCCACAAATATTTAGGAGGGCAGTAGTATGCATCTGTTTCAATATGCAAAATAAAACAAAAAGAGAGGAGGAAAAAAAAAGACCCAAAAGAATTAGAAGTGCCATTAAATGAGACAAGTCTAAGATGCTGCTGGGATCCATGTACATGAACACAAACCCTGACATTGAGTTCTGAGTGGTTATTAGAATATAACTGTCATTTCAAAACCACTGAAGTTATCCATGCAAATCCACATTTAATATCCTATTGAGATGCATTTAAAAACCATTAGCAAGATAATATTCATATGCCTCATAGAAAGGACATGAAAAGAGTAGATTTTTAGAGAGATGAATCCTCATTGATTTTGCTGGGAGCTTGCCTAAGGAAGGACAGAGAAAAGATTTCGGCATCCCTGCCAAAACTGGCAAACTGGGTCAAAGGGCTGATCGTTTAGGCAACTGAGACTATGATCAAGTGAGAGCTTGCACTCCTTTCTCTCAGAGGGTCTCAGAGTTGCTGCATGTAAACAACTACCTGCTTTTTTTAGTGGAAACCTATTTACTTAACTCTGCAATACTAGAACGGTCTATTCAAGACCTGTCACAGCAACGGCGAAGAAAAGGTTACACAGCCTGATCTGGTTGTGCCTCATTGCTTTCCAATCTGACGAAATGTCTAGGGCGTGATCCAGAATCCCCTGCAAGTTACAGGAATCTTGTCAGTGGTCTAAGCAGATGAGACTTGAGGGAGTCTTGACTCTCTGTTACTGAGCTTCTTTCTGATGCACCATCTCAGAGGAAGAAGGGTCTTTTCCACTTTAACCAACTTATTTGCTGTCAGTCTCCCTAAATCCAAAGACAACGTAACCTCTGCTGTGTGTATTCTTAGTACACCACTTGTTATCCTCCGTTCTTCAACACAGCAGCTGATTTCTATGGGAAATGCGTAGCTTTGTAATAGAGTTCCTTGTTGTGTTCTTGCATCCTTCGGGATGCTAGAACTGAAGCTATCTTGATCTTGTGGTCTCATTTATTTATAATTAGCCTTCTTGCTCCACCACTGTTCTAGCACCTCTTTTTCTGACAGTGACTGATTAATTACTCTATTTAAAAGAGAAATCAGAATAGTTGAGGTTGGCAGGGACTGCTGGAGATCATCTGTCCAGCCCCCCTGCACAAGCAGGGTCAGCTAGAGCAGGTTGCTCAGGGCAGTGTCCATTTGGGTTTTGAATATCTCTACAAATGGAGACTCCACAAACTCTCTAGGCAACCTGTTCCAGTTCAACCACGCTCAGTCAGAAAACATATTAGGTTCAGACAGAACTTTCTGTGTTTCCTTGTCCTGTCACTGGGCACCACTGAGAAGAGTCTGGTCTGTTGTCTTTACGCTCTCCCATCACGTATCTATAAGCATTGATAAGATTGCCCCTGAGGCTTTTCTTCTCCAGGCTAAACAGCCCCAACTCTCTTGGCGTCCTCACTCTCTCCTCCACTTTTTCCTGCAATCCAGATTACACGAGCTGTGCAAGATTTGGGCACCATTGTGATGAGCAAAACAGGCTCAGCTCAGAATTTTAGTTTAATTTAATTTAACTTATTTTTATTTATACTTCTCCCTGCTTCCTAGGCTCAGCTCCTCATGCAGTTTTTACTGCATGTTAAGCTCAGTTTCACTTCCTTCGGAGAGGTGACAGGTAACATAGAAGACTGGGGTCAGCACGCAGTGTTTTCTTTCTCCTTACTTCTTACCCTTTTTCTCTCTGCTGCTTCTTGCTTCTGGCAAAACACTAAATCAAGAAGGTTGCATTAGTCTGAACGTCTAACCATCACAAATTCCACCCCTTGTCTCTACAGACTAGTTTACTGGGCTTAGCATCATCATAATCTGATTACAGACTTCAGGCCTTGTCCCCACAAAACACATAATCAGTAACATTATAGCAGTCTGATTATACATCCATTACAAAACCTGCACTTTGTCCCTCTGTGGGGGTATCTCATTTGCAGGATTGGTAGGATGGGGCCATTACTCCGCAAATCCCTCCATCAGCGGCTCCCAATGCTGCCCTCCTGTGCACAGAGCTGTGTTTAGAGATGGCATAGCCCCAAATTCCCCCAAAGCAATGCTCTCTTGAGCCATCAGCTATATATAGCTTACATAGGTATCTATCTATCTACCTATCTATATATCAGCTATATCTGTCTATATATCAGCTGGAGCCATCAGCCTCCAGTGTCCCAGCACTGCCACAGCCACTGCAGGGGCATGTCCTTGGGGTGGCTGCTGTAAGTATCCCCCATTTCTTTAAATTCACTTTAAGTAAATGACTATTGAGTTGTTCACATCTGGGGGAGCAGTGCTCCTGTTTACACAGGGCTGCTTACCTCCTGTAACTGGGGTGGCCTGAGGGGCTCTGTTTTTAATTTGTAATCTGAGTCCTCCCTTTCCTCACCCTGAGGGTTGTGTCTCCCTGCTCTGCGGTGGCTCCCGCAGTAGCCCATGTGGCTCCGTGCCCCCTGTGACAGGACTGCTGCAGCTCTGCTTGCTGCTGCCCAGGGCCCCTATTTTGCGCCTGGCCGTGGTTAAGCCTCTGTTAGCAGCCCTTTACTCCAACAAAGGCCATCAGCCTAACCCCCCCAGCTTTGCTGAGCAGTCCTGGTGCATCCCTGAGTCCTGGAGTAAGCCTGGGCACCCCATGGCACGGCAGGGCACTTTTCTCTGGGATTGTCACAGCCCCTTGGCAACCTCTGGCTGCTGCTCATAGATCCACACTGGGAGATGGCCTGGGAGAAGGACTGATTTCTCCTCATCCCCTTCCCCTTTGGCAAGAGCTCTCAGGTCCCCTCAGACTCTATTTGCCCTGTTTACATGTTTAGACCCTGTTCGCACTTTCTCCTCCCCCACCCCCAACCAGCCCCATGCACAACATGCATAACACTTACAACACCACAAATCCCCAGTGCCAGACCAAAGGCTCCTCGCCCGAGTCTCAAAGTCACTGCGGTGATGCCAGTCCCTGACCATGCCTGAGCTGGCTACTGCCCATGTCCCTCACCAGTTATTGTCATGGGCAAGAGTGTCTTGTGGATTTTCACTGAGTTTATTGTTGACTACCATAAACTATTAATTACTGATTTGGGTATTGAGAAAAAACAAGATGACAGCAGTTAAATAAACACTTGCAGAAAATTTTTCCTCTCCTTTCCCCAGGCTCAGCTGCAGTCCAGCACCTCTCCTCTTTCTTCCCAGGCTCAGCTTAGCTTGTTTTGCTGCGTGCTATGTTCAGGCCCTCCCTGTCCTGTTGGTGTGTGATGGCGACAGAAGAAGTCTCTTTTTCAATGGTCTGGAGAATACTCATGTTACCTGTGTGAAACAGGGAATCACCAAAAGAGCCTGTGGGAGCCCTCAGTTATTAGAGGTGCAGGGTAAGGTACAGAAGACCCTCACTGAAGCAGGAAGGAACAGTACAAAAAAACTAACTGTGCAGGCAGTGATTTAATTGCAAAGGCTCAATGAAGCAAAATGGGAACAATGAGCCAGCAGTAGAGATAGTAGGGAAAAATTAGATTAACTTTTCCTCATGTTAAAAACAGCAAGAACGCTTTAGGAACAATATGTACTTACATTTTCCCTTTGCAGTTTTGTAAAATTAATTTTAGTTCTTAGATGGCATGATAACATTCTCACTACACCTGAGATATTGTTAGTAGGTCTAAGTGATTCTTAAACCACCTGTGCTCCTTTCAGGTTACAACAGACTTGCAGACTTGCTCTCTGCAATTTTGCTCTCTCTTTTGACTTGCTGAGATGCAATGACAAACTCTTTTTGACATAGCTTGGGACAGAATTGGATCCTTACTTATTAAGAGTAATGTAGTCTATTAGGTTGCACTCTTATTGATCCTATTAACTTCCTCAGCAATTCATGAATATTTATGCCACCATACAGGCTACACACTTAGTTGACTCAGTTCGTTTTGAGAGGAAGTTGCATTAAATTGGACATAGTTCAGTGATTCACAGGCATCAAATATGGCATATTTTTGAATTCATGTATTTATGCTGAATAAGGCTCCAAATAAATATACAAATGATATAATTTAGCATCTCCTCCATTCTATTTTCAGTTGAGTAGGTTGAAGTGGACTCATTGTGGCCTGAACCTCAATCAAATTCTACTTTGCTTAATGAAAAATCTATGTCCCATAGGGACCCTCCAAGAATTGGAAATGGAAATGAATTTTAGTCTTGCAGCAAGTTTTTGCTACCGTTGGAATAGATTACTTCCTTAATCCTTGTATCTTTCTATTGAGGATTTCACTTGTTTGAAGTCTCATTGCAATATCCAAACTGAGGGTTAGATCCTTAAACACATGAGGAAATGTCACATATAGCTGACTGAGGGCAAGGATTGCAAATGTGACTCTAAATCTTTCTTGCACTTTCTTCATTCTAGTCCATTTTGGAGTTTTAAATCATCAACTCTAAACTGAAGGACTCCACATATATGCAGCATTTGGATTAATATCTTTCTCGCCAGATACCTTGCTGAATTTGTACACAGCTTTAGAAAATAGTAAAACTTCTTATACATGTGAGTTGCAGACTGCAGCCTGTAAAGTGTGTCGTATAGGCTTTAAGGTGTGGAGCCATGGTGCATAGCTCCAGTACTGAGGATACCATGCTACAGATACATTGCAAAAGTAGCGTCAGCACTTCCATGCGCCTGTGCCATAGTGGTCTTTCTGCTGTAAGACTTGCCATTCTGCCTTCCCTAACACCTCTCCAGTCAGGAATTTTTGTTGGGATGTGCTGTGATGGACAGCTTTCTGCCACAGATGAGGCTGAGTCATTGCCTTACAAGTTGTACTTTAAAGGTTTTTCATCTGATGTGGGAATCTTCTGCTTACCTGCTGGGGCTGAGCTGAAGGGATTAAAACTTCACAATTAAAAAGAGGGAATAGCTGGGAAGGCAACCCACAGAAAGTAGCCTGCTATCACAGTAGTTTCACAGCTGACTGCGTAAGCGGATATCTGACACAACAAATGTTCCTTTGAGCTCTGTTTTCTGCTGAGCCACAGCAGCAATTCCATGGAGGCTTGGTTTCAGGCCTTTATTAGTAAAAGCTTCTAATTAGAAAAATGAAAACAGCTATGTTCTCCTCCTATTTTAGTTCTCACTCCTTACAGCCATATTTTTAAAAAGCTCATGTTTTTCTAAGAGAAAACCTGTGATTACTCAGAATGTGCCCGAATGATCTTTTGGTACTGCAAAAATAAAGGAAATAACAATAAAGGGAAGACTAACATCTTAGGGAGGGATAAGGTACTGTAGACTGCTGCAGTGATTATTTCTCAGAAAGCTCACTAAACTGTCATTCAGTTCTGGAAGAGGGGTGAAATCCTAAAAAGCAGGGAATTTTAAGAGTGTTTCTCAGTCTGTGGTTCACAGATAAAAGGTAATCTTCAGGGGATGAACTGCAAAATGATAATCCAAAAGGGTGTGTGTTGGGGGAGGGAGGGCAGAATGTACACTCACCTCTTTCCACAAATCAAAACTTGCAAACTGAGATGGCTGGTAAACACGCCAATGTCTGTCCATCACAATCAAATCTTGCAAAATCTCTATATAACTGTGCAGAACATTTAGCACACCAGAGGCCAGGTTAACAGAAAGGAATTCAGGACTGAGCCTGGATGAAGTGGTAGCTGGGGAAGAGGAAGAAGCAACAGACAAGTTGTGTATTGGTGTTCTGAAAGAAGAGTGAGGAAGCAGGCACTACAAATCAATTCAAGAAAGAATAGAAGAACATGCAAATTCAATTGATTTTTACTTACCTCAACATAAATAAGTTTTAGTCTCAGCCTTTCCACAGAAAATTGTCAAGATAATGCATCATTAGTCTAGATGAGAATCCAGGTCCAGGCATTGAAATGTTTTCTGTTTGTCCTATGACAGATCTTATGGGATGACTTTCCCATAGAAGACTACTGCTGACAGCACAACAGTGCTAGTTAAAATCATCTCCTACTATATCAGGACAGATGAGAAAGCCCAGAAGATTTCCTGACCCCAATGAATAGTAACTTACATGTAGTGCTGCCTGAAATACAGCAGCACTATTTGGTGTCAAGACAGGAAATAATGAGGTTATCAACCTGAGATGCAGAAAAAAGACCATGGATAAGCCAACCAAAACAGCAATTTTACAGGGAAGAGTTACTGGATACAGTCTAATACTGTTCTTATTTCACATGTAGTGGAGTAGATAACAGTAATCAATCCACCCCTTTTAAAATGACTACTGCCTCCACACCTATTCTTAATTACGCATTTGAAATCTGTGAATCTACCTGATGAACACTGAAACTGTCATTTCCATTAGTGGCAGCTGGAACTTATGCCATTCTCCTATTTCAATATTCATTCAAAAAGGATTTTGTGCTTCGAGCAGGGGAAATACAGAGAAATTTGTCTGAAGGCAGAATTTTAACAGCTCAGTACTGCTGGGCTGTCAAATGGTAGCTTGCTCCTAACCATCAGTAGGGTGAGAACCCTAAAGTGTAATGTAGCAGTTTCTCCCCTCTCACACGTGTATTCACTAAGGGACATATGGGGGAAATGGTGTGAGGAAAAGCAGTAGAGAGCTATTTCAAAGTCAAACCATAGACAGTCCATCAGTTGCTAGAGTTATTGAGAAAGTTTATTGAGAAGTTATTTGAGGAAGTGATGACATAAACTCTACATTTCAGCTCTGCTCTCTTAAAGCAAGCTTGTTTAGACAAACTTTAACCTTCCTTCTTTCTCTCCAGTGTGCGTGGGTTTTGCTCTTCTGTGCTGAGTTACAGAGTTTATTCTCCCTGGAATGGCAGTCACTACTGCTATTTTTGGGGATTTTCCCAAAACCCAAAAGGAAAATCCATTGTCATGAGTTTTTTCGCCCAGATACATGTTGGGAGAAAAATCAGATTGTAGGAAGGGAGAGAAGGGCTTAGAACTAATTGGGTTTCTTGAAAAAATGTCTTCCAGGGATTCTTAAATGAGATGTACAAAATGATCCAGTTTATGAGAAAAGAGACCTCTGGGCATCCTTGTGGCTCGCTGAGCTATCCAGGAGATCTCTCTGAGCAGTGTTGGTCACGCTCCTTGATCCTAGAGATGGAGCAGCTGGGAGGCCTTGCCAGCTGGAACATGGTGAGTGAGGTCCTGCCTTTCCCTGCACTGGGAAATGGACTGAGGCAGCAGAGAAGAGCACTTTGCCTAACCAAGAACAGCCTTGGTGCCACACTTAAAACTAAACACTGCACAGCGAAATAATAAATTCTGACAGTTTGGGGGCAAAGTTTACAACTGTAGCTTTGGTGTTATAGCAGGTTAACTTAACGGATGGCTTCCAGCAGTGTAACAGTGGAAAAGTAAAAGCAGTTAAGTGATGTGCTAATAACATTCCATTGTTTAACTTAAGTTTTTGGAACTGTAGTAGCTCTTTTGCATAGATGGAGTTGTCTCCTGAAAGTCTTGCCTTCTTGTCTGTAGATACCATGATATATAGCTGAATAAGGTGCTCCAGCTACCTTGGTTTACTTATTATGAGTTTCTTTCCTCAGACATTGCTGTTTCTAATGCAATCTAGAGACTCTAGGTTTGTGTCTTTACGGTGCTCCCTAGCTCACCTACTTCAAGTAACCTGCTTGTATCCATGATCTTGTTACCTGGGTATTCTTTGGTGTAGATATTTGAATATAAATTTCCTTGGGGGTGGGGGGAGGAGAAAAAGCAATGGGATGGAGGAGAGCTCTGAGGAATTACATCATGGGAACAATGCTGACTCCCACGAGGTCATCAGTAAGCTCAGGATCCTTTGGTCTACAACAGATCTTGGCCATGTCACCCGGTGTAGACAGGGAAGGATAAAGTATTCTTGACAGTGTTACAAGACTGTCCTACACAATTCCACTTTTTGGAAAACACTGAGGAATCTCAGCTAGCATTTTCCATTTGGAAGCATGGTTATGAATATAGGTGTCTGACATTGTCTCTTCCAGGTCTTCTATCCTCTCTAGTCTTCTATTTTCAAGCTATTTCAGTTCTGCAGTCTGGAGAGGTTTTTCTCTCACTGACTGAAGCAAGACAGAGATTTCAGTCTGGGGAAAATTCTTGAAAATGGCCAGCAGTTCTGTGGGACTCTGAGAGCGATTTTAGGCCCTTTTGCTTCTATTGGGAGCAGTTTGCATTTCCTGTCATGTGAACTGGAACCCCTGGCACACCCCAGCAACGGGTGTCCTTGCCAATAGCAAGCTGGTTGCTTTCCTTGCTCCTCCAGATCTTCCTTAGGGCTCTCTCTGTGTGAAGACAGTCTGCTGGAGAGCAGTGAGTCAAGGTGGGTGTAATTCCTAATAACATGCTATATCTGAACAGAACCTTCATCTGAGGGGATTTTAGTTTTGCTCTTGGGGAGATGTAAACCATTCTTTCCTAAGGAAGCTTATGCTTTCACCCAAACTATTACTAGGGATAATTAAGGTAATAATGTATTGCATCTTAATGGCAGCCATATATCTGTCATGAAGCACTCCCTTCAGACAGCTTAGATATCTTTCATTTTCTTCTCCTTTTTTTACAATTTATGACCACCTTCAAAGCAGAACCATCTCGTTATGGAGTCCAATCATTATTGTGTAATTTGGGCTATTAATAGAGTAATACAATTAATGTGTAATTTTGGACTCACTATTTTGTTAATATCAACCCTGGAAAATGTGGGTTTTCTTTTTAAGCTAGTAGCTTGCTGTCCCCTCTCCCCAACATAAGTTTTATAATGTACTGTTTCAGATTTCACAGATGATATTAGCAGCAAAGCTTGGTAGACAGGTGGTAAAAAAGTAGTCTTCTCCTTACAACCCCTCTTCCCTCTCTCCCTTCACTGCAGCCTTTGCTATATGTATTTTGTGTTCATCTTTATTTCTGTCTTCTGTATCTGTCTAGGGAAGTAGTTTTTGATTAAATATGAGCTGTTGTAGAAATATTTTTTACCGAGCGATTATTAACTAATGGATAGAGCACTAGACTGGGACTTAGGAAATCTATAGCGCCTTAAACTATGCAGAGTGTTTTACAGAGAAGTTTTACTATGAAAGTAGTAAAAATGAATCAGCATTCTGTATTTATTGTATTTGATTTTAGACCAGGTGTGCTCAGCTTTAACGTGGGGGGATGGGGGGGGAGAAAAAAAAAGAAATGCGTAAATCAGTATCATCACCAAAACTCCCTTTGGGACCCAGAAGTCAAATGGAAGTATTACTTTATGTATCATTGCCCACACCAGAAATTTCCACTGGCCAGCTTATGCAATCATCCCATGTCTTCCACTCATGCAGCCCTGATATGTACAAATGAAAGGCTCAGCTATGTGGTGTAGGTAGGTTTATTCATTATGTTTTTTACCCATTGTACTGTGCCTTCATGTTTCTAGGAATTAGTTGCCTATAGCCCTAGGCAGTGAAAGACAGAAATCAGAGGAGAATATTGGAGGCACACTGTATTCTTGAACTGGGACTACTGATACCTTAAATAGCTCCTCTGGGTATTTATTGTGTTTAAATTCCTGCTGAAAGGAAAAATTGAATGCTGTTGGGGTGTCATTAAAATGTACTAATGGTTTTTGGTTTTAGTTGTGTGGCACCAAGCTGGACGACTACAGCTCCTATGACCTGTGTTATATCCTGTGCCAGTACAGAAGAGTCACAAGAACTTTCTCTTTTAGCATAATTTGGGCTAGAGCTTAAGGCAAGGCCTTCAAAAATACCTAAATGGCTTCAATCTGCAAAAGAAATCTCAAGGACTGCAGCTGTTGAGTGTTAACACATGGCAAAACTTAACAGGGTGGAATAACCTGTTCTGAAATTGTGCCTTTTTACACCTGTGACTGTGATTATGAGGCTGCACAGATGCATTTAATTGTCTTCAGTGGGACTGAGTTTTGTGGAGAAAGTAATTTGGTTCAGCAGTTGAAAAAGAGGCAATGAAGTGATATGTCAGAATACTTTCCTCAAAGGCTATGCTGCCTTTTCAGTACATACAGGAATAGAAAGCGCCTTGATAATTCAGATCAGTGAAGATGATGCTGACTGTTATTGGAAAGCAAGTATGCATGGTGAGAAGGTGCCATTTTTGCGTAGTGTAATTGCTTTCTAGGATACAATAGGGCTTTAACATGAAAGAGCATGCAATGATCTTCAACGTGAAAGTGCTTCCTCATAGTAAAGGGGCAGGTGAGCCTGTGCATTTATGCTCTTTGAAGTAGCTACTACATTTCACCAAGTGGTGAGTTACCTTTTGGACTGGTTTGTAAGTGTGAAAAGAGCTACAAGAAGTATGTAGTAGCCAAGAAGCTCTCACAGAGACAGAGGGGTAGATTTGCTGAAGGAAAAGGTGTAGCTAAATGTTCGGACTGTTGCGTGTTTATGCCCACGCTGTGGGTTTGCAGCTGCAAGCACAGGGATTTGCAGCCCGCTGGTGTGTGAATAGTGTAGTGGTCCCATCCATTTAACATCAGGCCCTCCGAGTCCTACATTGATGTTTGTGCCCGTATTGGGTTGGATTAGTTAAGAGCAAAAGCACACAACTCCTTCTGACTGCAGAAGGATTAGTGACATATCTGCACTTGTTAAAATTAAAGGTTTCTGTGGGTGGAGCTCTGGGGTGAATTTAGAATGATGCTGATGGAAGGACTGTTTGGGAGCTTTCCTTGGAGAAGACGGGGGGCTGTTGGCTTTAATGTGTTTTCATGAGGAAAATGTATAATAAAAGAAGGTGAAAGTGGTGCCTCACAGTTAGAAAGCAAATAATCTTTAGCTAATACTGATTTTTTTTTCAAGCCACTATATCTGAAAACATAAGTATATTCTAATACTTGGTGATATTTTCATATTTGCTAAGAAAATTTCACTCGAGACTCTTTTTAAGTCTCCTTATTTTGAAAGTCCTATCAGCTGGCTAAGTGTAGAAACAGTTTCATTGAGGGTCTCTCTGTTCATATCTCTTTAAAGCCATTGCAGCAGGAAATACTCTTGCTGCTCTTTGCTAGAGATAGTAGAATAATTGATGGCTCTAGAAAAGAAAGGCTGTGGTCTGCTGACTGATACCTGTGGTTTAAGCAGAGTTCTATGTTGGAGGGGGAAAAAGGAAATTGAGTAGGGACAGGTAGGTCTTTACCTTTCTTTTTTCAGTAACATTATTTCACTCACAGTGTTTTCAGGGTGTTTTAGAGCAAACGATACTAGGAAAATAATGATTCCTTCTTTTTTTTCCTTGGTAGAGTAATAAATCCTAGACTGAGAAGCAGTATGGGAGCAGAGCCACAGAGCTTATCTAGTAGGTTTGTCACTAGCAATTGCTTTTGTTATTGGGCTTGCTAAATGAAAGGTGCGATGCTGGAAGAAGCCCTGCTCTGTCCAGGTCCCTGCATGCCTGGAGTGGAAGGTATTTCTCCCACTCTGTGGGGTGGGCTGGCTAGTGGAAATGGAAAAGAAGGAGCATGTTGGCTTGGGAAGCATAGCCCAGATATGAGTGGTGAGACTGACTTGGTAGCCTAAGCTCTGGAGCATTCACTTGGAAGAACAAAACTGAGCGTGTGATGTTTGAGAGCTTGAAACCTCCTTGTCTGAATGGCCTGCGTCAGAGTCTGTAGGACTGTTTGACTCTTTCTCATCTGATAATCGCAGAATCACAGAGTAGTATAATGAATCATACTAATAACTTTCTGTATTAAAGGAGAAGAGATACTGCTTTGCAATTCAATGGAATTGGCAGAAGAACACAGGCATGCTATGGTTAAGCTTCAGACTTGCTCTTAGCAAGTCAGATATCTGTAAACTAGCTTCACATCTGTTTCAGAATATTGCTGATGACTTCTGTATGTTTTGAATGAATCATTCTATATAGCAGCCTCCTCCCGGTTTCTGTTCAGAAACTCACTTGTTTCCTTCTGCACTGAAACAGCAGAGGAGAGCTCAGGCAGGCAAGCAGAGGTCTCAGCTGAGAGACAGCAATTCACTCACTCTGTTGCCGGAATATCTGCATGATTCACAGCTCCTGCTGCAAAAAGGAGGAGCTGTCTTCCTGGGGAACCTGACTCACCCTTGATGTTCTATTTCAAGAAGGTTTTTAGGTATTTCAGGAAGAGACCGGAGCCTCTGGAAGGGCTGAGAGGAATAGCCTGAAAAACTAAGGCTCAGGTTCTAACTTAGATGGAAGTTTGCCTTGTGGAGTAAATGTGCCTAATGTTAACTTAGAGTCCTGCTGCATGTATATACACCTGCCCTGTTGAGTTCAGTGTAGATGAATGGGCGTAAGCATCTTGAAGTTAGAGGTAAACTTCAACGGCATTACATAAAAGCCCATTCTGCCCATAATTAAGGGCAGAAAAAAATGCATGTAAGTTTATATTCTGTGAGACTGAGTCTGCAATAGAGTTACTTTGTATGAACTCTCAACATTTGTTGGTGTTTAACTTGCACTGGGCTCTTGCATACTCCCTCTGATTTTGTTGTAGTGAGCCTGAGTAAAAACCTCAAATTTCTTTTAGCTCTCTGATGCAGTCCAAATGTGTGACGGCAGATGAGGATACCACACCTGAGGGATTTTAAATTAACTATTATGCATATGGCTAACACTGAAACTGTGGGGTTGTAGACTTACTTTGGGTCTCTGAATGAATACATTGTTGCATAGCTTTTGTGAAACTCCCTAGACTGTTGTTACCCTCTGCTCTCTGCACCTAGGCTGGCTTGTGAAATTGCACATTGAAGAATTTGGCTAAACGCCTGTCATTAAAGGACTCTAGCATGCTGCTTAAATTTAGTGAAGGGAGATCATCTTGTGGCTGTAGCTTTTCCTTCTGGCATCTGGCTGTCATTCTGAGAACTATGGCTCTGCTGCTTCTTGAACTAAGCAAGTCTAAAGTAGGAAGCTTTTTCTTTACAAGCATATTCTTCACTAGGTCTTCATCCTGAATCATTCAGGGCCGTTTGTAGAATGGCTACTTTGTAGAAAACGGATGTATTCTGGGGAAAAAAACCTGATGCGAACAGACCTTTATGTGCAAAGAGGTGTTATTGAAATTTAGACTGTGCAGCTGCTGCCCGCTGTAAAAGCAAACTGCTGAGAGTAGCTTACAGGCAGAAGTGAGCTGAAGAGGGGGAGCGTATTGTAATTGGGCCTGTGGCAACCTTGCACAAATACCTCTCTCTCAGCAGGGTTTCAGCTGTGGAGAGTGACTGATAGTCGCTTCTTAAAAAGTATAGATTATGAAGATTGATAGAAATAAACATTAGGAGAGGGACTGTTTTTCATGCTGGAAATCCTTTATCCTGCTACTGTAACTATGCAAATGCTGCTAGACTGTTTTTTGACTGTGGCCCTAACATATCACTGTCCCCTCAGTCCGAATTCATTAAGTGGATGGGATCTGCTAAGTGGTTGCTAATTACTTTTTTAAAAGTTGCCTCTCTTTTTTTTTTTTTTTTCCCCTGTCTCTACCTCCTGCCTTTTTTTTAATAAGAGAAACTGAGAAAACTGGGAATCTTGATTCTTTCTGTGCTGCAAACATCATCTTGCTAATGAGCTGAACCTGACCCCCAGATGTCCATTATGTATTTTACATCAATTACTGTTGAAAGAGTGATGATATGTAAGTTGTGCGGATGGCACCAAACAAATTAGATTTTTATTCTTGTTCCATATTCTGGAACTATGGAGCTGTATATGATTATTTTGTTAGTATTATGACTGATATATATTTGTACCTGAAATAGTCATCTTATGAAAGTTTATTTATCCGAGAGATAAATAGGACTTTTCTAGCAAATTGGCATTTCAGGGTGTGTGTTTGGGATGGCAGGGGAGGGTTGGAAGGAAGGAGCAATTATTAATGGTGGCTTATATAAAAATCTCAGATCATCACCAATTTTTTTATTGCTCTGCGGTTAAGACAGGGGTGAATGCCTATGATGATTTAAAACCTTTAAAGAAAATTTTCTCACCAGTTCATGCACTGCAGCAGCATAGTTTGCTTGGAGATTGTCTATATAGGGCAAGGTTTAAGAGCTCATGTCACATAAGGGACAGGAAATCTTCTGTCATGTTGCTGAACAAAGCTTCTAAAAAGGCCTCAAGCGATACTAACGAGCAAAATGCTGAGTACAAGAGGCTACTGAAAAGTGATCTTGATGACACAGCCTCTATGGAACACAAATGCAATATCTTAAATGCTGCTATCAACGGCTTCTGTATATGTTTATTTTTTTATTCTTTAAATGTTATTCAAGGGTATGATTGCCAAGTTCCTGAAATCATTGCCTGTAATTTGAGAAGGCTTTTGATTCCATCAGAATGATACATCTTATTTAATGAATGAGCGAGTAAGGATCTTGCTTCTGGGATTTGGTGGCTGTATGAAGGACTTTTCAGCTGCTAGTGTATATTTTGGTTGATGATGTTTTGAAGATGACATGGGTAATCAGAGCTCTGAGTCCTTATTATCTGCATTCTGTGCAGCAGGTGACCTGTGGAGTGTAGCAGTTTAGGTAAGCAGATTATTTCTGGAGATTCACAATCTCCAAAATTGTCTGGGGTTGCAGTCTTGTCTTCTGGACTGAAGTTAAAGGTGGATTTTCAGAATTGGTCAATCTTAACTTGTTTAATAATTCAGACTTCTCCCTTCCCAAACAGTGGGATGACAAGGAAGGATTTTGTTTTTTCAAAACAAAATATTAATGAGTTCTTTTTCATTTGTCATCTCTTTTGAGAGAGAACCGAAAGGGGCTGTGTTATGTTTTTCAGCTTTTCCTTGCAACTGGAAACTTTATGCTGAAAGGTGAGTCATTTACCAAATAGTTGGGCTTGGAAATCTGAGGCTATCAAAAATCATGCAGGCAGAACCAGACGTAGGAATTTTCATGATAAAATCACTGTAGCATCCAACATTAAAAAATCACTTTCTTTGTAGCTCATGTGCTCAAACTCCTTCCTTTGAAGTTTGCAGACTTCAGTGGTTCAGAAGGAGCCCTGAGAGGAGGGTGTTGGCCTGAGCAGGACTGAGGCTTTACTTATTTGCAAAAAAACCTAATCCCTCCTGACAGTTCTAGATGCTTTTGTCCTCCTTCAGCTGAAGTCGCACAAATTAATTTTTTTTAATCCTCACTTTTCTATGCATCTAGTGAGATTTCCTATGCATGCGTTTGTTGTTATGAATGCTTTAAGTGTTACATGTTTGATTAGGCCTCTAGTGATGGTATTACTATCTCCAGTTCTTTGAGATGAGGTGGTCTTCTCCTCTTGTGTTTTTATAAATAGTCTGGAGTTGACAAAGCTGTGGCTAAAAGAATTCTGCATTCTTCTCAGGTGTTTCATAGCCAAAGTACTTAGACATATTGGAGAGTAGATGCTAATTAGTTTAGCAAGTGTTTTTTATTCTGCGATGACAGTGAAATCATGTGTCTCTTAAGAGTAAATCAATAAAAAAAACTTTTCCTCTCCTCTTTCCATTCCCCTCTGATTTCCCAGTGTTTACACCTGCTTCCACTGACTGTGCCTTGTTCAGTGTTAACATATACTATGAGAGACTCATTGCCAGACCTCTCAACTGTAGAGGGAAAATGAAGGGGATCTAAGTGGATGAACTTTACAAAGAAGAGGTGTAGAAGTTTCACTTAACTTTGACTCATTAAGTTTAGTCTTCAGACTGCAAGACATCAAAACTTTCTAGGATGTTTATGGAAAGGTCCTGGTGTATTTTTGGGCAAGAAGGTCGTTTTTGTTTTAAGTGTAGCTAAGAGCTGAGACCATCAGAGAACTCAGTGTTGCAGGGAGCTTACCATGGGTGAAGGCTGAGTTTATATAAAACTGTTTTAACATCTACTGCTGATGGCTAATTTTGATGCTGTGCCTGGGCAGAGTGTTTTTCCTGCTTATATTTTACTCTAAGACTGAGGATCAAGAAATTAAGTGTATATTTGTGACTTCGGTCAGAAAGTACAGCGGGTTTAAGTTCAGTTTAAGATCATGATAATCTTATATGCTCTAACAAAGCAATTTTAGGTGAGACATTTTGTTTTCCCATCTCCTAAACAAAGTTGATATTGACTCCTCCTCTAGATGCTCCTTTACTTAAGATGGTGTTGGCTTGATTGTGGCAGTAGCCAGTTAGATAGCTGCTCCCTTTACTGCTTAATGACCCATTGCAGTGAGGCCATCCTGAATGAAGATGCCTATTCTAGATTTATAGAAGCTGCAGAATAAAAGGAGGTGATGGGCCAATCCCTAAACAACAGTTCAGCTGGAGAAGGAGAAGCAGGCAGAATAAGATGGGCAGTAGGATGTGATCACAGAATGGTTGAGGGTTGGAAGGGACCTCTGGAGATCATGTAGTCCAACCTCCCTGTTCAAGCAGGGTCCTCTAGAGCATATTTCCCAGGATCACATCCATCTATTCATGATGCATGAATAGAAAGCAGCCAGAAATATTAAGTGCTACAAAAAGGTTTGAAGTGATTTAGAGATGGTTCAAGTAGAGGGAACAAATACTTTTTAAGAAATTGAGAGAGAATCCTGCAAAAGATTTGAGTAATTTCAACATGCAGTTTTAATGCAACACAGGCTCGTCCAATATAAAAACTGTATTCAGCTCTTGTTGATGGGTTTATTTATTTATTTTGGTAAAGGGACTATAGGGTGCTTCAGTGTACTCCTAAGCAGTTGCAGGACTTTTCTTCCTTCTTAGGAGATCTATAGGTTTGGGTATTTCTGTACCTGTGTGGAAAAGGGATGGAAGGAGATAGTGATTAGTGAGGATCTGTACTCAGAGCTGGAGAAGTCCCTGTATTGCACACCTTGTCTGTCTCCTGGGCCTGACCCACTGCCCTAGCAGTGATCTGTGTTACAATTGTGTTTGGGAAAACCCTGCAAAGTCAGTCTTGCCAGCAGGAACAGACTGGCTTGGGAAATATCAGAGAAGTCAGGGAAGAGGGGGAATAAGGATCTTGGAGAGTCTGAAGTCCTGTTCTTTCTTCTGCCAGATATTTCTCACTTTGTGATAATTATATAAATTACATTTGTGTTTAATATTATAAAAAAAAAAAAAAAGAGTTGGATCTGGTTTATTGTGGAAATTCTTGCCAAGCTACATGTTAGTTCACAAGACAATCTAACTCAGGCGTTTTTCATGGCTTACTGCACTCTGAAGTTCATGTACATATGGAGTATGAGCGAATGGAAACTTTTTGACTCCTTTTACCATCGTTTACTTTGTGGAATAAAGGTTTTAGTGAGGTGCCAGTTTCAAAAGTGTGATGGCTTCCCCTTTTGTCCCCCACCAATACGTACTTAAAGCTTGTGGATAAATCTCATCTTTCCATAGTGAGGCAGTTCAGAGGTTGCAATGCAGTAATTATCACTGTCTATTTGTTCCCTCACTCTGCAATTTGCATCTGGCAAAATTGACATAATCTTTTTTTTTTCTTAAATCAATGGCTTCCACAGCGTTCACAAAGTTCAAGTAGAGGGTGAGAAGTTATGTTAGGATGTTCTTGAGCCCACCCTTGGGGTAATGTGGCAATCACTTTGTGGCCATTAACACCGAATTAATCGTTTCAGAGGATTCTGCTGAAGGTTGTCTGGGGCACTTGATGTTGTCCTAACTCTGGATGAGAGGCTTCTGGTATCATATAGTTCGACCTTGTTACGACAAGTTGTTACTTTGCAAAGTTTCAGGAAACAGCTATGTGGAAACTGCCCAGGTTTGTTTTTTTGGTTGCAAAGCGTGGCTTTGTCTCAGGATTAACCTTCCTCGACTTTTGAGACGAAAAAGCTGGAGTATAGCCTATTGGGTCTCCCCAGCAGTGCCCAGCCCAGAGGTGGAGGCTGCTTGTTTGTGGTGCCTTTGCATAAGCCTTTTTTTGAGAAGCCTGGAGGATAGAGCATTAGACTGACTTATACCAAGCTGCGGTTCTCGAACTGTCAACAGTGTACATGGTAACCTAGTTGAATTCATTTTACCTGCTTAGGTCTTAATTTGCTGTGTTGGAAATGAGAATGAATGATGCTGCCTCCTTTGCAAGGTGCTGTGAGGCCTGCTGATGACAGATGCTGAAGAGCTGCACGCAGCTATTATCCCCACTAAGCATGAACAGGGTTTATTAGGTGATACGTTGTCATTCCTGAGTTAATAAATAAAATATGGTATCTGGTTTGGTGAAATATAGAGAATAAACATTCTTAAACAATAAGTAACAATTAAATTGTTTATCTTTGCTCATTTGGTGTCCTATAGCACTTTAGATTTTTAGTTTTGTGGAGGAATTGAAATTTGTGTCTGGTCAACAAGTTTGTTTCACATAGGATGTTTGAGTTTTATCAATTCTGTAGTGTACAGAGGATGTCCAGTAAGGCTGCTTATTCTAAGAAGCCCATGCTGAGCAGTGTCTCAGTAATGAATTCAGCTGAAGAGCCTACTTATCAACTCCTGGTATTTTGTTGAGTTCAATAGTGTACTCTTTTAGGTCTTAGCTTTTCAAAGTTAATGACTTGGGACTGCAGTGATTAACACTAACCTTGATGCCTGCGGCAAGGTTAAAATGACATAAAATGTTTTGGAACGCAAACTTTGTCATGGTCCTCATTACATGAAATTCCACTGTGTAGGTCGGCCAAGGACACCTTGATTAGTCTGTAATGTCCTTCTATTACCAGTTTTTTTCCAGTGATAGATATTTATTAATACCAGGTATATAATGAAGATTTATTCTTTCTAGAGAGCTATCTACGTACTCTTGTATTTCTGATTATATAGCAATTTTTGAACCAATGGTAAAAGACTAATAGCCTGAGGGAAGGCCTGTAGAGATTCAAAATGTTGCTGACTCTGAATGCATAACATGGTGCTTTATATGTTGATTCTACATGAATGAATGCATAAATGCATTTTTAACGTGAATATCAAACCTTGCTCTGTGATGATGAGTTATCGCATCATATTTTGAAATAACATTGCATGGAGCAGTGCAATCACTGATGTTTCAGGGTCATTTTGGTTAACCTCCCTTTTCTGATAGCGCTGTTTCTCTCCTTTTTCTTTATGAAAGCTTTAACGTAATTTATTTTGTGTGTGAAGTAAACCTAAAACCACATTTATTAAGGGCATGCACTCAGACTAATTTTAAAACTTAAATTCTAGGTGTGTAATTTAGCTCTGAGATATTAAATTTCCATCATGCAATTATAATTTCTAGACAATAAAAGTGTCTTTACCATGTAAAACAACAGCTAGAGAAGGAAAAACTGTATTTCATGATTTTTGTTCTTAAGTGCTTTTTCACATATTTTCCGACACACTTGATATGCTCTATTCAAAGGAATTTGAACATGTGGCACAATTCACACTTATATCCACAGGAAGTCAATACTTCAGAAGGAGCTTACTCTAATTAGCATGAAATGAAACCAGGGTAACAGACTGATTCATCTCTCTTCTGAGACAGTTATGCAATTTTTTTTTGCTTTATTTTGTTTTTGGAGCTTCATCTTCATGTGAACTGTGAACCTTTCTTCAGGGTAGAGTAAAGACAGCTCCTGCCCCTGAGGAGCGACGTCTTGGTTAGTTATACACCTAGAATACCTAATCTATACCTGTTAACCATCTTTTCGATGCTTGAGGCAACCACTTCGCCATGCAAAACAACTGTAAGGATCAAATGAACCAAACCTCACCTATAACCACTCTCTGCTGATCCACTCCCTCCACCTTCCCTCCGATTAAAAACATGCTGGTGCTAAGTACAAAACAGAGCTTCCAGAACAGGCCATATACATTTCTTCAGCATGGGTAACCTATCTAATGCTAACCTCTAGTGATGACGGGGAAAAAGAGGAAGATATTGTATTGCTTGACTCACGTTGTCGTAAAAATAAGTTAGATCTTTTTCAGAAAGTGGAAAGAGACCAGAGGAAAAAGTATTTCTTTAGCTTATTCAAATATCTTAAATGATGTGCTGCTGCCAATTCTCACTTCAAGAAGCTGCACTGTCAGAAAACTTTGTAAAGATCTGGGGAGGGGGAGAAGAGTGGGATCAAGTCTTGGAGGATATAGTCTGACTAACCTGGAAAGTAAGGTACTCTCCAGTCTAAAACATATGTCTTCCCCTATTCTATTCTCCTAAACTATTTGGAAGTTTTTCTACTTTCTTGTTACAAAAGTCACTGACTTGTTTTTAAATATTTTTAGATAGTTGTATCTTTGTATTTGATAGCTCTAGAGTAGTTTAATCCTTTTTGTTGTATGGAAGAAAATTCATCCGTTATTTATTTGAAGACTCTCTCTTACCTTGTTATGGCTTAGTTTTATTAAGGAAGTTTAGTTCACTTCTCTTGATGGTAACTGTTTCCAGCAACTTTCTGTGTGTCTTCTCCTGTTTAGCTTCAGTTCCTGAAACTGCTAAAATAAAGGTAATATTAGATGAGAACCTCATCTACTTCAAATTTAATTGCAATTCTGAGAAGAGGTTTTTTTTTTCTAATTTTGTTACATTAAATATTTATATCTAATAAAGGAAAATAGTGGAAGAAACAGAGAAAGCTGGATCAGGTACTGTTACCTACAGGTACCTTGGAGATGCAAGGAGTGAGTCAAATGTCTAGTAGGAAAGAATGATGGCTTGATCCCTTTCAGTTCTGCATCCTTAGACTCCGTGTATAATCACATAATCTGTCACCAGTTAGTATAAAGCAACAGTGGTGACAACATATTTGTTATAAACGGGGGCTTTGGTTTACAGGTAAATGCTAAAATATTGAATGTTGAGGAAAGAAATTAACCCACTTTGTCCATCTGTTTCTTCTGTGAATTCTCACAGCTATATTAGGAGCACAGAGCATGAACATAACTTGTGGGTAGATGTATTTATTATTTAAGTAACAAGTAGTGTTCAGCTTTTTAGGAGAGTGTCCAGTCCTGCTTTTTAATTTAAAATTCAGATTTTAAATGCATGGAGGTTAAACTTTTGGGTTTAAAAGCAAACTGAATCCAGGGCCCTTGCTGTTTTTTGTTCTCAAGTTATAAGCCCTAATTCTTATTCAGCATAGAGTACCACCTGAAATAATCCTGAGGTCTTCACCATTACTCTTTCTATCAGCCTTATTTTCTCCTGTTCCTTCTCCTGTTCTATACTACCTGGGGGTGTTTTTTTTGAAGTGTTTGAGTTGAAGCAGCAAAATAAGTGCAGATACTCCTCTCAGGGTACTGAAGAGAAATACTGCAGGTTTCTCTTCTTAGGCTCTGGTCTGCTGTTGAGATTCTCAAACTGGAATAATATGAAAATCAGAATGAGAGCAAAAGTGTATCTTGTGGGGAAAAAATTTAAACTTGCGTTTTTATAGCTTTTGGCTTAGCTAAACAAAACTTCCCCAGTAACAGTAAAGCAACATACAAATTGGGTGGGGAAACCATCTTGATACAGATTTTTAGGGTGGGAAACCATCTTGATACAGATTGGAGTCTTCCTTTCTGTTTCTGTCTCACCTAGTCAACCGGGATGGTAAAACAAATGTTCTGCCTTGAGGATTAATGTTCCAAAGTTTGCCTTAATTTCCGTTACCTGAAACTATCTTCAGCAGTCAGGATATCTGGCTCCTTCTTGAGCAGTTTCTTGGTTATGCTTTCACTGAAGAGCTAGTTAAGTATAAACCACAAATTCTTGCAGGATCTTTGACTTTGTGGGTAGCTGTGGACAATTTCATGTATCCAACTTTTTCAGTTGACTGTGGTTAGTTACAAAAGAAAATAAACTGCCACTTGGATGTCAGATTTCTGCCTGTAGTACCTTCCCTCTGCTCTGATAACACAGTTTGGGTGGTGTTGTAGCTATCTGAGCAGCTGTAAGCAATGCTGTTGCCACGGTTCTTTACTTTATCCATGGTGTATGGAATATCACAATATGAATTGTAACATGATAAGAAAAATCAATGTATATTTTAACAAACGTAAGTTGAAAGCACCGGTAGCCTAGACTAACTTCTGTGAAAATAGTATTGGAGAGGAATTGGGAGGGAATTTTTTTTTTTTTGGCTGTGGTGATCCATAAATGTTGTGTGGCTGATGAGTTCCGCAGTGTATAAATGGCTCCGTACTTGCTATATCAATTGCTATGGCTGGAGAAAGTTCCTGAGCACCCTGAAGTACAGAGAGGCAGATGATTTATTAGCTCTTCTCAGTCCTGAATTTTCTAGGCTTCAGTAAAGGAACGACACACCAAAATACTCCTTGGAGTATAACCACAAACCCCGATGCTGGACTTTTCAAGCTTTCAGGAAATACTGCCTGCTGTAGTGGGGAGAAAAAAGGGAAAAAAACAGTGTTTAGTTTCATTTCAATTTAGGAAACCTGAAAGACAAATAAGTTTTCATATGTAAGTGGCATTAGAAGAAGTACCCCTCCTATAACAAAATTAGCTTCTAACACCAGGTAAGACTTAAGTGCTGTGGCTTATATATAACCTTGTCTTTTGTGTCTTCCAAGCGATCACGCCCTAAATTGAATCGTGTGATACTTTCACTTTGGTAACATCACAATTCTGACCAAAAAAAAAAATGTTTGGAAGTCTTCTTGTGTCTGCACCAGAAGAGATTCATTTTAAATCTCTACCTGCTTATGTTTAAGAATGTTGCCAAGATAAGTGCAATGGGAACAGCAGCAGTGACTCCATTTAAAAGCTGAATAATGGCTTGGTCACAACTTGTTCTCAGTTTCCCATCTTTCAAAAACCTTCTAGAATTTGTCTCTACTGAAGGTGAAACACATTGAAAGTAGAATTGTGCCAGCGGATATGGGGAAAGGTTAGAAGTATGCGATGAAGACAATCTCATCTCTTTAAAAAGACCCGAAAAAGAAGCTTTTGTCATTAAAAGTAGATATTATCTAAAGTGCCTTACTCACTGAATGAATTTTAAACTTTTTTTTTTTAAATGAGAAGTAACCCTTACAAGGTAGATGCTTTTAAAATAAGGTTACTCTCCTAAATTGTTTAGCACTTCAGATAAATGAATTTAATTGACAGAGGTTCTGCATAGTTCTAGATCTTCATCGTGAAGGAAACAGGATTATGGAGAGCATCTCTGCTGCATAAAATGTTGCATAAGAGATGCCAGAGTTACTCCACAACAACTACGTGTGTGCCTAAAATAACTGCACTTAATCACATGTGTAAAGGCACTGCTTCCAGGACATTTTACAAATGATAGTCTTGGATGAGCAGAAGTGTGGTCTTCCTGAAAATATAGACTTTTATCACCTTCTGGACAATTGCTGAGTGCATAATGACTGTCTTTGGAAGCTTCTCCCCCCCTCCCCCCCTTCCCTTTCTACCATTTAGCATGCATTTTGTAGACATAGCACCACTGAAATGTTTTTACAGTCTGTTACCAAACTTTACACAAGTAGTTTTTATGATGTATAATAGACAGAGGATAACACTTTCTCCTGCCTAACTAGCTTGTATAGGAAGTTCCTTTTTTGTATTTTGAATGGAAAAGAGGCAAGGCTAATGCATTACACAAGCTTACAGCTAATCCTAAATTTTTTTTTCTTTTAAGACTAAAATGATGACAGTCATGTCACTTCTTTTACTATGAACAGATTCTGGTCTTTGTTCTCCGATTACATTGTCCAGATATTTCATGTTGGCTTCTATGCTATTGTGTCTTGAAAGATTGCAGTGAAAGTAAAATGACTGTCGTCTTGCAGAAACCCTCGGCAAACGTGTGGGCAAGAAATATTAGCTCAAAGCATATACTGGTGCTCTGCCGTTAAAGAGAAAAATATCGAGTACTACTGCAAATTTTATGAAAATGAAAGAGGCTTTTCTGTTTCACCAAGAATAAAGTTATCGCATGTACATATGTTTTAAAAACACATACAACTTTGGGGAAAATAGCTTCAGTAAATGCAAAATGCCAGCCTCTAGATAGGGAGTTGGAAAGACCAAGAGCACCAACCCTTTGTACAAATTTGGGGGGGAGGAGGTGGAGGGAGTGCCTCAGCATGATTTTTTTTTTCCATATAAAATTTACTTAACTCCCTTGCCTCTACTCTTTGTGGCTGTGCTCTAGCTGCTGTTTGATTAGTGTAATGCCAGAAGGGAAGAAAATCTGCTCAAATAGCTCCTTATCAGATTCCATGTTTTCCAAAGCAGAAGAAAAGGGTATGTATGGAAGCTTGCAAATAAAAAGTTATGACAGCCTTGTGCTATGAATCCACAAAATTGAAGGACCTCATTTATTTTAAACTATGTTTTTTTTTATTGACAAATCCACAAATATTGCCTAAGAATTATGTTGTGTTCCATGGGATTCTGTGCATGTGACTATTTAGTGTTCTTCCATACCAGTATCACCTTAGGTCGGTTTATTTTAGCAAATAAGACCAAGTCCCTGAAAATATTTAATGACTCACTTCACACTTAGACTTAAATGGATATTGAATACTGGTCCAGATAGAATCTAATACGAGGGTCCTATTCAGTCTAGTGTGGCCAAGACTTTCATCTATAGTACCTAGTAGGGAATACAGTACCTATCGTCAACATCAGTAGGCCCATGGAAGAAACAGAAACAAAAGATGTGGCGAATGAGAGGTCTGCAGTCAGCTTATGTATACCAAAAATGGAAGCCGTGCTCTCTAGTTGAAGCTTTTTGAAACATCAGAGGGGATAAATGTGGTTGAGGTAAGGAATCTGAGAGCCACAGATCGAGCATGTTATCCTAAAATCAGAGAGAAATTCAAGTTCCTGGCAGGATTTCAGAAATAACTGTCTGCTGTGATCTCTAAGACTTGCTCTTTTCTATGTTCAGCTGGAAGTCCTCCTTCCTTGTTGTCTAGAGCAGAAGTTAAGCATGAAATCAGCCACTGTAAATTTACTCTGCTCAGTTATTAACTTTGTCCTTCCATGTTTAAAAGCAGGCATAGTGGGTTACATAAGATGATTTAAAAAAAAAAAAAAGAAAAAAGAACTGGGCACAGTTTTATGCATTAAATAAGAAATTCATGAACTGTAGTGGAGAATCTTGTGTGAGCTTTTAAAAAAAGGAGGAAAAAAAACCCCTGAAAACAGTCTCTGCTCTTTTCTGTAAACTATCTGGGTGCTGAGAAAATAAGAGTTGAAAGCTATAAGTGATGCATTCTCTTCTTTTAGTAGTGTCACTCTTGCTGCAGGAAAGCTGCAAGAGTTCGAGAAATCATAAGTCACTTGAATTCTTTTTTGCAATATTTTGAATGGTTGAAGCCCTTAAAAGTTGCATGATATAAAATAATTGCTGTCAGCTAGACACTGATGCTTCAGGGTTATTATATTACAAGCAAAGGACCTCTTTGGATATGCACAAATGGCTGAGTCTTCACTACCCCTTGGAGAGCTATCTAATCTGTAACAACAAAGAGGGATTTTTGAGATAGTCTTCCAATGTCAAACTGTCTATTTAGTGGATGTATTCTATGTAGCAGGGATAGAGCAGTTATTTTATACTTTCAGCTGAAATTATTTATACCAGCCACTCTCAGATGGTAGTCTATGGACAACCGGTGTTCAGTGGATCACTGCCAGCTGTTCTGCAAGGCTGCTTATTTCTGTGAGGAAAGTGTTTGTCAAACTACAAATAACACCACTTTTTGCTAGTAAAAGCTCTGCGCTGGACATGTGCACGTTCTCTGTCCTCACTCTTTGTGACCACAAAAACAGAGAGAGAGTGAGCACAGGTTGACAAACTTGCAGGTTATTGGGAATGCATACATGAGAAGAGTGTAAGAGCAGACTTAGTGGGAATGTTTCTTAACTTCTGTTTTATGTATTGCTTCAAGAGCATTCAATCCAAGGATGGTTTCAGACCTCATTGCAATCACAAGAACGATGAACCACAGAGCAGTGTTTTCAGGCTCAGCAGAGATGTAAGAGAGCCAGAAACAGCTGGTATTGCCAACAGCTATGCTTGACTGCATGGCTGGGCCTGATAAGCAGAGCTACTGCGGGGAAGTTGGTAAGGGTCTCCCTGGTTCCAGCACGGGTGCTAATATGTCAGTTGAAGGCTGTGTGGGTCAGGGGCATAAAGCCAAAGAGAGAAGGCTGTGATTCCAAAAGGGATGGAAGAACTAGCATCAGAGGCAGAGAGTGATTGCCTTCAGGAAACAAGCTAAGGGTGTATCTTATGAATGGATTTGGTCAGCTGTGGTGCATGTGTTGTCCCTAGTATTGTTTTCTCATGTCTAAAGTACAGATTTCAATAATCACTTGGGCTGAAGGAAAGAGGGGAAGTAGCACGTACACGTTTGGAGAGGTTACGGGTCAGTTCCATGCCGTTGGTTTGAGATGAGATGGGCAGGAGCTTTTGGGATGCTTTCTTTAGGGCAAATCTTTCTCAGGAATTTGCTAACTGGATTAATTAAGAAACTAAGATGTACTATTAAAGTGATGTTCAGACTAGAACATCATTAGAACTATGTGGCTTTTGTGTTTTTTTTTTTTTTTTTTACTTGCAGTGCCGCCAATATATGGGGTTTATTTTTTCTTGTTTTGAAGTTCCAAATTCTATTGGCTAGTATCCTTGCTAACCAAGACTTGATGCTGATGTCTAGAAATCTAATTCTTAGCCCCTTTAATGATACTGGCTATCTGACCTGATCATTTGTAAGGAAATGAAATTTTTCCATGCCAGGAGCTGGTTACTTTGGAAAATCTAGACCACACCAGGAGCATATCTGTTGGGTGAAGCTAAAGCATCATTTACTCTGATATTCTGTTCCTGAGAGTGGATAAAAATGGGTACCTATGAAGAGTAAAAGAGCGGAGCAATCGTCTGCAGTACTTCTTCTTAATGCTCTTCCAGTCTTTGTTCATTGCTCAGGGATTTCCTAAGCCACCTGTGGTTTCTACATACTTCGGTAACCCTTAGAGGATATTCTTTTGTGAATATGTCCAGTTGCTCCTTGAACTTGTGTATATTTTTATTATGTATGACATAATAAAGCGAGGAGTTTCATGATTTGTCTCTACTTTAGCAGGCAGCTGACTGAGGCTGTGCAGATGGATGCCTCCTATCTTTAGAAGTGTTCATTTTTCCTGAAAGCCTGAAAAAGTCACTAGCTCAGAGGAAGAGCATTCACTTTGCATTCTGTGTGGTGCTGACATATGCTTTATGCTTAGTTTTATGCCTACTTAACACACTGAAGCCTGAGCAGTGATAGCTCATGATATCTTGATAGCAATGATAGCTTGGTTATTGTGGAAGAAGAGGCAAGATAGTAGAGCAAGTGCAATATACAGCAAGTATCAATTAACCTTGCTGAAATTTGGGCCGTGTCAGCCTGTGCAGAGCACTGTGATCACTAGAAATCACTGTTTCTGGTAGTTCAGATAATGGTGACTGCTCTTTGATGTGCAGGAATACTGTATTTTGTTGTCCACTCTTCTCCTTAATGGAGGTGATTCATGACACTGGGTCAAAGCAGGATTGCACTGATTGGTGAAAATGAATGGCAAGTCTGAATGGGTATACCTTAAAAGCTTGCATTTCTCCTTTTGTTTACAGAGTTCAGCAGGTGTGTGAAGGACAAACAGGAAATCACTATTTTATATTCATGCAGAAGTAAATTCAATTAACTAGGTGTTTTGGGTTTTCTCCCCTCCATCCTCCATGTGTGTGTGGTGTTTTTTTTTTTTTTTTTCTTTCCTTAACTGAAGGAAAAGTTGCTACCAAGTGAATGATGATGATTCCTCTGCTCTGGATTTTCTTGCTTGCTGCAGAGCTGGTAGCATGTTGAAATCATAGCTGAGGCCGTTCTTAGTATGGAGTAGGGTATGCAATAGTAAGTGCTTGAGAGGCTGAGCCCGAATCTAAAACTCATTAGAAAAGCATGGTTTTTACTCTATTGTCTGTTACTGTGGAACTGTTCACCTTGACTACTTTAGTAGTCTCTCTAGTTTGATGAGACAGATGGTATTTTATTGTAGCTGTAAAATCAGAATTTAAACTTTAAATGTCCTGGGACGATTTTGTTTTGTCATAAATAATGGATCGTGATTATATCTGAAAATGTACAAAGATGTAAATGTGTCATTGAAGCTTTTCTGTGTGACAAAAGCAGACTTACTTCAAATGGGAGTGAAGTGCTAAATTCTACATCTATAATAATATAAAACTCTTTAAATGGTTCTGTGTCATTCAACAAGAGCACTTGCATGAAGGGATTAATTTAGAAAAAATGACTCTGAAACATGATGAAATGTGTAACGGAACTGTATATTTAGGATTGCTGTAGGAATTCACATTCAGTTCTGCATATATTTCACTGTAGACTGGAAGAAGCGTTATGACTGCATTTCCCTTCCAGTGCATCTGTTGTATATGCATGTGTGATGTCTGTCTGTCCTTTTTTTTTTTAATTCGTTAGGAATTCTAATATCGTTAAGCTCCTTCATTTTCATGAAGAGCCAAGGAAATGCAATCATTTTAATGTGAAAGCTTGCAATTCAGCCCAACAGTGTAATGCAGGATAATAAAATATATCCCCAGAAACATCAAAGCTATTTTTAGTGCCCATGCTACTGTAGCAAATAATACGAACTTAGTAAAACTCCTTTTGTATTTCAGAGTACCCCTTGCCTGGGCATCTCAAAGAATAGCACAATAGCCCATAATGCATTTGTGACAGGAAGTTGTCACTGTTACTTGCCTGAATAGGTTTCTGTTTTGCTTAATTTATCCCTCATTTTGATTTTACTCTTCTGATTAGCAAATACTTGAGAGGCTGTTCAGATAACCCCTTATCTCTGAAGAGAGGGCTGACAATTCAATGTTTCTTAGCAGCATTAAGCCTTCGGTTTAGTTCTTTTGAGGTATAGAGCATAATGGAGTTGGACTTGCATTAGTAGAATCTGTTCTGAAATGTATGGTTTTAGACTTTGCTTCTAATAGAGCTTGTTCTACATGGAAACTGCTGTAAGTTTCCTCAAGCTATTCCAGGAAAGACAGCAGACAAAGGAATGTGTTTATGGCAGATCTTGTCATAGTCAACCACTGCTGGAGTTTACCCGAGTCCTGAGATGCAGAAGGAAAGTTGGCTTCTCAATCTGAACAGTTCTCAATATCATATTAAATGAGATTTGTTAAATGGTAAATGAAGATACTGACTAGTGCTTACATCGGCTTTTGGAAAAACAGTTAATGCTCAAAGTAATTGCAGAAATGGATGTGTACACAATATAGCAACATTAAAGCTGACACACAGAAGGACTTGGAGAGAATTTTTGTCAATATTTCCAGCTTATGCATGTCTAACTTAACTGCTTTTAGGTCCTTGATCTGCTTTCTCACCAGGAGCTTCTATTCAAGACCTAGATGACACGCCACGGTCAGTCGGCTCCTTCCAGTCTGTGATTCAATCAACAAATGGTTATTTAGCTTATTCTTTATTTGCTAAGCTCTCTATTCTTGCTTGTGCGAAATACAGTGATTGGTCTTCTGCGTACTCTTTCTGTGCCTGTAAAACTGTCAGCATTTCAGCAGGACCTAAATGCTGAAATCCTTTCTGAAAAGGAGTTCTGAGATTTTCTGCTAAGACAGAATTCATGTCCAAGATCCATAGGAATCTGGATTCTTGGATTGCCTTTGTCAGCCATCTCTGCTGGAATAAAGCTGTGTCTACCTTTGCAAGTAGTGCAGCCTAATAGGAGCAGATTTGTAGCACTAAAAGTTACTGTTGAATGCCCACTGTCCACACTGCACACTCCTCAGGGGTTTTTACTTTAGTGTAGCTCTAGTCAGGTCTAGGTGCATGGCTGTTAGTTGTTTAACTGCATCTTCTGGTGTAGTTTCATCCAAAAGAAAGCTAGCTTGTGTGCTCTCTGAGGGTGTGGTAAGTGGAGATGACCAGAAATTAACTTTTCTGGGGGATCAGAAGTATTCTTTGAATACTCCTGGGGGATCACTCTCAGAAGATCTGATAGTCTGAATTGCTTTGTATTATACTGCTTATTCCAGTATCTGTGGAGGAGTAGCATCGCTGCACTTTTTGAACAAGCTGACTTCACTTACTAATGTATCTACTGTCCTAAGTTATGCAAATACAAACTCAGTGGCTTTTTTCTCCCCCAGGCTGTTTTTTGCAAGCTTATTGTCACTGGCATTGGAACATGGTAAAATTAACATCATGTTGTTAATATTGGCAGGTTCATTTTTCATTGTTCTCTAAAACTTCCTTTTTTACAGCTTTTTGAGAGCAGCTTGTGTCATGCATGAGCTGTATAAATTATCACCACTTAGCTGAAAAATATATATGAATCCAGCATGTGATGATAACACCCTAAATTCACTGTAATATTATTTGTATCTTACAAGCAAATGCTGACAGCTAGTGCACTACTGGAGTTTTCCTTTGCCTGCATGAACTGACGACTGATCTTTGGTTAGCTCATAAAGATAGTCCAGTAAGGCATCAGAATACAGCACGAAATCTCAATGCAGCGTGCTGGTCCAGGTCTGACAATCTCGCATTTCACCACCATATGGATTTCTAAAATAGGGCTTAAAATGAAGAACTTGTTTTTCCTGTGGTAACTGAACAAAAACAATCAAAATAAAAACAGAAGAATTCAATGCTTATTGTCACTAGGTGTGCGATTTTTCCACTTCCGCTAGGCTACTTGTCCTTACCTTTCAGTCACAGAATGGTTGAGGTTGGAAGGGACTTCCGGGGACTATCCAGTCCAACCCGCTGCTCAGGGAAGGGTCAGCTACAGTAGGTTGTCCAGAACTTTGTCCTGTTGGATGTTGAATATCTCTGAGGATAGAGACTCCGTGACTTCTCTGGGCAACCTATTCCAGTGTTTGATCACCCTCATAAAAGTTGTGTTGTTGTTGTTTTTCTTTCTTCTTAAGTTTAAACAGAATTTTCTTTATTTCCAGTTTGTGCCCATTGTCTCTTGTCCTGTCATCCGCTAAGTAGAGTCTAGAGGGTACCACTAAGAAGAGTCTGGCTCTAATTTCTTTGCTCCCTGCCCCCTGGTCACGTATCTATACACATTCATAAGATCTCCCTTATCCCTTTGCTTCTCTAGGCTGAACACCCCCAGTTCTTTCAACCTGTCAGATGCTCTGATCACTTAATGTCTTCATTCCCCTTTGCTGGGCTCCTTCTGCTATGTCCATGTCTTTCTTGTACTGGAGATCCCAGCACTGGATACAGCACTCGAGATGTGGCCTCACCACTGCTGAGTAGGAGAGGGTCGTCTCCTTCAGCCTGCTGGCGATGCTCTTCCTAATGTAAGGTGCATAGCTGGCTCATCAACTGGCTCATCCACTGGGACCTCAAGTGTATTTTTGCAAAGCTGCTTTCCAGCTGGTCATCTCCCAACCTATAGTGGGGCTTCCTTCCCAGAGAAGAACATTTTAATGTGGCTATTTTTTTCTCTAACTCTTCTTTTCTTTTTTTTTTTCTTCATAGTATAATATCAGCAAAGTGAGATGTTCAGAGAACTCATGGCTTCTTTAGCAAATGCATACATAGGGAGGTCATATAGAAAGATACAGAAACTTCGACAGTTTTTTTTTTCCCTTCTGTCTCCAGGGAATAACTTTTCTCATTACAGAATCACAGAATGGTTTAGGTTGGAAGGGACCTCTGGAGATCATCTAGTCCAACCCCCCTGCTCAAGCGGGGACCTCTAGAGCATATTGCCCAGAATCACATCCAGACGGCTTTTGAATATCTCCAGGGAAGGAGACTCCACTACCTCTCTGGGCAACCTGTGCCAGTGCTCTGTCACCCTCACAGTCAAGAAGTTTTTCCTCAGGTTTAGGTGGAACTTCCTGTGGTTCAGTTTCTGCCCGTTGCCTCTTGTCCTGTCACTGGGCACCACGGAGAAGAGATTGGCCTCATCCTCTTGACACTCCCCCTTCAGATACTTACACACGTTGATGAGATCGCCTCTCAGTCTTCTCTTCTCCAGGCTGAACAGGCCCAGCTCTTGCAGTCTTTCTTCATGGGAGAGGTGCCCCAGTCCCCTTATCATCTTGGTAGCCCTCCGCTGGACTCTCTCCAGTAGTGCCATGTCTCTCTTGTAGTGGGGAGCCCAGAACTGGACACAGGACTCCAGGTGAGGCCTCCCCAGGGCTGAGTAGAGGGGCGGGATCACCTCCCTCCACCTGCTGGCAACACTCTGCCTAATGCACCCCAGGAGACCATTGGCCGCCTTGGCCACAAGGGCACACTGCTGCCTCATGTTTAACTTGTTGTCCACCAGCACTCCCAGGTCCTTCTCTGCAGAGCTACTTTCCAGCAGGTCAACCCCCAGCCTGTCCTGGTGCATGGGATTATTTCTCCCTAGGACCTTGCAGGACCTTGCACTTGCCTTTGTTGAACTTCAGGAGGTTCCTCTCGGCCCAGCTCTCCAGCCTGCCCAGGTCCCTCTGAATGGCAGCACAGCCTTCTGGTGCGTCAGCCACTCCCCCCAGTTCAGTATCATCAGCACACTTGCTGAGGGTGCACTCTGTCCCTTCCTCCAGGTCATTGATGAATACATTGAACAAGACTGGACCCAGGACTGACCCCTGGGGGACACCGCTAGCCACAGGCCTCCAACTAGACTCTGCGCCATTCACCACAACCCTCTGAGCTCGGCCATCCTGCCAGTTCTCAAGCCACCTCACCATCCGCTCATCTAGCCCACACTTCCTGAGCTTACCTGTGAGGATGTGATGGAAGAGAGTGTCCAAAGCCTTGCTGAAGTCCAGGGAGACAACATCCACTGCTCTGCCCTCCTCTATCCAGCCAGTCATCCCATCAGAGAAGGCTATCAGGTTGGTCAAGCATGATTTCCCTTTGGTGACTCCATGCGGACTACTCCTGATCACCTTCTTGTCCTCCCCATGCTTAGTGATGACCTCCAGGAGGAGCTGTTCCATCACCTTTCCCGGGATGGAGGGGAGGCTGACAGGCCTGTGGTTTCCTGGCTCCTCCTTCTTGCCCTTTTGGAAGACTGGGGTGACACTGGCTTTCTTCCAGTCCTCAGGCACCTCTCCTGATCTCCAGGACCTTTCCAAGATGATGGAGAGTGGCCTAGCCATGACATCCGCCAGCTCCCTCAGCACTCGTGGGTGCGTCCCATTGGGGCCCATGGACTTGTGGATGTCAGGTTTGGACAAAAGATCTCTAACCTGATCCTCCTCAACCAAGGGAGAGTCTTCCTTTCTCCAGCCTTCCTCTCTTGTCCCCAGGGTCTGGAATTCCTGAGGACGGGCCTTAGCAGTGAAGACTGAAGCAAAGGCAGCATTCAATAACTCTGCCTTCTCTGTATCCTTTGTGACCAGGGCACCTGCCCCATTCAGCAGCGGGCCCACATTTTCCCTGGTCTTCCTTTTGCTCTTGACGTATTTGAAGAACCCCTTCTTGTTGTCCTTGGCATCCCGTGCCAGATTTAATTCCAAATGGGCCTTGGCCTTCCTTGTTGCCTCCCTGCGGACTCTGACAACGTCCCTGTATTCCTCCCAAGTGGCCTGTCCCCTTTTCCGCGTTCTGTGGACTTCCTTCTTCTGTTGGAGTTTTGCCAGCAGTTCCTTGCTCATCCATGCAGGTCTCCTGCCCGCTTTGCTGGACTTCTTACTCAGAGGGATGCACTGATCCTGAGCCTGGAGGAGGTGATGCTTGAATATTAACCAGCTTTCTTGGACCCCTCTTCCTTCTAGGGCCCTACCCCATGAGATTTCCCTAAGTAGGTCCCTGAAGAGGCCAAAGTCAGCTCTCCTGAAGTCCAGGGTTGCAATCCTACTCATTGCCCTGCTCCCTCCTCGTAGGATCCTGAACTCCACCATCTCATGGTCACTGCAGCCAAGGCTGCCCCCAACCTTCACATCTCCAACTAGACCTTCTTTGTTCGTTGGTACAAGGTCTAGCATTGCACCTCTCCTCGTTGGCGTCTCCACCACCTGGGTCAAGAAATTATCATCAATCCTCTGCAGGAATCTCCTTGACTGTTTGTGCCTAGCTGTGCTGTCTTGCCAACAGATGTCAGGGTGGTTGAAGTCTCCCATGAGAACCAGGGCCTGTGATCGTGAGGCTACTTCCAGCTTTCTGTAGAAGGCCTCATTGACAACTTCCTCCTGGTCAGGTGGCCTGTAGTAAACCCCCACAACAGTGTCACCCATGTTAGCCTGCCCTTTAGTCCTTACCCATAGGCTCTCCACTTGCTCTTCATCCACCCCGAGGCAGAGCTCCATACGTTCTAGTTGCTCCCTCACATAAAGAGCAACTCCACCACCTCGCCTTCCTGGCCTGTCTTTCCTAAAAAGCACGTAGCTATCCATGACAGCATCCCAGTCATGTGAACTATCCCACCATGTCTCTGTAACCGCAATGAGATCATGGCCCTGCGACCGCACACAGATCTCTAACTCTTCCTGCTTGTTCCCCATGCTGTGCGCATTGGTATACAGGCATTTCAGAGAGCCAGTCAAGCACGCAGGCTTCCCAGGAGAGGTGCAAGAGGATCCTCCATAGCCATGTCCCATGCCGTCTCCCCTGGCTGTATGCACCCGCTGGAGGCATCCTGACTTGAGCGGTGTTTTACTGACTCTCCCGTCACTGTACCACTCCCCTTCCCCCATCTTGCCTAGTTTAAAGCCCTCCTTACCAGGCTGTCCAATCTGTTGGCAAAGACGCGCGTGCCCCGCTTGGTAAGGTGGATCCCATCGCTCCCCATCAGCTGTTGATCTTCAAACAGGGTCCCATGGTCATAGAAACCAAAGCCCTGTTGCCAACACCAGCGGCGCAGCCAGTTGTTAACTTGGAAAACTTGTGTACTCCTCCTCCCGTCCTTTCCCCTCACAGGCAAGATTGAGGAGAAAACGACCTGGGCTCCCAGACCCTTGACCACCATTCCCAGAGCTCTGAAGTCCCGTTTGATGGTTTCCAGTTTGCCTTTCGTGTCGTTAGCGCCCACATGGAAGATCAGCAGAGGGTAGTAGTCCGATGCATGGGCAAGCCTTGGCAGTCTTTCCAGGACATCTCTTATTCGAGCCCCTGGCAGGCAGCAAACCTCTCTGGACAAGAGGTCAGGTCGGCAGATAGGTGCCTCTGTCCCCTGCAGCAGGGAGTCACCCACAACAATCACTCGCCGTTTCTTCCAGGGGTTCCTGCATGGCACAGGGTCTGCCAGGCCAGATGCCTCCCTTGGAGCCATGCCCAGCTCCTCCTCGGGCCTGGAGGGCTTATTACTTTTTTTTTTTCCTCTCTTCAGTGGTTTCTTGTTCCCTGGACTTATGTCTGTGTTAAGGATGGGAAAGTCCTGAGGAGAGGAAATGGAGCAGGAAATTGAGCTGATTAGGAAGTTGAACTAAGAGGATTCTCATGTCGCCTATTTGGCAAATGAATCCCCTTCCGCTTTCCACAGCTGAGGTGATAATGAAAAACATTTGTAATTTTAATGACAGGCCATAAAGTGTTCTGTTTTGTCTGTCTTTGTGTAACGTTATGGACCAAAGAGGTTTTCTCCAAAACTTTTTATTCAAATAATTTCAGAACAACTCAATTATTCTGTTGTAGGATAAATAATAGATGATGCTGGTAACAATATGACAAGATGGTTCATGAGCTCTTGAAATCACTTCAGAGTTTTACATTTCTTCTTTTGTGGTCTTTTATCCTAGTATTTCTGACTGTTTAGCTGCTTTTTCATTTTGCAGGGAGATTTATTATCTTCCATATTAGAGAAATTCTTTTTTGACTAGATATATACACTTAGTATTTATATTTGGCAAGAAATGGTCAAAGTGTGCTCCTTTAGGAGCGCAAGTGAGCTTTGTCGTTTTGCTTCCTTGGGGTGTGTATATGGTGAGGAAGAAATCTCTTGTGTCTGCTGTACTCATTCACATAGACTATCTTATATCTTGCCAATGGTTTTTAGTTGTTTTGTCATTTTCTCAGCAGATGCTTTAGTACAAAACACTGGTCTATTTGTTTTGGCAAAAATGCCTACGTGGGAGGAAAACTGTGGTGCAATAGCATGCTAATACATAAATTATGTAATACAGTTAAATGTACATACTAAAACTCCAACATAACATTTTTGACTGCCAATGTGTCATATACACAACTAGAATTTAATGCCTTGTAAGGGTTTTTTAAATTAGTTTGTTTTTGGCTTCTCTCTGAAAAGTGGAGAAAACAGACAAGCCTGTGAATGTGTATCTTTAAGAAACTTATTTCTTCTCCCAGTCAGGTTTATCTTATTCTTTTGAAGCCAGTCCTCCCATGAAGTTAGCACCAGAGCCTCTTAGTAGTCAGGCCCTCAGAGTTAGCAGCATGCTTTCACTTCTGGCTCTTTCTGAGGCACCTTTAGTGTTTTGAAGTCTTCAAAGTTGTTTATCTGCAGAGATGCCATGAGGTCGCTATCATGATTTAATGCTTCACGTAATCCTAGCTATCTTCTGTGAGTATTATAAAAAGCTCTTCCATGTATATTCTGTCAAAACACTTTTCCTGCAACTATTACCTTGCCCTGGAGATTTTTAGAGGCTTATCCATCTAGAATACTTACTTGCATTCACTTTCCACAGATGAGGTGATTCTTAAGCGTATACCAGAATTTCAATACCATGGCTTTTATTTTTGAAACTCTGAGTTTATTTTTCTTAGCCCTTCAAGAACAATTTGTTGCATATTTCAGATGCTGTTCTGCTCAAATAAATTGCTTGTCTAAAACCACCACCATGTTTTTGGACTGAATAATCTGCATGTATTCCTAGATTATACCTTTATGTCTGCTACTTAAATGATTACGTTTAGCAATAGATTATCTTTATGCACACCTGATGAATATATTCTCCTTAGAGAGAGGGTCATTCAGACATGTGGCCACTTCAGGAGAGCACAGTGTTTCAGCAATATATGTTCCTTGCATGGTTATGTGGGCGGTTTTTTTTGTTTGTTTGTTTGTTTTTTAAAACCTTTCTCTTCTCTCTCACTGTGGAAAGCTTTGTCTGACATGGTTCCAGGACAAGAAAGTGTTCTGTCTTTTTCTGTGTACCTTGATTATAACACTTAGTGTGGGTTCAGTAAAAACTGAAACAAGGTCATGTTTTCAAATTGCATTTCCTTAGTTTGAGTTAGCTTCTCTGACCTTTCAGATTTCTCTTGACTTTCAGAGATTTGTTCCTAATGCTGCAAGGGATTATAAGGAACCAGGTGGACAGATGACTGATGGGTTAGTGATCTGGAGCTATCCAGAGAACTCTGCTTGCTGGCACTATGTTGTGATGCTACATACAGATATGGATTTTTCCCTCCCCTCCCCTCCCCTTCCTGTCCTTTTCTTTCTGTCTGAGCACAGGTTTCTCTCAAAAATAAGAAGGAATAATGCAGCTGAAACAGCTCACACCATGCCTGTTTCTGTGAAGAGGAAAATATTAACTCAACCTTAGGTCTGGTCATCATAGATACTTAGTCCAAATTTCTGAGAAAAAAAGTGCTATTAACATTCAGATAAGATCATCTGATACTACTCAGTAAACTCAGCAAACTAATTGACTGATAGTTTGTCTTTAGATTGTTCTTGGTTATAAAAAGTGCAAAATATTGCTTCATGTTTGGATAGTAAAGTACAAACTGCCCTGTGGGTCTCTGAGTTCATTGTTGCAGGCATGCTGGATAGTTGAACCTGCTCACGTAAGAAGTGAGAGTTTATTGTGCTCTCAAGCTGTGAAAAGCCCTTATTGTATTTTGAGTATTGACTTAGAAAATCAGTGCTGTTTTCTGTTAGGTCTGTTGCCACCATTTTTCGAACAGAAGGGCATCTTTCTCTTGTTTTGGAGATACTTCAGGGAACTGCAGAAGCACAAGCTCTTGGGATTCTAGGAGAAATGAGATTCCTGAACAGAGTGCCTCAGAACAAAGCAAGGCATATGTCTGGTAAAATATACAGCTATTGTGCTTGTAATTACAACCTTTTAAAATGCTGCAATTACAATTAACATATAAGATGAGCAGAAATTTATTGGAAAGACTTCAGAACTCGGTAGACCTGGAGTACCCATGCTTTGAACAGTATTAACTAATCTAGCTGCTCAATAGCTCACCG